>NC_133599.1:7163683-7463683 GCF_964106895.1 Numenius arquata | reverse complement strand
AGAGGGAAAGATGGAAAACTCGTTGGACAGATGGACATCTGGTTGTAAAGATCAAAGGATATCGGTTGGGACAGAGGGACACATGGAGTGAGGGACGGACACCTGGTGGGACAGAGGGACTCCTGGAGGGATAGATGGAAACATGGCGAGACACATGGACACCTGGAGAGTTGGGTGGATGGATGGATGGACACGTGGAGGGACAGACGAACACCTGTTTAACGGATAGAGATCTGGAGAGAAATATGGACAGCTGGAGGAACAAACGGACACCTCGTTTGGACAGATGGACATCTCGTGGGACAGATGGACACCAGCTGGGCCAGATGGATACCTGGAATGATGGATGGACACCTGGTGGGATGGATGGAGATGTGGAGGGAGAGACGGACATGTGGTGAGAGCCATAGACGCCTGGAGAGATGGATGGATCGACACCTGGAGGGACAGATGGACATCTGGAGGGACACATGGACACCTGGTTTTATCAAATAGATGGACACCAGTAGGGAGAGAAGGACACCAAGGATGATGGATGGACACCTGGAGGGATGGATGGACACCTGGAGGGATAGGTGGACACGTGGTGATAGACATGGACTCCTGGAGAGATGGATGGACACCTGGAGAGACGGATGGGTATGTGGAGGGCCAGACAGACACCTGGTTTTAAGGATGGACAACTGGAGAGACACATGGAAACCTGGAGGGACAACTGGAAACCTCAATGGACACATGGATATCTCGTGGGACAGAGGGACACCTGGAGGAAGAGATGGACACATCGTGAGAGACATGACCACCTGGAGAGATGGATGGACGGACACATGGAGGGACAGACGGACACCTGGTTTGAAGGTTGGACAATTGCTGGGACGCATGGACACCTGGAGGGAGAGATGGACACCGTGTTGGAGAGATGGACATCTCGTGGGACAAACGGACACCTGGTTGTATCAAATAGATGGAAACCGCTTGGGACAGATCAACACCAGCAGTGATGGATGGATGGATGGACAGGTGGAGGGACAGATGGACACCTGGAGGGTGAGAGGGACCCCTGGTTTGAAGGATGGACAAGTGGAGAAACACATGGAAACCTGCTGGGTCAGATAGATACCTCGTTGGACAGACGGACGTCTCGTGGGACAAATGGACACCTGCAGTAATGAATGGACACCTGGAGTGATGGATGGACACCTGGAGGGATGGATGGAGATGTGGAGGGAGAGACGGACATGTGGTGAGAGCCATAGACGCCTGGAGAGATGGATGGATCGACACCTGGAGGGACAGATGGACATCTGGAGGGACACATGGACACCTGGTTTTATCAAATAGATGGACACCAGTAGGGAGAGAAGGACACCAAGGATGATGGATGGACACCTGGAGGGATGGATGGACACCTGGAGGGATAGGTGGACACGTGGTGATAGACATGGACTCCTGGAGAGATGGATGGACACCTGGAGAGACGGATGGGTATGTGGAGGGCCAGACAGACACCTGGTTTTAAGGATGGACTACTGGAGAGACACATGGAAACCTGGAGGGACAACTGGAAACCTCAATGGACACATGGATATCTCGTGGGACAGAGGGACACCTGGAGGAAGAGATGGACACATCGTGAGAGACATGGCCACCTGGAGAGATGGATGGACGGACACATGGAGGGACAGACGGACACCTGGTTTGAAGGTTGGACAATTGCTGGGACGCATGGACACCTGGAGGGAGAGATGGACACCGTGTTGGAGAGATGGACATCTCGTGGGACAAACGGACACCTGGTTGTATCAAATAGATGGAAACCGCTTGGGACAGATCGACACCAGCAGTGATGGATGGATGGATGGACAGGTGGAGGGACAGATGGACACCTGGAGGGTGAGAGCGACCCCTGGTTTGAAGGATGGACAAGTGGAGAAACACATGGAAACCTGCTGGGTCAGATAGATACCTCGTTGGACAGATGGACGTCTCGTGGGACAAATGGACACCTGCAGTAATGAATGGACACCTGGAGTGATGGATGGACACCTGGAGGGATGGATGGATGGACACGTGGAGAGAACAGACGGACACCTGTTTTGACGGATGGACAACTGGAGGGACACATGGACATCTGGAGTGACAAATGGACACCTCGTTGGAAAAAAGGACACCTGGAGTGATGGATAGACGAGCTGGAAGGACAGACGGACACCGCCTTGGACAGATGGACATCTCGTGGGACAAACGGACACCTGGTTGTATCAAATAGATGGAAACCGCTTGGGACAGATCGACACCTGGAGTGATGGATGGACACCTGGAGGGACAGAGGGACACCTTGTTGGACACATCTGGTGGGACAGATGGACACCTGGCTCTAGAGAAAGGTGGAAACCAGCTAGGACAGATGGACATCTGGAGGCTGAGATGGATACGTGGTGACACGCATCGACACCTGGAGAGATGGACGGACGGACTTACGGACACCTGGTTTGACGGATGGAAAACTGGTGGGACACACGGAAACCTAGAGGGAAAGATGGAAAACTCGTTGGACAGATGGACATCTGGTTGTAAAGATCAAAGGATATCGGTTGGGACAGAGGGACACATGGAGTGAGGGACGGACACCTGGTGGGACAGAGGGACTCCTGGAGGGATAGATGGAAACATGGCGAGACACATGGACACCTGGAGAGTTGGGTGGATGGATGGATGGACACGTGGAGGGACAGACGAACACCTGTTTAACGGATAGAGATCTGGAGAGAAATATGGACAGCTGGAGGAACAAACGGACACCTCGTTTGGACAGATGGACATCTCGTGGGACAGATGGACACCAGCTGGGCCAGATGGATACCTGGAATGATGGATGGACACCTGGTGGGATGGATGGAGATGTGGAGGGAGAGACGGACATGTGGTGAGAGCCATAGACGCCTGGAGAGATGGATGGATCGACACCTGGAGGGACAGATGGACATCTGGAGGGACACATGGACACCTGGTTTTATCAAATAGATGGACACCAGTAGGGAGAGAAGGACACCAAGGATGATGGATGGACACCTGGAGGGATGGATGGACACCTGGAGGGATAGGTGGACACGTGGTGATAGACATGGACTCCTGGAGAGATGGATGGACACCTGGAGAGACGGATGGGTATGTGGAGGGCCAGACAGACACCTGGTTTTAAGGATGGACAACTGGAGAGACACATGGAAACCTGGAGGGACAACTGGAAACCTCAATGGACACATGGATATCTCGTGGGACAGAGGGACACCTGGAGGAAGAGATGGACACATCGTGAGAGACATGACCACCTGGAGAGATGGATGGACGGACACATGGAGGGACAGACGGACACCTGGTTTGAAGGTTGGACAATTGCTGGGACGCATGGACACCTGGAGGGAGAGATGGACACCGTGTTGGAGAGATGGACATCTCGTGGGACAAACGGACACCTGGTTGTATCAAATAGATGGAAACCGCTTGGGACAGATCAACACCAGCAGTGATGGATGGATGGATGGACAGGTGGAGGGACAGATGGACACCTGGAGGGTGAGAGGGACCCCTGGTTTGAAGGATGGACAAGTGGAGAAACACATGGAAACCTGCTGGGTCAGATAGATACCTCGTTGGACAGACGGACGTCTCGTGGGACAAATGGACACCTGCAGTAATGAATGGACACCTGGAGTGATGGATGGACACCTGGAGGGATGGATGGACACCTGGAGGGATGGATGGATGGACACGTGGAGAGAACAGACGGACACCTGTTTTGACGGATGGACAACTGGAGGGACACATGGACATCTGGAGTGACAAATGGACACCTCGTTGGAAAAAGGGACACCTGGAGTGATGGATAGACGAGCTGGAAGGACTGACGGACACCGCCTTGGACAGATGGACATCTCGTGGGACAAACGGACACCTGGTTGTATCAAATAGATGGAAACCGCTTGGGACAGATCGACACCTGGAGTGATGGATGGACACCTGGAGGGACAGATGGACACCTTGTTGGACACATCTGGTGGGACAGATGGACACCTGGCTCTAGAGAAAGGTGGAAACCAGCTAGGACAGATGGACATCTGGAGGCTGAGATGGATACGTGGTGACACGCATCGACACCTGGAGAGATGGACGGACGGACTTACGGACACCTGGTTTGACGGATGGAAAATTGGTGGGACACACGGAAACCTAGAGGGAAAGATGGAAAACTCGTTGGACATCTGGACATCTGGTTGTAAAGATCGAAGGATATCGGTTGGGACAGAGGGACACATGGAGTGAGGGACGGACACCTGGTGGGACAGAGGGACTCCTGGAGGGAGAGATGGAAACATGGCGAGACACATGGACACCTGGAGAGTTGGGTGGATGGATGGATGGACACGTGGAGGGACAGACGAACACCTGTTTAACAGATAGAGATCTGGAGAGAAATATGGACAGCTGGAGGAACAAACGGACACCTCGTTTGGACAGATGGACATCTCGTGGGACAGATGGACACCAGCTGGGCCAGATGGATACCTGGAATGATGGATGGACACCTGGTGGGATGGATGGAGATGTGGAGGGAGAGACGGACATGTGGTGAGAGCCATAGACGCCTGGAGAGATGGATGGATCGACACCTGGAGGGACAGATGGACATCTGGAGGGACACATGGACACCTGGTTTTATTAAATAGATGGACACCAGTAGGGAGAGAAGGACACCAAGGATGATGGATGGACACCTGGAGGGATGGATGGACACCTGGAGGGATAGGTGGACACGTGGTGATAGACATGGACTCCTGGAGAGATGGATGGACACCTGGAGAGACGGATGGGTATGTGGAGGGCCAGACAGACACCTGGTTTTAAGGATGGACAACTGGAGAGACACATGGAAACCTGGAGGGACAACTGGAAACCTCAATGGACACATGGATATCTCGTGGGACAGAGGGACACCTGGAGGAAGAGATGGACACATCGTGAGAGACATGGCCACCTGGAGAGATGGATGGACATGGAGGGACAGACGGACACCTGGTTTGAAGGTTGGACAATTGCTGGGACGCATGGACACCTGGAGGGAGAGATGGACACCGTGTTGGAGAGGTGGACATCTCGTGGGACAAACGGACACCTGGTTGTATCAAATAGATGGAAACCGCTTGGGACAGATCGACACCAGCAGTGATGGATGGATGGATGGACAGGTGGAGGGACAGATGGACACCTGGAGGGTGAGAGGGACCCCTGGTTTGAAGGATGGACAAGTGGAGAAACACATGGAAACCTGCTGGGTCAGATAGATACCTCGTTGGACAGATGGACGTCTCGTGGGACAAATGGACACCTGCAGTAATGAATGGACACCTGGAGTGATGGATGGACACCTGGAGGGATCGATGGATGGATGGATGGACACGTGGAGAGAACAGACGGACACCTGTTTTGACGGATGGACAACTGGAGGGACACATGGACATCTGGAGTGACAAATGGACACCTCGTTGGAAAAAAGGACACCTGGAGTGATGGATAGACGAGCTGGAAGGACAGACGGACACCGCCTTGGACAGATGGACATCTCGTGGGACAAACGGACACCTGGTTGTATCAAATAGATGGAAACCGCTTGGGACAGATCGACACCTGGAGTGATGGATGGACACCTGGAGGGACAGAGGGACACCTTGTTGGACACATCTGGTGGGACAGATGGACACCTGGCTCTAGAGAAAGGTGGAAACCAGCTAGGACAGATGGACATCTGGAGGCTGAGATGGATACGTGGTGACACGCATCGACACCTGGAGAGATGGACGGACGGACTTACGGACACCTGGTTTGACGGATGGAAAACTGGTAAGACACATGGAAACCTAGAGGGAAAGATGGAAAACTCGTTGGACAGATGGACATCTGGTTGTAAAGATCAAAGGATATCGGTTGGGACAGAGGGACACATGGAGTGAGGGACGGACACCTGGTGGGACAGAGGGACTCCTGGAGGGATAGATGGAAACATGGCGAGACACATGGACACCTGGAGAGTTGGGTGGATGGATGGATGGACACGTGGAGGGACAGACGAACACCTCTTTAACAGATAGAGATCTGGAGAGAAATATGGACAGCTGGAGGAACAAACGGACACCTCGTTTGGACAGATGGACATCTCGTGGGACAGATGGACACCAGCTGGGCCAGATGGATACCTGGAATGATGGATGGACACCTGGTGGGATGGATGGAGATGTGGAGGGAGAGACGGACATGTGGTGAGAGCCATAGACGCCTGGAGAGATGGATGGATCGACACCTGGAGGGACAGATGGACATCTGGAGGGACACATGGACACCTGGTTTTATCAAATAGATGGACACCAGTAGGGAGAGAAGGACACCAAGGATGATGGATGGACACCTGGAGGGATGGATGGACACCTGGAGGGATAGGTGGACACGTGGTGATAGACATGGACTCCTGGAGAGATGGATGGACACCTGGAGAGACGGATGGGTATGTGGAGGGCCAGACAGACACCTGGTTTTAAGGATGGACAACTGGAGAGACACATGGAAACCTGGAGGGACAACTGGAAACCTCAATGGACACATGGATATCTCGTGGGACAGAGGGACACCTGGAGGAAGAGATGGACACATCGTGAGAGACATGACCACCTGGAGAGATGGATGGACGGACACATGGAGGGACAGACGGACACCTGGTTTGAAGGTTGGACAATTGCTGGGACGCATGGACACCTGGAGGGAGAGATGGACACCGTGTTGGAGAGATGGACATCTCGTGGGACAAACGGACACCTGGTTGTATCAAATAGATGGAAACCGCTTGGGACAGATCAACACCAGCAGTGATGGATGGATGGATGGACAGGTGGAGGGACAGATGGACACCTGGAGGGTGAGAGGGACCCCTGGTTTGAAGGATGGACAAGTGGAGAAACACATGGAAACCTGCTGGGTCAGATAGATACCTCGTTGGACAGACGGACGTCTCGTGGGACAAATGGACACCTGCAGTAATGAATGGACACCTGGAGTGATGGATGGACACCTGGAGGGATGGATGGACACCTGGAGGGATGGATGGATGGACACGTGGAGAGAACAGACGGACACCTGTTTTGACGGATGGACAACTGGAGGGACACATGGACATCTGGAGTGACAAATGGACACCTCGTTGGAAAAAGGGACACCTGGAGTGATGGATAGACGAGCTGGAAGGACTGACGGACACCGCCTTGGACAGATGGACATCTCGTGGGACAAACGGACACCTGGTTGTATCAAATAGATGGAAACCGCTTGGGACAGATCGACACCTGGAGTGATGGATGGACACCTGGAGGGACAGATGGACACCTTGTTGGACACATCTGGTGGGACAGATGGACACCTGGCTCTAGAGAAAGGTGGAAACCAGCTAGGACAGATGGACATCTGGAGGCTGAGATGGATACGTGGTGACACGCATCGACACCTGGAGAGATGGACGGACGGACTTACGGACACCTGGTTTGACGGATGGAAAATTGGTGGGACACACGGAAACCTAGAGGGAAAGATGGAAAACTCGTTGGACATCTGGACATCTGGTTGTAAAGATCGAAGGATATCGGTTGGGACAGAGGGACACATGGAGTGAGGGACGGACACCTGGTGGGACAGAGGGACTCCTGGAGGGAGAGATGGAAACATGGCGAGACACATGGACACCTGGAGAGTTGGGTGGATGGATGGATGGACACGTGGAGGGACAGACGAACACCTGTTTAACAGATAGAGATCTGGAGAGAAATATGGACAGCTGGAGGAACAAACGGACACCTCGTTTGGACAGATGGACATCTCGTGGGACAGATGGACACCAGCTGGGCCAGATGGATACCTGGAATGATGGATGGACACCTGGTGGGATGGATGGAGATGTGGAGGGAGAGACGGACATGTGGTGAGAGCCATAGACGCCTGGAGAGATGGATGGATCGACACCTGGAGGGACAGATGGACATCTGGAGGGACACATGGACACCTGGTTTTATTAAATAGATGGACACCAGTAGGGAGAGAAGGACACCAAGGATGATGGATGGACACCTGGAGGGATGGATGGACACCTGGAGGGATAGGTGGACACGTGGTGATAGACATGGACTCCTGGAGAGATGGATGGACACCTGGAGAGACGGATGGGTATGTGGAGGGCCAGACAGACACCTGGTTTTAAGGATGGACAACTGGAGAGACACATGGAAACCTGGAGGGACAACTGGAAACCTCAATGGACACATGGATATCTCGTGGGACAGAGGGACACCTGGAGGAAGAGATGGACACATCGTGAGAGACATGGCCACCTGGAGAGATGGATGGACATGGAGGGACAGACGGACACCTGGTTTGAAGGTTGGACAATTGCTGGGACGCATGGACACCTGGAGGGAGAGATGGACACCGTGTTGGAGAGGTGGACATCTCGTGGGACAAACGGACACCTGGTTGTATCAAATAGATGGAAACCGCTTGGGACAGATCGACACCAGCAGTGATGGATGGATGGATGGACAGGTGGAGGGACAGATGGACACCTGGAGGGTGAGAGGGACCCCTGGTTTGAAGGATGGACAAGTGGAGAAACACATGGAAACCTGCTGGGTCAGATAGATACCTCGTTGGACAGATGGACGTCTCGTGGGACAAATGGACACCTGCAGTAATGAATGGACACCTGGAGTGATGGATGGACACCTGGAGGGATGGATGGATGGATGGATGGACACGTGGAGAGAACAGACGGACACCTGTTTTGACGGATGGACAACTGGAGGGACACATGGACATCTGGAGTGACAAATGGACACCTCGTTGGAAAAAGGGACACCTGGAGTGATGGATAGACGAGCTGGAAGGACAGATGGACACCGCCTTGGACAGATGGACATCTCGTGGGACAAACGGACACCTGGTTGTATCAAATAGATGGAAACCGCTTGGGACAGATCGACACCTGGAGTGATGGATGGACACCTGGAGGGACAGATGGACACCTTGTTGGACACATCTGGTGGGACAGATGGACACCTGGCTCTAGAGAAAGGTGGAAACCAGCTAGGACAGATGGACATCTGGAGGCTGAGATGGATACGTGGTGACACGCATCGACACCTGGAGAGATGGACGGACGGACTTACGGACACCTGGTTTGACGGATGGAAAATTGGTGGGACACACGGAAACCTAGAGGGAAAGATGGAAAACTCGTTGGACAGATGGACATCTGGTTGTAAAGATCAAAGGATATCGGTTGGGACAGAGGGACACATGGAGTGAGAGACGGACACCTGGTGGGACAGAGGGACTCCTGGAGGGAGAGATGGAAACATGGCGAGACACATGGACACCTGGAGAGTTGGGTGGATGGATGGATGGACACGTGGAGGGACAGACGAACACCTGTTTAACAGATAGAGATCTGGAGAGAAATATGGACAGCTGGAGGAACAAACGGACACCTCGTTTGGACAGATGGACATCTCGTGGGACAGATGGACACCAGCTGGGCCAGATGGATACCTGGAATGATGGATGGACACCTGGTGGGATGGATGGAGATGTGGAGGGAGAGACGGACATGTGGTGAGAGCCATAGATGCCTGGAGAGATGGATGGATCGACACCTGGAGGGACAGATGGACATCTGGAGGGACACATGGAGACCTGGTTTTATCAAATAGATGGACACCAGTAGGGAGAGAAGGACACCAAGGATGATGGATGGACACCTGGAGGGATGGATGGACACCTGGAGGGATAGGTGGACACGTGGTGATAGACATGGACTCCTGGAGAGATGGATGGACACCTGGAGAGACGGATGGGTATGTGGAGGGCCAGACAGACACCTGGTTTTAAGGATGGACAACTGGAGAGACACATGGAAACCTGGAGGGACAACTGGAAACCTCAATGGACACATGGATATCTCGTGGGACAGAGGGACACCTGGAGGAAGAGATGGACACATCGTGAGAGACATGGCCACCTGGAGAGATGGATGGACGGACACATGGAGGGACAGACGGACACCTGGTTTGAAGGTTGGACAATTGCTGGGACGCATGGACACCTGGAGGGAGAGATGGACACCGTGTTGGAGAGATGGACATCTCGTGGGACAAACGGACACCTGGTTGTATCAAATAGATGGAAACCGCTTGGGACAGATCGACACCAGCAGTGATGGATGGATGGATGGACAGGTGGAGGGACAGATGGACACCTGGAGGGTGAGAGGGACCCCTGGTTTGAAGGATGCACAAGTGGAGAAACACATGGAAACCTGCTGGGTCAGATAGATACCTCATTGGACAGATGGACGTCTCGTGGGACAAATGGACACCTGCAGTAATGAATGGACACCTGGAGTGATGGATGGACACCTGGAGGGATCGATGGATGGATGGATGGACACGTGGAGAGAACAGACGGACACCTGTTTTGACGGATGGACAACTGGAGGGACACATGGACATCTGGAGTGACAAATGGACACCTCGTTGGAAAAAGGGACACCTGGAGTGATGGATAGACGAGCTGGAAGGACAGATGGACACCGCCTTGGACAGATGGACATCTCGTGGGACAAACGGACACCTGGTTGTATCAAATAGATGGAAACCGCTTGGGACAGATCGACACCTGGAGTGATGGATGGACACCTGGAGGGACAGAGGGACACCTTGTTGGACACATCTGGTGGGACAGATGGACACCTGGCTCTAGAGAAAGGTGGAAACCAGCTAGGACAGATGGACATCTGGAGGCTGAGATGGATACGTGGTGACACGCATCGACACCTGGAGAGATGGACGGACAGACTTACGGACACCTGGTTTGACGGATGGAAAACTAGTGGGACACACGGAAACCTAGAGGGAAAGATGGAAAACTCGTTGGACAGATGGACATCTGGTTGTAAAGATCAAAGGATATCGGTTGGGACAGAGGGACACATGGAGTGAGGGACGGACACCTGGTGGGACAGAGGGACTCCTGGAGGGAGAGATGGAAACATAGCGAGACACATGGACACCTGCAGAGTTGGGTGGATGGATGGATGGACACGTGGAGGGACAGACGAACACCTGTTTAACAGATAGAGATCTGGAGAGAAATATGGACAGCTGGAGGAACAAACGGACACCTCGTTTGGACAGATGGACATCTCGTGGGACAGATGGACACCAGCTGGGCCAGATGGATACCTGGAATGATGGATGGACACCTGGTGGGATGGATGGAGATGTGGAGGGAGAGACGGACATGTGGTGAGAGCCATAGACGCCTGGAGAGATGGATGGATCGACACCTGGAGGGACAGATGGACATCTGGAGGGACACATGGAGACCTGGTTTTATCAAATAGATGGACACCAGTAGGGAGAGAAGGACACCAAGGATGATGGATGGACACCTGGAGGGATGGATGGACACCTGGAGAGACGGATGGGTATGTGGAGGGCCAGACAGACACCTGGTTTTAAGGATGGACAACTGGAGAGACACATGGAAACCTGGAGGGACAACTGGAAACCTCAATGGACAGATGGATATCTCGTGGGACAGAGGGACACCTGGAGGAAGAGATGGACACATCGTGAGAGACATGGCCACCTGGAGAGATGGATGGACATGGAGGGACAGACGGACACCTGGTTTGAAGGTTGGACAATTGCTGGGACGCATGGACACCTGGAGGGAGAGATGGACACCGTGTTGGAGAGATGGACATCTCGTGGGACAAACGGACACCTGGTTGTATCAAACAGATGGAAACCGCTTGGGACAGATCGACACCAGCAGTGATGGATGGATGGATGGACAGGTGGAGGGACAGATGGACACCTGGAGGGTGAGAGGGACCCCTGGTTTGAAGGATGGACAAGTGGAGAAACACATGGAAACCTGCTGGGTCAGATAGATACCTCGTTGGACAGATGGACGTCTCGTGGGACAAATGGACACCTGCAGTAATGAATGGACACCTGGAGTGATGGATGGACACCTGGAGGGATCGATGGATGGATGGATGGACACGTGGAGAGAACAGACGGACACCTGTTTTGACGGATGGACAACTGGAGGGACACATGGACATCTGGAGTGACAAATGGACACCTCGTTGGAAAAAGGGACACCTGGAGTGATGGATAGACGAGCTGGAAGGACAGATGGACACCGCCTTGGACGGATGGACATCTCGTGGGACAAACGGACACCTGGTTGTATCAAATAGATGGAAACCGCTTGGGACAGATCGACACCTGGAGTGATGGATGGACACCTGGAGGGACAGAGGGACACCTTGTTGGACACATCTGGTGGGACAGATGGACACCTGGCTCTAGAGAAAGGTGGAAACCAGCTAGGACAGATGGACATCTGGAGGCTGAGATGGATACGTGGTGACACGCATCGACACCTGGAGAGATGGACGGACGGACTTACGGACACCTGGTTTGACGGATGGAAAACTAGTGGGACACACGGAAACCTAGAGGGAAAGATGGAAAACTCGTTGGACAGATGGACATCTGGTTGTAAAGATCAAAGGATATCGGTTGGGACAGAGGGACACATGGAGTGAGGGACGGACACCTGGTGGGACAGAGGGACTCCTGGAGGGAGAGATGGAAACATGGCGAGACACATGGACACCTGGAGAGTTGGGTGGATGGATGGATGGACACGTGGAGGGACAGACGAACACCTGTTTAACAGATAGAGATCTGGAGAGAAATATGGACAGCTGGAGGAACAAACGGACACCTCGTTTGGACAGATGGACATCTCGTGGGACAGATGGACACCAGCTGGGCCAGATGGATACCTGGAATGATGGATGGACACCTGGTGGGATGGATGGAGATGTGGAGGGAGAGACGGACATGTGGTGAGAGCCATAGACGCCTGGAGAGATGGATGGATCGACACCTGGAGGGACAGATGGACATCTGGAGGGACACATGGAGACCTGGTTTTATCAAATAGATGGACACCAGTAGGGAGAGAAGGACACCAAGGATGATGGATGGACACCTGGAGGGATGGATGGACACCTGGAGAGACGGATGGGTATGTGGAGGGCCAGACAGACACCTGGTTTTAAGGATGGACAACTGGAGAGACACATGGAAACCTGGAGGGACAACTGGAAACCTCAATGGACACATGGATATCTCGTGGGACAGAGGGACACCTGGAGGAAGAGATGGACACATCGTGAGAGACATGGCCACCTGGAGAGATGGATGGACATGGAGGGACAGACGGACACCTGGTTTGAAGGTTGGACAATTGCTGGGACGCATGGACACCTGGAGGGAGAGATGGACACCGTGTTGGAGAGATGGACATCTCGTGGGACAAACGGACACCTGGTTGTATCAAACAGATGGAAACCGCTTGGGACAGATCGACACCAGCAGTGATGGATGGATGGATGGACAGGTGGAGGGACAGATGGACACCTGGAGGGTGAGAGGGACTCCTGGTTTGAAGGATGGACAAGTGGAGAAACACATGGAAACCTGCTGGGTCAGATAGATACCTCGTTGGACAGATGGACGTCTCGTGGGACAAATGGACACCTGCAGTAATGAATGGACACCTGGAGTGATGGATGGACACCTGGAGGGATCGATGGATGGATGGATGGACACGTGGAGAGAACAGACGGACACCTGTTTTGACGGATGGACAACTGGAGGGACACATGGACATCTGGAGTGACAAATGGACACCTCGTTGGAAAAAGGGACACCTGGAGTGATGGATAGACGAGCTGGAAGGACAGACGGACACCGCCTTGGACAGATGGACATCTCGTGGGACAAACGGACACCTGGTTGTATCAAATAGATGGAAACCGCTTGGGACAGATCGACACCTGGAGTGATGGATGGACACCTGGAGGGACAGATGGACACCTTGTTGGACACATCTGGTGGGACAGATGGACACCTGGCTCTAGAGAAAGGTGGAAACCAGCTAGGACAGATGGACATCTGGAGGCTGAGATGGATACGTGGTGACACGCATCGACACCTGGAGAGATGGACGGACGGACTTACGGACACCTGGTTTGACGGATGGAAAACTGGTGGGACACATGGAAACCTAGAGGGAAAGATGGAAAACTCGTTGGACAGATGGACATCCGGTTGTAAAGATCGAAGGATATCGGTTGGGACAGAGGGACACATGGAGTGAGGGACGGACACCTGGTGGGACAGAGGGACTCCTGGAGGGATAGATGGAAACATGGCGAGACACATGGACACCTGGAGAGTTGGGTGGATGGATGGATGGACACGTGGAGGGACAGACGAACACCTGTTTAACGGATAGAGATCCGGAGAGAAATATGGACAGCTGGAGGAACAAACGGACACCTCGTTTGGACAGATGGACATCTCGTGGGACAGATGGACACCAGCTGGGCCAGATGGATACCTGGAATGATGGATGGACACCTGGTGGGATGGATGCAGATGTGGAGGGAGAGACGGACATGTGGTGAGAGCCATAGACGCCTGGAGAGATGGATGGATCGACACCTGGAGGGACAGATGGACATCTGGAGGGACACATGGACACCTGGTTTTATTAAATAGATGGACACCAGTAGGGAGAGAAGGACACCAAGGATGATGGATGGACACCTGGAGGGATGGATGGACACCTGGAGGGATAGGTGGACACGTGGTGATAGACATGGACTCCTGGAGAGATGGATGGACACCTGGAGAGACGGATGGGTATGTGGAGGGCCAGACAGACACCTGGTTTTAAGGATGGACAACTGGAGAGACACATGGAAACCTGGAGGGACAACTGGAAACCTCAATGGACACATGGATATCTCGTGGGACAGAGGGACACCTGGAGGAAGAGATGGACACATCGTGAGAGACATGGCCACCTGGAGAGATGGATGGACGGACACATGGAGGGACAGACGGACACCTGGTTTGAAGGTTGGCCAATTGCTGGGACGCATGGACACCTGGAGGGAGAGATGGACACCTGGAGGGAGAGATGGACACCGTGTTGGAGAGATGGACATCTCGTGGGACAAACGGACACCTGGTTGTATCAAATAGATGGAAACCGCTTGGGACAGATCAACACCAGCAGTGATGGATGGATGGATGGACAGGTGGAGGGACAGATGGACACCTGGAGGGTGAGAGGGACCCCTGGTTTGAAGGATGCACAAGTGGAGAAACACATGGAAACCTGCTGGGTCAGATAGATACCTCGTTGGACAGATGGACGTCTCGTGGGACAAATGGACACCTGCAGTAATGAATGGACACCTGGAGTGATGGATGGACACCTGGAGGGATGGATGGATGGATGGATGGACACGTGGAGAGAACAGACGGACACCTGTTTTGACGGATGGACAACTGGAGGGACACATGGACATCTGGAGTGACAAATGGACACCTCGTTGGAAAAAGGGACACCTGGAGTGATGGATAGACGAGCTGGAAGGACAGACGGACACCGCCTTGGACAGATGGACATCTCGTGGGTCAAACGGACACCTGGTTGTATCAAATAGATGGAAACCGCTTGGGACAGATCGACACCTGGAGTGATGGATGGACACCTGGAGGGACAGATGGACACCTTGTTGGACACATCTGGTGGGACAGATGGACACCTGGAGGGTGAGAGGGACCCCTGGTTTGAAGGATGGACAAGTGGAGAAACACATGGAAACCTGCTGGGTCAGATAGATACCTCGTTGGACAGATGGACGTCTCGTGGGACAAATGGACACCTGCAGTAATGAATGGACACCTGGAGTGATGGATGGACACCTGGAGGGATGGATGGATGCACACGTGGAGAGAACAGACGGACACCTGTTTTGACGGATGGACATCTGGAGGGACACATGGACACCTGGTTTTATCAAATAGATGGACACCAGTAGGGAGAGAAGGACACCAAGGATGATGGATGGACACCTGGAGGGATGGATGGACACCTGGAGGGATAGGTGGACACGTGGTGATAGACATGGACTCCTGGAGAGATGGATGGACACCTGGAGAGACGGATGGGTATGTGGAGGGCCAGACAGACACCTGGTTTTAAGGATGGACAACTGGAGAGACACATGGAAACCTGGAGGGACAACTGGAAACCTCAATGGACACATGGATATCTCGTGGGACAGAGGGACACCTGGAGGAAGAGATGGACACATCGTGAGAGACATGGCCACCTGGAGAGATGGATGGACGGACACATGGAGGGACAGACGGACACCTGGTTTGAAGGTTGGACAATTGCTGGGACGCATGGACACCTGGAGGGAGAGATGGACACCGTGTTGGAGAGATGGACATCTCGTGGGACCAACGGACACCTGGTTGTATCAAACAGATGGAAACCGCTTGGGACAGATCGACACCAGCAGTGATGGATGGATGGATGGACAGGTGGAGGGACAGATGGACACCTGGAGGGTGAGAGGGACCCCTGGTTTGAAGGATGGACAAGTGGAGAATCACATGGAAACCTGCTGGGTCAGATAGATACCTCGTTGGACAGATGGACGTCTCGTGAGACAAATGGACACCTGCAGTAATGAATGGACACCTGGAGTGATGGATGGACACCTGGAGGGATCGACGGATGGATGGATGGACACGTGGAGAGAACAGACGGACACCTGTTTTGACGGATGGACAACTGGAGGGACACATGGACATCTGGAGTGACAAATGGACACCTCGTTGGAAAAAGGGACACCTGGAGTGATGGATAGACGAGCTGGAAGGACAGACGGACACCGCCTTGGACAGATGGACATCTCGTGGGACAAACGGACACCTGGTTGTATCAAATAGATGGAAACCGCTTGGGACAGATCGACACCTGGAGTGATGGATGGACACCTGGAGGGACAGAGGGACACCTTGTTGGACACATCTGGTGGGACAGATGGACACCTGGCTCTAGAGAAAGGTGGAAACCAGCTAGGACAGATGGACATCTGGAGGCTGAGATGGATACGTGGTGACACGCATCGACACCTGGAGAGATGGACGGACGGACTTACGGACACCTGGTTTGACGGATGGAAAACTGGTGGGACACATGGAAACCTAGAGGGAAAGATGGAAAACTCGTTGGACAGATGGACATCTGGTTGTAAAGATCGAAGGATATCGGTTGGGACAGAGGGACACATGGAGTGAGGGACGGACACCTGGTGGGACAGAGGGACTCCTGGAGGGATAGATGGAAACATGGCGAGACACATGGACACCTGGAGAGTTGGGTGCATGGATGGATGGACACGTGGAGGGACAGACGAACACCTGTTTAACGGATAGAGATCTGGAGAGAAATATGGACAGCTGGAGGAACAAACGGACACCTCGTTTGGACAGATGGACATCTCGTGGGACAGATGGACACCAGCTGGGCCAGATGGATACCTGGAATGATGGATGGACACCTGGTGGGATGGATGGAGATGTGGAGGGAGAGACGGACATGTGGTGAGAGCCATAGACGCCTGGAGAGATGGATGGATCGACACCTGGAGGGACAGATGGACATCTGGAGGGACACATGGACACCTGGTTTTATCAAATAGATGGACACCAGTAGGGAGAGAAGGACACCAAGGATGATGGATGGACACCTGGAGGGATGGATGGACACCTGGAGGGATAGGTGGACACGTGGTGATAGACATGGACTCCTGGAGAGATGGATGGACACCTGGAGAGACGGATGGGTATGTGGAGGGCCAGACAGACACCTGGTTTTAAGGATGGACAACTGGAGAGACACATGGAAACCTGGAGGGACAACTGGAAACCTCAATGGACACATGGATATCTCGTGGGACAGAGGGACACCTGGAGGAAGAGATGGACACATCGTGAGAGACATGGCCACCTGGAGAGATGGATGGACAGACACATGGAGGGACAGACGGACACCTGGTTTGAAGGTTGGACAATTGCTGGGACGCATGGACACCTGGAGGGAGAGATGGACACCGTGTTGGAGAGATGGACATCTCGTGGGACCAACGGACACCTGGTTGTATCAAACAGATGGAAACCGCTTGGGACAGATCGACACCAGCAGTGATGGATGGATGGATGGACAGGTGGAGGGACAGATGGACACCTGGAGGGTGAGAGGGACCCCTGGTTTGAAGGATGGACAAGTGGAGAAACACATGGAAACCTGCTGGGTCAGATAGATACCTCGTTGGACAGATGGACGTCTCGTGAGACAAATGGACACCTGCAGTAATGAATGGACACCTGGAGTGATGGATGGACACCTGGAGGGATCGACGGATGGATGGATGGACACGTGGAGAGAACAGACGGACACCTGTTTTGACGGATGGACAACTGGAGGGACACATGGACATCTGGAGTGACAAATGGACACCTCGTTGGAAAAAGGGACACCTGGAGTGATGGATAGACGAGCTGGAAGGACAGACGGACACCGCCTTGGACAGATGGACATCTCGTGGGACAAACGGACACCTGGTTGTATCAAATAGATGGAAACCGCTTGGGACAGATCGACACCTGGAGTGATGGATGGACACCTGGAGGGACAGAGGGACACCTTGTTGGACACATCTGGTGGGACAGATGGACACCTGGCTCTAGAGAAAGGTGGAAACCAGCTAGGACAGATGGACATCTGGAGGCTGAGATGGATACGTGGTGACACGCATCGACACCTGGAGAGATGGACGGACGGACTTACGGACACCTGGTTTGACGGATGGAAAACTGGTGGGACACATGGAAACCTAGAGGGAAAGATGGAAAACTCGTTGGACAGATGGACATCTGGTTGTAAAGATCGAAGGATATCGGTTGGGACAGAGGGACACATGGAGTGAGGGACGGACACCTGGTGGGACAGAGGGACTCCTGGAGGGATAGATGGAAACATGGCGAGACACATGGACACCTGGAGAGTTGGGTGGATGGATGGATGGACACGTGGAGGGACAGACGAACACCTGTTTAACGGATAGAGATCCGGAGAGAAATATGGACAGCTGGAGGAACAAACAGACACCTCGTTTGGACAGATGGACATCTCGTGGGACAGATGGACACCAGCTGGGCCAGATGGATACCTGGAATGATGGATGGACACCTGGTGGGATGGATGCAGATGTGGAGGGAGAGACGGACATGTGCTGAGAGCCATAGATGCCTGGAGAGATGGATGGATCAACACCTGGAGGGACAGATGGACATCTGGAGGGACACATGGACACCTGGTTTTATCAAATAGATGGACACCAGTAGGGAGAGAAGGACACCAAGGATGATGGATGGACACCTGGAGGGATGGATGGACACCTGGAGGGATAGGTGGACACGTGGTGATAGACATGGACTCCTGGAGAGATGGATGGACACCTGGAGAGACGGATGGGTATGTGGAGGGCCAGACAGACACCTGGTTTTAAGGATGGACAACTGGAGAGACACATGGAAACCTGGAGGGACAACTGGAAACCTCAATGGACACATGGATATCTCGTGGGACAGAGGGACACCTGGAGGAAGAGATGGACACATCGTGAGAGACATGGCCACCTGGAGAGATGCATGGACGGACACATGGAGGGACAGACGGACACCTGGTTTGAAGGTTGGACAATTGCTGGGACGCATGGACACCTGGAGGGAGAGATGGACACCGTGTTGGAGAGATGGACATCTCGTGGGACAAACAGACACCTGGTTGTATCAAACAGATGGAAACCGCTTGGGACAGATCGACACCAGCAGTGATGGATGGATGGATGGACAGGTGGAGGGACAGATGGACACCTGGAGGGTGAGAGGGACCCCTGGTTTGAAGGATGGACAAGTGGAGAAACACATGGAAACCTGCTGGGTCAGATAGATACCTCGTTGGACAGATGGACGTCTCGTGGGACAAATGGACACCTGCAGTAATGAATGGACACCTGGAGTGATGGATGGACACCTGGAGGGATGGATGGATGGATGGATGGACACGTGGAGAGAACAGACGGACACCTGTTTTGACGGATGGACAACTGGAGGGACACATGGACATCTGGAGTGACAAATGGACACCTCGTTGGAAAAAGGGACACCTGGAGTGATGGATAGACGAGCTGGAAGGACAGACGGACACCGCCTTGGACAGATGGACATCTCGTGGGACAAACGGACACCTGGTTGTATCAAATAGATGGAAACCGCTTGGGACAGATCGACACCTGGAGTGATGGATGGACACCTGGAGGGACAGAGGGACACCTTGTTGGACACATCTGGTGGGACAGATGGACACCTGGCTCTAGAGAAAGGTGGAAACCAGCTAGGACAGATGGACATCTGGAGGCTGAGATGGATACGTGGTGACACGCATCGACACCTGGAGAGATGGACGGACGGACTTACGGACACCTGGTTTGACGGATGGAAAACTGGTGGGACACATGGAAACCTAGAGGGAAAGATGGAAAACTCGTTGGACAGATGGACATCTGGTTGTAAAGATCGAAGGATATCGGTTGGGACAGAGGGACACATGGAGTGAGGGACGGACACCTGCTGGGACAGAGGGACTCCTGGAGGGATAGATGGAAACATGGCGAGACACATGGACACCTGGAGAGTTGGGTGGATGGATGGATGGACACGTGGAGGGACAGACGAACACCTGTTTAACGGATAGAGATCTGGAGAGAAATATGGACAGCTGGAGGAACAAACGGACACCTCGTTTGGACAGATGGACATCTCGTGGGACAGATGGACACCAGCTGGGCCAGATGGATACCTGGAATGATGGATGGACACCTGGTGGGATGGATGGAGATGTGGAGGGAGAGACGGACATGTGGTGAGAGCCATAGACGCCTGGAGAGATGGATGGATCGACACCTGGAGGGACAGATGGACATCTGGAGGGACACATGGACACCTGGTTTTATCAAATAGATGGACACCAGTAGGGAGAGAAGGACACCAAGGATGATGGATGGACACCTGGAGGGATGGATGGACACCTGGAGGGATAGGTGGACACGTGGTGATAGACATGGACTCCTGGAGAGATGGATGGACACCTGGAGAGACGGATGGGTATGTGGAGGGCCAGACAGACACCTGGTTTTAAGGATGGACAACTGGAGAGACACATGGAAACCTGGAGGGACAACTGGAAACCTCAATGGACACATGGATATCTCGTGGGATAGAGGGACACCTGGAGGAAGAGATGGACACATCGTGAGAGACATGGCCACCTGGAGAGATGCATGGACGGACACATGGAGGGACAGACGGACACCTGGTTTGAAGGTTGGACAATTGCTGGGACGCATGGACACCTGGAGGGAGAGATGGACACCGTGTTGGAGAGATGGACATCTCGTGGGACAAACGGACACCTGGTTGTATCAAACAGATGGAAACCGCTTGGGACAGATCGACACCAGCAGTGATGGATGGATGGATGGACAGGTGGAGGGACAGATGGACACCTGGAGGGTGAGAGGGACCCCTGGTTTGAAGGATGGACAAGTGGAGAAACACATGGAAACCTGCTGGGTCAGATAGATACCTCGTTGGACAGATGGACGTCTCGTGGGACAAATGGACACCTGCAGTAATGAATGGACACCAGCAGTGATGGATGGACACCTGGAGGGATCGATGGATGGATGGATGGACACGTGGAGAGAACAGACGGACACCTGTTTTGACGGATGGACAACTGGAGGGACACATGGACATCTGGAGTGACAAATGGACACCTCGTTGGAAAAAGGGACACCTGGAGTGATGGATAGACGAGCTGGAAGGACAGACGGACACCGCCTTGGACAGATGGACATCTCGTGGGACAAACGGACACCTGGTTGTATCAAATAGATGGAAACCGCTTGGGACAGATCGACACCTGGAGTGATGGATGGACACCTGGAGGGACAGAGGGACACCTTGTTGGACACATCTGGTGGGACAGATGGACACCTGGCTCTAGAGAAAGGTGGAAACCAGCTAGGACAGATGGACATCTGGAGGCTGAGATGGATACGTGGTGACACGCATCGACACCTGGAGAGATGGACGGACGGACTTACGGACACCTGGTTTGACGGATGGAAAACTGGTGGGACACATGGAAACCTAGAGGGAAAGATGGAAAACTCGTTGGACAGATGGACATCCGGTTGTAAAGATCGAAGGATATCGGTTGGGACAGAGGGACACATGGAGTGAGGGACGGACACCTGGTGGGACAGAGGGACTCCTGGAGGGATAGATGGAAACATGGCGAGACACATGGACACCTGGAGAGTTGGGTGGATGGATGGATGGACACGTGGAGGGACAGACGAACACCTGTTTAACGGATAGAGATCTGGAGAGAAATATGGACAGCTGGAGGAACAAACGGACACCTCGTTTGGACAGATGGACATCTCGTGGGACAGATGGACACCAGCTGGGCCAGATGGATACCTGGAATGATGGATGGACACCTGGTGGGATGGATGCAGATGTGGAGGGAGAGACGGACATGTGGTGAGAGCCATAGACACCTGGAGAGATGGATGGATCGACACCTGGAGGGACAGATGGACATCTGGAGGGACACATGGACACCTGGTTTTATCAAATAGATGGACACCAGTAGGGAGAGAAGGACACCAAGGATGATGGATGGACACCTGGAGGGATGGATGGACACCTGGAGGGATAGGTGGACACGTGGTGATAGACATGGACTCCTGGAGAGATGGATGGACACCTGGAGAGACGGATGGGTATGTGGAGGGCCAGACAGACACCTGGTTTTAAGGATGGACAACTGGAGAGACACATGGAAACCTGGAGGGACAACTGGAAACCTCAATGGACAGATGGATATCTCGTGGGACAGAGGGACACCTGGAGGAAGAGATGGACACATCGTGAGAGACATGGCCACCTGGAGAGATGGATGGACATGGAGGGACAGACGGACACCTGGTTTGAAGGTTGGACAATTGCTGGGACGCATGGACACCTGGAGGGAGAGATGGACACCGTGTTGGAGAGATGGACATCTCGTGGGACAAACGGACACCTGGTTGTATCAAATAGATGGAAACCGCTTGGGACAGATCGACACCAGCAGTGATGGATGGATGGATGGACAGGTGGAGGGACAGATGGACACCTGGAGGGTGAGAGGGACCCCTGGTTTGAAGGATGCACAAGTGGAGAAACACATGGAAACCTGCTGGGTCAGATAGATACCTCGTTGGACAGATGGACGTCTCGTGGGACAAATGGACACCTGCAGTAATGAATGGACACCTGGAGTGATGGATGGACACCTGGAGGGATGGATGGATGGATGGATGGATGGACACGTGGAGAGAACAGACGGACACCTGTTTTGACGGATGGACAACTGGAGGGACACATGGACATCTGGAGTGACAAATGGACACCTCGTTGGAAAAAGGGACACCTGGAGTGATGGATAGATGAGCTGGAAGGACAGACGGACACCGCCTTGGACAGATGGACATCTCGTGGGACAAACGGACACCTGGTTGTATCAAATAGATGGAAACCGCTTGGGACAGATCGACACCTGGAGTGATGGATGGACACCTGGAGGGACAGAGGGACACCTTGTTGGACACATCTGGTGGGACAGATGGACACCTGGCTCTAGAGAAAGGTGGAAACCAGCTAGGACAGATGGACATCTGGAGGCTGAGATGGATACGTGGTGACACGCATCGACACCTGGAGAGATGGACGGACGGACTTACGGACACCTGGTTTGACGGATGGAAAACTGGTGGGACACATGGAAACCTAGAGGGAAAGATGGAAAACTCGTTGGACAGATGGACATCTGGTTGTAAAGATCGAAGGATATCGGTTGGGACAGAGGGACACATGGAGTGAGGGACGGACACCTGCTGGGACAGAGGGACTCCTGGAGGGATAGATGGAAACATGGCGAGACACATGGACACCTGGAGAGTTGGGTGGATGGATGGATGGACACGTGGAGGGACAGACGAACACCTGTTTAACGGATAGAGATCTGGAGAGAAATATGGACAGCTGGAGGAACAAACGGACACCTCGTTTGGACAGATGGACATCTCGTGGGACAGATGGACACCAGCTGGGCCAGATGGATACCTGGAATGATGGATGGACACCTGGTGGGATGGATGCAGATGTGGAGGGAGAGACGGACATGTGGTGAGAGCCATAGACACCTGGAGAGATGGATGGATCGACACCTGGAGGGACAGATGGACATCTGGAGGGACACATGGACACCTGGTTTTATCAAATAGATGGACACCAGTAGGGAGAGAAGGACACCAAGGATGATGGATGGACACCTGGAGGGATGGATGGACACCTGGAGGGATAGGTGGACACGTGGTGATAGACATGGACTCCTGGAGAGATGGATGGACACCTGGAGAGACGGATGGGTATGTGGAGGGCCAGACAGACACCTGGTTTTAAGGATGGACAACTGGAGAGACACATGGAAACCTGGAGGGACAACTGGAAACCTCAATGGACACATGGATATCTCGTGGGACAGAGGGACACCTGGAGGAAGAGATGGACACATCGTGAGAGACATGGCCACCTGGAGAGATGCATGGACGGACACATGGAGGGACAGACGGACACCTGGTTTGAAGGTTGGACAATTGCTGGGACGCATGGACACCTGGAGGGAGAGATGGACACCGTGTTGGAGAGATGGACATCTCGTGGGACAAACGGACACCTGGTTGTATCAAACAGATGGAAACCGCTTGGGACAGATCGACACCAGCAGTGATGGATGGATGGATGGACAGGTGGAGGGACAGATGGACACCTGGAGGGTGAGAGGGACCCCTGGTTTGAAGGATGGACAAGTGGAGAAACACATGGAAACCTGCTGGGTCAGATAGATACCTCGTTGGACAGATGGACGTCTCGTGGGACAAATGGACACCTGCAGTAATGAATGGACACCTGGAGTGATGGATGGACACCTGGAGGGATGGATGGATGGATGGATGGACACGTGGAGAGAACAGACGGACACCTGTTTTGACGGATGGACAACTGGAGGGACACATGGACATCTGGAGTGACAAATGGACACCTCGTTGGAAAAAGGGACACCTGGAGTGATGGATAGACGAGCTGGAAGGACAGACGGACACCGCCTTGGACAGATGGACATCTCGTGGGACAAACGGACACCTGGTTGTATCAAATAGATGGAAACCGCTTGGGACAGATCGACACCTGGAGTGATGGATGGACACCTGGAGGGACAGAGGGACACCTTGTTGGACACATCTGGTGGGACAGATGGACACCTGGCTCTAGAGAAAGGTGGAAACCAGCTAGGACAGATGGACATCTGGAGGCTGAGATGGATACGTGGTGACACGCATCGACACCTGGAGAGATGGACGGACGGACTTACGGACACCTGGTTTGACGGATGGAAAACTGGTGGGACACATGGAAACCTAGAGGGAAAGATGGAAAACTCGTTGGACAGATGGACATCCGGTTGTAAAGATCGAAGGATATCGGTTGGGACAGAGGGACACATGGAGTGAGGGACGGACACCTGGTGGGACAGAGGGACTCCTGGAGGGATAGATGGAAACATGGCGAGACACATGGACACCTGGAGAGTTGGGTGGATGGATGGATGGACACGTGGAGGGACAGACGAACACCTGTTTAACGGATAGAGATCTGGAGAGAAATATGGACAGCTGGAGGAACAAACGGACACCTCGTTTGGACAGATGGACATCTCGTGGGACAGATGGACACCAGCTGGGCCAGATGGATACCTGGAATGATGGATGGACACCTGGTGGGATGGATGCAGATGTGGAGGGAGAGACGGACATGTGGTGAGAGCCATAGACACCTGGAGAGATGGATGGATCGACACCTGGAGGGACAGATGGACATCTGGAGGGACACATGGACACCTGGTTTTATCAAATAGATGGACACCAGTAGGGAGAGAAGGACACCAAGGATGATGGATGGACACCTGGAGGGATGGATGGACACCTGGAGGGATAGGTGGACACGTGGTGATAGACATGGACTCCTGGAGAGATGGATGGACACCTGGAGAGACGGATGGGTATGTGGAGGGCCAGACAGACACCTGGTTTTAAGGATGGACAACTGGAGAGACACATGGAAACCTGGAGGGACAACTGGAAACCTCAATGGACAGATGGATATCTCGTGGGACAGAGGGACACCTGGAGGAAGAGATGGACACATCGTGAGAGACATGGCCACCTGGAGAGATGGATGGACATGGAGGGACAGACGGACACCTGGTTTGAAGGTTGGACAATTGCTGGGACGCATGGACACCTGGAGGGAGAGATGGACACCGTGTTGGAGAGATGGACATCTCGTGGGACAAACGGACACCTGGTTGTATCAAACAGATGGAAACCGCTTGGGACAGATCGACACCAGCAGTGATGGATGGATGGATGGACAGGTGGAGGGACAGATGGACACCTGGAGGGTGAGAGGGACCCCTGGTTTGAAGGATGGACAAGTGGAGAAACACATGGAAACCTGCTGGGTCAGATAGATACCTCGTTGGACAGATGGACGTCTCGTGGGACAAATGGACACCTGCAGTAATGAATGGACACCTGGAGTGATGGATGGACACCTGGAGGGATGGATGGATGGATGGATGGACACGTGGAGAGAACAGACGGACACCTGTTTTGACGGATGGACAACTGGAGGGACACATGGACATCTGGAGTGACAAATGGACACCTCGTTGGAAAAAGGGACACCTGGAGTGATGGATAGACGAGCTGGAAGGACAGACGGACACCGCCTTGGACAGATGGACATCTCGTGGGACAAACGGACACCTGGTTGTATCAAATAGATGGAAACCGCTTGGGACAGATCGACACCTGGAGTGATGGATGGACACCTGGAGGGACAGAGGGACACCTTGTTGGACACATCTGGTGGGACAGATGGACACCTGGCTCTAGAGAAAGGTGGAAACCAGCTAGGACAGATGGACATCTGGAGGCTGAGATGGATACGTGGTGACACGCATCGACACCTGGAGAGATGGACGGACGGACTTACGGACACCTGGTTTGACGGATGGAAAACTGGTGGGACACATGGAAACCTAGAGGGAAAGATGGAAAACTCGTTGGACAGATGGACATCCGGTTGTAAAGATCGAAGGATATCGGTTGGGACAGAGGGACACATGGAGTGAGGGACGGACACCTGGTGGGACAGAGGGACTCCTGGAGGGATAGATGGAAACATGGCGAGACACATGGACACCTGGAGAGTTGGGTGGATGGATGGATGGACACGTGGAGGGACAGACGAACACCTGTTTAACGGATAGAGATCTGGAGAGAAATATGGACAGCTGGAGGAACAAACGGACACCTCGTTTGGACAGATGGACATCTCGTGGGACAGATGGACACCAGCTGGGCCAGATGGATACCTGGAATGATGGATGGACACCTGGTGGGATGGATGCAGATGTGGAGGGAGAGACGGACATGTGGTGAGAGCCATAGACACCTGGAGAGATGGATGGATCGACACCTGGAGGGACAGATGGACATCTGGAGGGACACATGGACACCTGGTTTTATCAAATAGATGGACACCAGTAGGGAGAGAAGGACACCAAGGATGATGGATGGACACCTGGAGGGATGGATGGACACCTGGAGGGATAGGTGGACACGTGGTGATAGACATGGACTCCTGGAGAGATGGATGGACACCTGGAGAGACGGATGGGTATGTGGAGGGCCAGACAGACACCTGGTTTTAAGGATGGACAACTGGAGAGACACATGGAAACCTGGAGGGACAACTGGAAACCTCAATGGACAGATGGATATCTCGTGGGACAGAGGGACACCTGGAGGAAGAGATGGACACATCGTGAGAGACATGGCCACCTGGAGAGATGGATGGACATGGAGGGACAGACGGACACCTGGTTTGAAGGTTGGACAATTGCTGGGACGCATGGACACCTGGAGGGAGAGATGGACACCGTGTTGGAGAGATGGACATCTCGTGGGACAAACGGACACCTGGTTGTATCAAATAGATGGAAACCGCTTGGGACAGATCGACACCAGCAGTGATGGATGGATGGATGGACAGGTGGAGGGACAGATGGACACCTGGAGGGTGAGAGGGACCCCTGGTTTGAAGGATGCACAAGTGGAGAAACACATGGAAACCTGCTGGGTCAGATAGATACCTCGTTGGACAGATGGACGTCTCGTGGGACAAATGGACACCTGCAGTAATGAATGGACACCTGGAGTGATGGATGGACACCTGGAGGGATGGATGGATGGATGGATGGACACGTGGAGAGAACAGACGGACACCTGTTTTGACGGATGGACAACTGGAGGGACACATGGACATCTGGAGTGACAAATGGACACCTCGTTGGAAAAAGGGACACCTGGAGTGATGGATAGATGAGCTGGAAGGACAGACGGACACCGCCTTGGACAGATGGACATCTCGTGGGACAAACGGACACCTGGTTGTATCAAATAGATGGAAACCGCTTGGGACAGATCGACACCTGGAGTGATGGATGGACACCTGGAGGGACAGAGGGACACCTTGTTGGACACATCTGGTGGGACAGATGGACACCTGGCTCTAGAGAAAGGTGGAAACCAGCTAGGACAGATGGACATCTGGAGGCTGAGATGGATACGTGGTGACACGCATCGACACCTGGAGAGATGGACGGACGGACTTACGGACACCTGGTTTGACGGATGGAAAACTGGTGGGACACATGGAAACCTAGAGGGAAAGATGGAAAACTCGTTGGACAGATGGACATCTGGTTGTAAAGATCGAAGGATATCGGTTGGGACAGAGGGACACATGGAGTGAGGGACGGACACCTGGTGGGACAGAGGGACTCCTGGAGGGATAGATGGAAACATGGCGAGACACATGGACACCTGGAGAGTTGGGTGGATGGATGGATGGACACGTGGAGGGACAGACGAACACCTGTTTAACGGATAGAGATCTGGAGAGAAATATGGACAGCTGGAGGAACAAACGGACACCTCGTTTGGACAGATGGACATCTCGTGGGACAGATGGACACCAGCTGGGCCAGATGGATACCTGGAATGATGGATGGACACCTGGTGGGATGGATGCAGATGTGGAGGGAGAGACGGACATGTGCTGAGAGCCATAGACGCCTGGAGAGATGGATGGATCGACACCTGGAGGGACAGATGGACATCTGGAGGGACACATGGACACCTGGTTTTATCAAATAGATGGACACCAGTAGGGAGAGAAGGACACCAAGGATGATGGATGGACACCTGGAGGGATGGATGGACACCTGGAGGGATAGGTGGACACGTGGTGATAGACATGGACTCCTGGAGAGATGGATGGACACCTGGAGAGACGGATGGGTATGTGGAGGGCCAGACAGACACCTGGTTTTAAGGATGGACAACTGGAGAGACACATGGAAACCTGGAGGGACAACTGGAAACCTCAATGGACACATGGATATCTCGTGGGACAGAGGGACACCTGGAGGAAGAGATGGACACATCGTGAGAGACATGGCCACCTGGAGAGATGGATGGACGGACACATGAAGGGACAGACGGACACCTGGTTTGAAGGTTGGACAATTGCTGGGACGCATGGACACCTGGAGGGAGAGATGGACACCGTGTTGGAGAGATGGACATCTCGTGGGACAAACGGACACCTGGTTGTATCAAATAGATGGAAACCGCTTGGGACAGATCGACACCAGCAGTGATGGATGGATGGACGGACAGGTGGAGGGACAGATGGACACCTGGAGGGTGAGAGGGACCCCTGGTTTGAAGGATGGACAAGTGGAGAAACACATGGAAACCTGCTGGGTCAGATAGATACCTCGTTGGACAGATGGACGTCTCGTGAGACAAATGGACACCTGCAGTAATGAATGGACACCTGGAGTGATGGATGGACACCTGGAGGGATGGATGGATGGATGGATGGACACGTGGAGAGAACAGACGGACACCTGTTTTGACGGATGGACAACTGGAGGGACACATGGACATCTGGAGTGACAAATGGACACCTCGTTGGAAAAAGGGACACCTGGAGTGATGGATAGACGAGCTGGAAGGACAGACGGACACCGCCTTGGACAGATGGACATCTCGTGGGACAAACGGACACCTGGTTGTATCAAATAGATGGAAACCGCTTGGGACAGATCGACACCTGGAGTGATGGATGGACACCTGGAGGGACAGAGGGACACCTTGTTGGACACATCTGGTGGGACAGATGGACACCTGGCTCTAGAGAAAGGTGGAAACCAGCTAGGACAGATGGACATCTGGAGGCTGAGATGGATACGTGGTGACACGCATCGACACCTGGAGAGATGGATGGACGGACTTACGGACACCTGGTTTGACGGATGGAAAACTGGTGGGACACATGGAAACCTAGAGGGAAAGATGGAAAACTCGTTGGACAGATGGACATCTGGTTGTAAAGATCGAAGGATATCGGTTGGGACAGAGGGACACATGGAGTGAGGGACGGACACCTGGTGGGACAGAGGGACTCCTGGAGGGATAGATGGAAACATGGCGAGACACATGGACACCTGGAGAGTTGGGTGCATGGATGGATGGACACGTGGAGGGACAGACGAACACCTGTTTAACGGATAGAGATCTGGAGAGAAATATGGACAGCTGGAGGAACAAACGGACACCTCGTTTGGACAGATGGACATCTCGTGGGACAGATGGACACCAGCTGGGCCAGATGGATACCTGGAATGATGGATGGACACCTGGTGGGATGGATGCAGATGTGGAGGGAGAGACGGACATGTGGTGAGATCCATAGACGCCTGGAGAGATGGATGGATCGACACCTGGAGGGACAGATGGACATCTGGAGGGACACATGGACACGTGGTTTTATCAAATAGATGGACACCAGTAGGGAGAGAAGGACACCAAGGATGATGGATGGACACCTGGAGGGATGGATGGACACCTGGAGGGATAGGTGGACACGTGGTGATAGACATGGACTCCTGGAGAGATGGATGGACACCTGGAGAGACGGATGGGTATGTGGAGGGACAGACAGACACCTGGTTTTAAGGATGGACAACTGGAGAGACACATGGAAACCTGGAGGGACAACTGGAAACCTCAATGGACACATGGATATCTCGTGGGACAGAGGGACACCTGGAGGAAGAGATGGACACATCGTGAGAGACATGGCCACCTGGAGAGATGGATGGACGGACACATGGAGGGACAGATGGACACCTGGTTTGAAGGTTGGACAATTGCTGGGACGCATGGACACCTGGAGGGAGAGATGGACACCGTGTTGGAGAGATGGACATCTCGTGGGACAAACGGACACCTGGTTGTATCAAACAGATGGAAACCGCTTGGGACAGATCGACACCAGCAGTGATGGATGGATGGATGGACAGGTGGAGGGACAGATGGACACCTGGAGGGTGAGAGGGACCCCTGGTTTGAAGGATGGACAAGTGGAGAAACACATGGAAACCTGCTGGGTCAGATAGATACCTCGTTGGACAGATGGACGTCTCGTGGGACAAATGGACACCTGCAGTAATGAATGGACACCTGGAGTGATGGATGGACACCTGGAGGGATGGATGGATGGATGGATGGACACGTGGAGAGAACAGACGGACACCTGTTTTGACGGATGGACAACTGGAGGGACACATGGACATCTGGAGTGACAAATGGACACCTCGTTGGAAAAAGGGACACCTGGAGTGATGGATAGACGAGCTGGAAGGACAGACGGACACCGCCTTGGACAGATGGACATCTCGTGGGACAAACGGACACCTGGTTGTATCAAATAGATGGAAACCGCTTGGGACAGATCGACACCTGGAGTGATGGATGGACACCTGGAGGGACAGAGGGACACCTTGTTGGACACATCTGGTGGGACAGATGGACACCTGGCTCTAGAGAAAGGTGGAAACCAGCTAGGACAGATGGACATCTGGAGGCTGAGATGGATACGTGGTGACACGCATCGACACCTGGAGAGATGGACGGACGGACTTACGGACACCTGGTTTGACGGATGGAAAACTGGTGGGACACATGGAAACCTAGAGGGAAAGATGGAAAACTCGTTGGACAGATGGACATCTGGTTGTAAAGATCGAAGGATATCGGTTGGGACAGAGGGACACATGGAGTGAGGGACGGACACCTGGTGGGACAGAGGGACTCCTGGAGGGATAGATGGAAACATGGCGAGACACATGGACACCTGGAGAGTTGGGTGGATGGATGGATGGACACGTGGAGGGACAGACGAACACCTGTTTAACGGATAGAGATCTGGAGAGAAATATGGACAGCTGGAGGAACAAACGGACACCTCGTTTGGACAGATGGACATCTCGTGGGACAGATGGACACCAGCTGGGCCAGATGGATACCTGGAATGATGGATGGACACCTGGTGGGATGGATGCAGATGTGGAGGGAGAGACGGACATGTGGTGAGAGCCATAGATGCCTGGAGAGATGGATGGATCGACACCTGGAGGGACAGATGGACATCTGGAGGGACACATGGACACCTGGTTTTATCAAATAGATGGACACCAGTAGGGAGAGAAGGACACCAAGGATGATGGATGGACACCTGGAGGGATGGATGGACACCTGGAGGGATAGGTGGACACGTGGTGATAGACATGGACTCCTGGAGAGATGGATGGACACCTGGAGAGACGGATGGGTATGTGGAGGGCCAGACAGACACCTGGTTTTAAGGATGGACAACTGGAGAGACACATGGAAACCTGGAGGGACAACTGGAAACCTCAATGGACAGATGGATATCTCGTGGGACAGAGGGACACCTGGAGGAAGAGATGGACACATCGTGAGAGACATGGCCACCTGGAGAGATGCATGGACGGACACATGGAGGGACAGACGGACACCTGGTTTGAAGGTTGGACAATTGCTGGGACGCATGGACACCTGGAGGGAGAGATGGACACCGTGTTGGAGAGATGGACATCTCGTGGGACAAACGGACACCTGGTTGTATCAAACAGATGGAAACCGCTTGGGACAGATCGACACCAGCAGTGATGGATGGATGGATGGACAGGTGGAGGGACAGATGGACACCTGGAGGGTGAGAGGGACCCCTGGTTTGAAGGATGCACAAGTGGAGAAACACATGGAAACCTGCTGGGTCAGATAGATACCTCGTTGGACAGATGGACGTCTCGTGGGACAAATGGACACCTGCAGTAATGAATGGACACCTGGAGTGATGGATGGACACCTGGAGGGATGGATGGATGAATGGATGGACACGTGGAGAGAACAGACGGACACCTGTTTTGACGGATGGACAACTGGAGGGACACATGGACATCTGGAGTGACAAATGGACACCTCGTTGGAAAAAGGGACACCTGGAGTGATGGATAGACGAGCTGGAAGGACAGACGGACACCGCCTTGGACAGATGGACATCTCGTGGGACAAACGGACACCTGGTTGTATCAAATAGATGGAAACCGCTTGGGACAGATCGACACCTGGAGTGATGGATCGACACCTGGAGGGACAGAGGGACACCTTGTTGGACACATCTGGTGGGACAGATGGACACCTGGCTCTACAGAAAGGTGGAAACCAGCTAGGACAGATGGACATCTGGAGGCTGAGATGGATACGTGGTGACACGCATCGACACCTGGAGAGATGGACGGACGGACTTACGGACACCTGGTTTGACGGATGGAAAACTGGTGGGACACATGGAAACCTAGAGGGAAAGATGGAAAACTCGTTGGACAGATGGACATCTGGTTGTAAAGATCGAAGGATATCGGTTGGGACAGAGGGACACATGGAGTGAGGGACGGACACCTGGTGGGACAGAGGGACTCCTGGAGGGATAGATGGAAACATGGCGAGACACATGGACACCTGGAGAGTTGGGTGGATGGATGGATGGACACGTGGAGGGACAGACGAACACCTGTTTAACGGATAGAGATCCGGAGAGAAATATGGACAGCTGGAGGAACAAACGGACACCTCGTTTGGACAGATGGACATCTCGTGGGACAGATGGACACCAGCTGGGCCAGATGGATACCTGGAATGATGGATGGACACCTGGTGGGATGGATGCAGATGTGGAGGGAGAGACGGACATGTGCTGAGAGCCATAGATGCCTGGAGAGATGGATGGATCAACACCTGGAGGGACAGATGGACATCTGGAGGGACACATGGACACCTGGTTTTATCAAATAGATGGACACCAGTAGGGAGAGAAGGACACCAAGGATGATGGATGGACACCTGGAGGGATGGATGGACACCTGGAGGGATAGGTGGACACGTGGTGATAGACATGGACTCCTGGAGAGATGGATGGACACCTGGAGAGACGGATGGGTATGTGGAGGGCCAGACAGACACCTGGTTTTAAGGATGGACAACTGGAGAGACACATGGAAACCTGGAGGGACAACTGGAAACCTCAATGGACACATGGATATCTCGTGGGACAGAGGGACACCTGGAGGAAGAGATGGACACATCGTGAGAGACATGGCCACCTGGAGAGATGGATGGACGGACACATGGAGGGACAGACGGACACCTGGTTTGAAGGTTGGACAATTGCTGGGACGCATGGACACCTGGAGGGAGAGATGGACACCGTGTTGGAGAGATGGACATCTCGTGGGACAAACGGACACCTGGTTGTATCAAACAGATGGAAACCGCTTGGGACAGATCGACACCAGCAGTGATGGATGGATGGATGGACAGGTGGAGGGACAGATGGACACCTGGAGGGTGAGAGGGACCCCTGGTTTGAAGGATGGACAAGTGGAGAAACACATGGAAACCTGCTGGGTCAGATAGATACCTCGTTGGACAGATGGACGTCTCGTGGGACAAATGGACACCTGCAGTAATGAATGGACACCTGGAGTGATGGATGGACACCTGGAGGGATGGATGGATGGATGGATGGATGGACACGTGGAGAGAACAGACGGACACCTGTTTTGACGGATGGACAACTGGAGGGACACATGGACATCTGGAGTGACAAATGGACACCTCGTTGGAAAAAGGGACACCTGGAGTGATGGATAGACGAGCTGGAAGGACAGACGGACACCGCCTTGGACAGATGGACATCTCGTGGGACAAACGGACACCTGGTTGTATCAAATAGATGGAAACCGCTTGGGACAGATCGACACCTGGAGTGATGGATGGACACCTGGAGGGACAGAGGGACACCTTGTTGGACACATCTGGTGGGACAGATGGACACCTGGCTCTAGAGAAAGGTGGAAACCAGCTAGGACAGATGGACATCTGGAGGCTGAGATGGATACGTGGTGACACGCATCGACACCTGGAGAGATGGACGGACGGACTTACGGACACCTGGTTTGACGGATGGAAAACTGGTGGGACACATGGAAACCTAGAGGGAAAGATGGAAAACTCATTGGACAGATGGACATCTGGTTGTAAAGATCGAAGGATATCGGTTGGGACAGAGGGACACATGGAGTGAGGGACGGACACCTGGTGGGACAGAGGGACTCCTGGAGGGATAGATGGAAACATGGCGAGACACATGGACACCTGGAGAGTTGGGTGGATGGATGGATGGACACGTGGAGGGACAGACGAACACCTGTTTAACGGATAGAGATCTGGAGAGAAATATGGACAGCTGGAGGAACAAACGGACACCTCGTTTGGACAGATGGACATCTCGTGGGACAGATGGACACCAGCTGGGCCAGATGGATACCTGGAATGATGGATGGACACCTGGTGGGATGGATGCAGATGTGGAGGGAGAGACGGACATGTGGTGAGAGCCATAGATGCCTGGAGAGATGGATGGATCAACACCTGGAGGGACAGATGGACATCTGGAGGGACACATGGACACCTGGTTTTATCAAATAGATGGACACCAGTAGGGAGAGAAGGACACCAAGGATGATGGATGGACACCTGGAGGGATGGATGGACACCTGGAGGGATAGGTGGACACGTGGTGATAGACATGGACTCCTGGAGAGATGGATGGACACCTGGAGAGACGGATGGGTATGTGGAGGGCCAGACAGACACCTGGTTTTAAGGATGGACAACTGGAGAGACACATGGAAACCTGGAGGGACAACTGGAAACCTCAATGGACACATGGATATCTCGTGGGACAGAGGGACACCTGGAGGAAGAGATGGACACATCGTGAGAGACATGGCCACCTGGAGAGATGCATGGACGGACACATGGAGGGACAGACGGACACCTGGTTTGAAGGTTGGACAATTGCTGGGACGCATGGACACCTGGAGGGAGAGATGGACACCGTGTTGGAGAGATGGACATCTCGTGGGACAAACGGACACCTGGTTGTATCAAACAGATGGAAACCGCTTGGGACAGATCGACACCAGCAGTGATGGATGGATGGATGGACAGGTGGAGGGACAGATGGACACCTGGAGGGTGAGAGGGACCCCTGGTTTGAAGGATGCACAAGTGGAGAAACACATGGAAACCTGCTGGGTCAGATAGATACCTCGTTGGACAGATGGACGTCTCGTGGGACAAATGGACACCTGCAGTAATGAATGGACACCTGGAGTGATGGATGGACACCTGGAGGGATGGATGGATGGATGGATGGACACGTGGAGAGAACAGACGGACACCTGTTTTGACGGATGGACAACTGGAGGGACACATGGACATCTGGAGTGACAAATGGACACCTCGTTGGAAAAAGGGACACCTGGAGTGATGGATAGACGAGCTGGAAGGACAGACGGACACCGCCTTGGACAGATGGACATCTCGTGGGACAAACGGACACCTGGTTGTATCAAATAGATGGAAACTGCTTGGGACAGATCGACACCTGGAGTGATGGATGGACACCTGGAGGGACAGAGGGACACCTTGTTGGACACATCTGGTGGGACAGATGGACACCTGGCTCTAGAGAAAGGTGGAAACCAGCTAGGACAGATGGACATCTGGAGGCTGAGATGGATACGTGGTGACACGCATCGACACCTGGAGAGATGGACGGACGGACTTACGGACACCTGGTTTGACGGATGGAAAACTGGTGGGACACATGGAAACCTAGAGGGAAAGATGGAAAACTCGTTGGACAGATGGACATCTGGTTGTAAAGATCGAAGGATATCGGTTGGGACAGAGGGACACATGGAGTGAGGGACGGACACCTGGTGGGACAGAGGGACTCCTGGAGGGATAGATGGAAACATGGCGAGACACATGGACACCTGGAGAGTTGGGTGGATGGATGGATGGACACGTGGAGGGACAGACGAACACCTGTTTAACGGATAGAGATCTGGAGAGAAATATGGACAGCTGGAGGAACAAACGGACACCTCGTTTGGACAGATGGACATCTCGTGGGACAGATGGACACCAGCTGGGCCAGATGGATACCTGGAATGATGGATGGACACCTGGTGGGATGGATGCAGATGTGGAGGGAGAGACGGACATGTGGTGAGAGCCATAGATGCCTGGAGAGATGGATGGATCGACACCTGGAGGGACAGATGGACATCTGGAGGGACACATGGACACGTGGTTTTATCAAATAGATGGACACCAGTAGGGAGAGAAGGACACCAAGGATGATGGATGGACACCTGGAGGGATGGATGGACACCTGGAGGGATAGGTGGACACGTGGTGATAGACATGGACTCCTGGAGAGATGGATGGACACCTGGAGAGACGGATGGGTATGTGGAGGGCCAGACAGACACCTGGTTTTAAGGATGGACAACTGGAGAGACACATGGAAACCTGGAGGGACAACTGGAAACCTCAATGGACAGATGGATATCTCGTGGGACAGAGGGACACCTGGAGGAAGAGATGGACACATCGTGAGAGACATGGCCACCTGGAGAGATGCATGGACGGACACATGGAGGGACAGACGGACACCTGGTTTGAAGGTTGGACAATTGCTGGGACGCATGGACACCTGGAGGGAGAGATGGACACCGTGTTGGAGAGATGGACATCTCGTGGGACAAACGGACACCTGGTTGTATCAAACAGATGGAAACCGCTTGGGACAGATCGACACCAGCAGTGATGGATGGATGGATGGACAGGTGGAGGGACAGATGGACACCTGGAGGGTGAGAGGGACCCCTGGTTTGAAGGATGCACAAGTGGAGAAACACATGGAAACCTGCTGGGTCAGATAGATACCTCGTTGGACAGATGGACGTCTCGTGGGACAAATGGACACCTGCAGTAATGAATGGACACCTGGAGTGATGGATGGACACCTGGAAGGATGGATGGATGGATGGATGGACACGTGGAGAGAACAGACGGACACCTGTTTTGACGGATGGACAACTGGAGGGACACATGGACATCTGGAGTGACAAATGGACACCTCGTTGGAAAAAGGGACACCTGGAGTGATGGATAGACGAGCTGGAAGGACAGACGGACACCGCCTTGGACAGATGGACATCTCGTGGGACAAACGGACACCTGGTTGTATCAAATAGATGGAAACCGCTTGGGACAGATCGACACCTGGAGTGATGGATGGACACCTGGAGGGACAGAGGGACACCTTGTTGGACACATCTGGTGGGACAGATGGACACCTGGCTCTAGAGAAAGGTGGAAACCAGCTAGGACAGATGGACATCTGGAGGCTGAGATGGATACGTGGTGACACGCATCGACACCTGGAGATATGGACGGACGGACTTACGGACACCTGGTTTGACGGATGGAAAACTGGTGGGACACATGGAAACCTAGAGGGAAAGATGGAAAACTCGTTGGACAGATGGACATCTGGTTGTAAAGATCGAAGGATATCGGTTGGGACAGAGGGACACATGGAGTGAGGGACGGACACCTGCTGGGACAGAGGGACTCCTGGAGGGATAGATGGAAACATGGCGAGACACATGGACACCTGGAGAGTTGGGTGCATGGATGGATGGACACGTGGAGGGACAGACGAACACCTGTTTAACGGATAGAGATCCGGAGAGAAATATGGACAGCTGGAGGAACAAACGGACACCTCGTTTGGACAGATGGACATCTCGTGGGACAGATGGACACCAGCTGGGCCAGATGGATACCTGGAATGATGGATGGACACCTGGTGGGATGGATGCAGATGTGGAGGGAGAGACGGACATGTGCTGAGAGCCATAGACGCCTGGAGAGATGGATGGATCAACACCTGGAGGGACAGATGGACATCTGGAGGGACACATGGACATCTGGAGTGACAAATGGACACCTCGTTGGAAAAAGGGACACCTGGAGTGATGGATAGACGAGCTGGAAGGACAGACGGACACCGCCTTGGACAGATGGACATCTCGTGGGACAAACGGACACCTGGTTGTATCAAATAGATGGAAACCGCTTGGGACAGATCGACACCTGGAGGGACAGAGGGACACCTTGTTGGACACATCTGGTGGGACAGATGGACACCTGGCTCTAGAGAAAGGTGGAAACCAGCTAGGACAGATGGACATCTGGAGGCTGAGATGGATACGTGGTGACACGCATCGACACCTGGAGAGATGGACGGACGGACTTACGGACACCTGGTTTGACGGATGGAAAACTGGTGGGACACATGGAAACCTAGAGGGAAAGATGGAAAACTCGTTGGACAGATGGACATCCGGTTGTAAAGATCAAAGGATATCGGTTGGGACAGAGGAACACATGGAGTGAGGGACGGACACCTGCTGGGACAGAGGGACTCCTGGAGGGATAGATGGAAACATGGCGAGACACATGGACACCTGGAGAGTTGGGTGGATGGATGGATGGACACGTGGAGGGACAGACGAACACCTGTTTAACGGATAGAGATCTGGAGAGAAATATGGACAGCTGGAGGAACAAACGGACACCTCGTTTGGACAGATGGACATCTCGTGGGACAGATGGACACCAGCTGGGCCAGATGGATACCTGGAATGATGGATGGACACCTGGTGGGATGGATGCAGATGTGGAGGGAGAGACGGACATGTGCTGAGAGCCATAGATGCCTGGAGAGATGGATGGATCAACACCTGGAGGGACAGATGGACATCTGGAGGGACACATGGACACCTGGTTTTATCAAATAGATGGACACCAGTAGGGAGAGAAGGACACCAAGGATGATGGATGGACACCTGGAGGGATGGATGGACACCTGGAGGGATAGGTGGACACGTGGTGATAGACATGGACTCCTGGAGAGATGGATGGACACCTGGAGAGACGGATGGGTATGTGGAGGGCCAGACAGACACCTGGTTTTAAGGATGGACAACTGGAGAGACACATGGAAACCTGGAGGGACAACTGGAAACCTCAATGGACAGATGGATATCTCGTGGGACAGAGGGACACCTGGAGGAAGAGATGGACACATCGTGAGAGACATGGCCACCTGGAGAGATGGATGGACGGACACATGGAGGGACAGACGGACACCTGGTTTGAAGGTTGGACAATTGCTGGGACGCATGGACACCTGGAGGGAGAGATGGACACCGTGTTGGAGAGATGGACATCTCGTGGGACAAACGGACACCTGGTTGTATCAAACAGATGGAAACCGCTTGGGACAGATCGACACCAGCAGTGATGGATGGATGGATGGACAGGTGGAGGGACAGATGGACACCTGGAGGGTGAGAGGGACCCCTGGTTTGAAGGATGCACAAGTGGAGAAACACATGGAAACCTGCTGGGTCAGATAGATACCTCGTTGGACAGATGGACGTCTCGTGGGACAAATGGACACCTGCAGTAATGAATGGACACCTGGAGTGATGGATGGACACCTGGAAGGATGGATGGATGGATGGATGGACACGTGGAGAGAACAGACGGACACCTGTTTTGACGGATGGACAACTGGAGGGACACATGGACATCTGGAGTGACAAATGGACACCTCGTTGGAAAAAGGGACACCTGGAGTGATGGATAGACGAGCTGGAAGGACAGACGGACACCGCCTTGGACAGATGGACATCTCGTGGGACAAACGGACACCTGGTTGTATCAAATAGATGGAAACCGCTTGGGACAGATCGACACCTGGAGTGATGGATGGACACCTGGAGGGACAGAGGGACACCTTGTTGGACACATCTGGTGGGACAGATGGACACCTGGCTCTAGAGAAAGGTGGAAACCAGCTAGGACAGATGGACATCTGGAGGCTGAGATGGATACGTGGTGACACGCATCGACACCTGGAGAGATGGACGGACGGACTTACGGACACCTGGTTTGACGGATGGAAAACTGGTGGGACACATGGAAACCTAGAGGGAAAGATGGAAAACTCGTTGGACAGATGGACATCCGGTTGTAAAGATCGAAGGATATCGGTTGGGACAGAGGGACACATGGAGTGAGGGACGGACACCTGGTGGGACAGAGGGACTCCTGGAGGGATAGATGGAAACATGGCGAGACACATGGACACCTGGAGAGTTGGGTGGATGGATGGATGGACACGTGGAGGGACAGACGAACACCTGTTTAACGGATAGAGATCCGGAGAGAAATATGGACAGCTGGAGGAACAAACGGACACCTCGTTTGGACAGATGGACATCTCGTGGGACAGATGGACACCAGCTGGGCCAGATGGATACCTGGAATGATGGATGGACACCTGGTGGGATGGATGCAGATGTGGAGGGAGAGACGGACATGTGGTGAGAGCCATAGACGCCTGGAGAGATGGATGGATCAACACCTGGAGGGACAGATGGACATCTGGAGGGACACATGGACACCTGGTTTTATCAAATAGATGGACACCAGTAGGGAGAGAAGGACACCAAGGATGATGGATGGACACCTGGAGGGATGGATGGACACCTGGAGGGATAGGTGGACACGTGGTGATAGACATGGACTCCTGGAGAGATGGATGGACACCTGGAGAGACGGATGGGTATGTGGAGGGCCAGACAGACACCTGGTTTTAAGGATGGACAACTGGAGAGACACATGGAAACCTGGAGGGACAACTGGAAACCTCAATGGACACATGGATATCTCGTGGGACAGAGGGACACCTGGAGGAAGAGATGGACACATCGTGAGAGACATGGCCACCTGGAGAGATGCATGGACGGACACATGGAGGGACAGACGGACACCTGGTTTGAAGGTCGGACAATTGCTGGGACGCATGGACACCTGGAGGGAGAGATGGACACCGTGTTGGAGAGATGGACATCTCGTGGGACAAACGGACACCTGGTTGTATCAAACAGATGGAAACCGCTTGGGACAGATCGACACCAGCAGTGATGGATGGATGGATGGACAGGTGGAGGGACAGATGAACACCTGGAGGGTGGGAGGGACCCCTGGTTTGAAGGATGGACAAGTGGAGAAACACATGGAAACCTGCTGGGTCAGATAGATACCTCGTTGGACAGATGGACGTCTCGTGGGACAAATGGACACCTGCAGTAATGAATGGACACCTGGAGTGATGGATGGACACCTGGAGGGATGGATGGATGGATGGATGGACACGTGGAGAGAACAGACGGACACCTGTTTTGACGGATGGACAACTGGAGGGACACATGGACATCTGGAGTGACAAATGGACACCTCGTTGGAAAAAGGGACACCTGGAGTGATGGATAGACGAGCTGGAAGGACAGACGGACACCGCCTTGGACAGATGGACATCTCGTGGGACAAACGGACACCTGGTTGTATCAAATAGATGGAAACCGCTTGGGACAGATCGACACCTGGAGTGATGGATGGACACCTGGAGGGACAGAGGGACACCTTGTTGGACACATCTGGTGGGACAGATGGACACCTGGCTCTAGAGAAAGGTGGAAACCAGCTAGGACAGATGGACATCTGGAGGCTGAGATGGATACGTGGTGACACGCATCGACACCTGGAGAGATGGACGGACGGACTTACGGACACCTGGTTTGACGGATGGAAAACTGGTGGGACACATGGAAACCTAGAGGGAAAGATGGAAAACTCGTTGGACAGATGGACATCCGGTTGTAAAGATCGAAGGATATCGGTTGGGACAGAGGGACACATGGAGTGAGGGACGGACACCTGCTGGGACAGAGGGACTCCTGGAGGGATAGATGGAAACATGGCGAGACACATGGACACCTGGAGAGTTGGGTGGATGGATGGATGGACACGTGGAGGGACAGACGAACACCTGTTTAACGGATAGAGATCTGGAGAGAAATATGGACAGCTGGAGGAAGAGATGGACACATCGTGAGAGACATGGCCACCTGGAGAGATGGATGGACAGACACATGGAGGGACAGACGGACACCTGGTTTGAAGGTTGGACAATTGCTGGGACGCATGGACACCTGGAGGGAGAGATGGACACCTGGTTGTACCCAGAGAGGGACACCGGTTAGGACAGATGGACACTGGGAATGATCGATGGACACCTGGAGGGATGGATGGACACCTGGAGGGATACATGGACACCTGGTGAGAGCCATAGACACCTGGAGAGATGGCTGGATCGACACCCGCGAGGGACAGATGGACACCTAGTTTAAAGGACGGACAATTGCTGGGCTGCATGGACACCTGGAGGGAGAGACAGCCACCATGTTGGACAGACGGACATCTTGTGGGACAAATGGACACCTGCAGTAATTAATGAACACCTGGAGGGATGGATGGATGGACACCGCGTTGGACACTTGGACACGATGGTCACGTGGAGGAACAGATGGATGCCTGGTTTTACGGATGGACAGCTACTCGGACACGTGGACACCTGGAAGGACAGATGGACACCGCGTGGGACACCTGAAGGGATAGATGGACACCTGTAGGGTGAGAGGGACCTCTGGTTTGAGGAACGGACAAGTGGAGAAACACATGCAAAGCTGCTGGGTCAGATAGATACCTCGTTGGACAGATGGATGTCTACTGGGACAAATGGACACCTGCAGTAATGAATGGACACCTGCAGTGATGGATGGACACCTGCAGTGATGGATGGACACCTGGAGGGATGGATGGACACATGCTGTGACACAAGGAAACTTGCAGAGACAGATGGATGGACATGTGGAGGGACAGACAGAGAACTGCTTTGAAAGATGGACAACTGGAAGGACACATGGACCACTGGGGGAACAAAAGGACACCTTGTTGGACAGATGGACAACACCTAGGACAGATGAATCATGGAATCACGGAATGAACATCTTGTTGTACAGATCGAAGGACACCGATTGGGATAGATGGACACCTGGAGTGATGGATGGATACCTGGTGGGACGGAGGGACACCTGGAGGCATAGATGGCCACATGATGAGAAACATGGACACGTGGGGAGATGGAAGGATTGACACGTGGAGGGACAGACAGACACATGGTTTGAGGAATGGACAACTGGAGGGTCATATGGTTTCCTGGAGTGATAAATGGATACCTTGTTGGAGAAATGGACACCTGGAGGGACAGATGGACACCTCATTGGAGAGTTGGACATGATGGTCATGTGAAGGAACAGATGGATGCCTGGTTTTACGGATGGACTGCTCCTGGGACACATGGACACCTGGAAGGACACATGGACACCGCGTTGGACAGATGGACATCTCGTGGAACAAATGGACACCTGGTTGTATCAAATAGATGGAAACCGCTTGGGACAGATTGACACCTGGAGTGATGGATGGACACCTGGAGGGATAGATGGACACCTGGTTGTACAGATAGATGGATACCGGTTCGGACAGATGGACACCACGACTGATGGAGGGACACCTGGTGGGACGGATGGACACCTGGAGAGATGGATAGATGGACATATGGAAACACACATGTATACCTAGAGAGATGGATGGATGGAGACGTGGAGGGAATTACGGCAGTTGGTGTGACAGATGGAGAACTGGTGGGACACATGGACACCTAGAGGGACAAATGGACACCTCGTTGGACAGATGGACATCTCTGGGACGGATGGACACCTGAAGTGATGGATGGACACCTGAAGGGACAGATGGACACATCGTGAGAGACATGGACACCTGGAGGAATGGATGGACGGACACTTGGACGGAGAGATGGACAACTTGTTTTATGCATGGACAGTTGCTGGGACACATATATACCTGGAGGGAGAGATAGACACCTCGTTGGACAGATAGACGTCTCGTGGGATAGATGTACACCTGGAGGGATGGATGGACACCTGAAGGGATAGATGGACATGTGCTGTGACACAAGGACACTTGCAGAGATAGATGGATGGACACAAATCATGGACACCTGGAGGAATGGAGAGTCATCTGGAAGGACAGATGGACACCTGGAGGGAGGGAAGCCACCTGTTGAGGCTTCTTCCATGCTGGAGCATGTTGTGTGTTGAGGCATCTTAAAGTACGTTGCATGTTGAGGAGTGTTGCTCGTTGAGGCTTGTGTTTTGAGGTGCCTCAACAGGCAACTTGCTTGAACATGCCTTAACACACAACACGCAATGTGACTCAATGCAGAACACTCCTCAACATACAACATGCTTTAACACACCTCAAAATGCAATGTGCCTTAACATACAACACACCTCAAAACGCAAAACGCTTCAACACGCAACATGCCTCAACATGGAACATGCCTCAACATGGAACATGCTTTGACATGCCTCAAGATGCAACATGTTTTCACACATCTCAACAGGCAACATGCTTTTACACACCTCAACACGCACCACGACTCAACACAGAACATGCCTCAACAGGGAACATGCCTCAACAGGACACGTGTTTTAACACACCCCAACACGCAACATGCTTGAACATGCCTGAACATGCAACAGGATTTAACATGCCTCAACTTGCAACATGCCTCAACACAGAACATGCTTTAACACGCCTCCACATACAAAATGCTTTAACACGCCTAAAGACGCAACATGCATTAACACACCTCAACACGCAAGATGCCTCAACAAAAAACATGCCTCAACATGGAACACACCTCTACACACAACACGCCTCAACACAGCACATGGCTACACACGGAAATCTAGGGGTGGGGAGAGAGATTTGGGAGGTTGTGGGGAGGGAGGCCGATGGAGGCGCACGACAGGACTTGCATTAGTATTTGTATGAGGATTCGCACAAGGCCTCGTGTGAGGCCTCGCACGAGGGTTCATCCAGGGCTGGGGGTTGGAGGTGTGGGAGAGGGGTTTGAGGGGGGATATAAGAGGGTGGCACACGAGGGGCCTTGCACAAGGATTCACACGAGGGTTTGTGGGGAATATTGGGGGGGTTGGGGAGGGGTTTGAGGGGGGGTTTGAGGGGCAGGGGATGGGCGTCCTACGAGGTGGTTTTGCACGAGAGTTTGAACGAGGATTTCCATGAGGGCTTGTGGTAGGGGGCTGGGGAGCTGGGGGGGGGGATGGAGGAGGGGGTTGACGGGGGATCTGGAGGGCGGGGAGGGGGTGGGAGGTTTTGTGCGGAGTCTTGAATGAGGATTCACACTAGGATTTCCACGAGGATTCACACAAGGGTTCCTGGGGGGAGTTGTTGTTTTGGGGAGGGGTACAAGGAGAGCTGGAGAGGGCACATGGGGGGCTGGAGGGGTGGGGGAGCTCAGAGGGGGGTGGGAGGTGGTGCACGAGGGTTTGTGCACGAGGGCTCGCACAAAGATTCACACGAGGATCTACGCAAGGCCTTGCACGAGGGTTTGTGGGGTGGGGGAGGGGGCTGAGGTGGGGGATGGTGCACGACGGGCCACAATCCAACTCACCGATCTCTTGGGTGCTCCCAAACCTCCTGGGTTCTCCCCAACCCCCTGGGTCCCCCCAAACTCTTGGATTCCCCCATAGTCACCCATCTCCCCAGTCTCCTGGGTCCCTCCAAAGCCCTGGATCCCCCCATAGACCCCAATCTCCAACCTCTTGGATCCCCCCAACCTCCTGGGTTCCCCCCCCAAAACCCTACCTCCCCGATCTCCCGGGTCCCCCCAAACTCTGTGTCTCACAAGACACCCATCTCTTGCCTGTCCCCAACTTCCTTTGTCCCCCCAAACCTCCTGGGTCCCCCCCAGATCCCACCTCTCTCGCCTCCTGGGTCCCTCCAAACCCTTTGGTTTCCCCCATAGACAGCCATCTCTGACCTCCTGGGTCTCCCCAACCTCCTGTGTGTCCCCAAAATCCCACCTCCTCCATCTCCTGAGTTGGTCCCCAAGATGTCCTCACCCTCTTGGCCAAACTGGGTGGTGCTGAAGAAGATGGGGCTGAAGGCCAACCAGACGATGCAGGTGGTGTACATGGTGAAGCCGATGGGTTTGACCTCGTTGAAGGCCTCGAGGACCCCCCGGGCTTTGATGGTGTAGATGGTGCAGGTCAACATGAGAAGAGCGTAGGCCAAGCAGGTGGGCAAAGGGGCAGGGGGGACACCCACAGCCACCAGGGGCTGAGGGACAGCAGGAGCAGGATGGCAGGGCTGGGAGGGGGAGAGAGGGGGGTCTAGGGGGGCACCTTGCGGGGGGAACCCATGGGGTGGGGACACCCTGGGAGGGGGGCGCCCATTGGGGTGGGCGGGGCACCCTACGGGGGGTGGGTTGGCACCCACGGCAGGGGGCACCCTATGGGGATGTGAGGAGAGGGGTGGTGGCACCCTATGGGATGAGGGTGGCACCCTATAGACGTGGGATAGGGGACCTGACACCCTATGGGGTGCAGGGCTGGCACCCTATGGGGTGTGGGGGCACCCTACGGGGTAAGGGGGGGCGGGCTAGGACCCATAGGGGTTTGAGGGGGTACCCTAATGGGTGGGGAGGGGGCGACTGGCACCTATGGGGGGGGCACCCTATGGGGACTTGGGGGTCCTGGACCCCTGGGTCCCCCCTGTCCTGCTCACCTGAGTCGGTGCTCCCGGACGCCTGGGTCCCCCGAGAGCCGTTAGCAAAGGCAGGGTGGGGGTTATCCCCCCGGACACCCTGGTCCCCTCCACCAAGCTTGACCAAACTCCCATAATCCTCTCCCCCCTCAATTAAAAGCAGCTGTTAATTACTGGGGGGAGGGTGTGTGTCTATAGGGGTGCCCCCCAACACTTCCTGGGGGTTCTGCTGTGTGCAGGGGGGGCCTAATCCCTGCCATGGGGCTGAGGGGACACTGGGGAGGGCTGTGGGGACATTTGGGGGGCCTGAGGGCACCCAGAGGGACTTTAGGGGGACACGGAGGGGTTGAGGGGACATGGGGGGTACTGAGGGGTTATTGGCAGGGTCTAAGTGGAAATGTGGGGCTCAAAGGACATTTGGGGGGGGTCTGTGGGGGAGCTGAGGGGACCCAGTGGGGACTGAGGTGACATTTAAGGGGCTGAAAGGGGGGAGGGGGGGGGGGAAGGGGGCTGAGGGGACATTGGGGACCCGGAGTGAGTTTAAGTGGACATTGTGGGGGGGGGGCTATGAAGGGCTGCGGTGACCCAGGGGGGGCTGTGGGGACATTGGTGGGGGGCTATGGAGGGGCTGAAGGGACACTGGGGGGCTGGGGGGCACTGGGGGGGGACCTGGAGGGACACTGAGGAGCTGTGGGTGCCCAGGGGGGCTGAGGGGACATTGGTGGGGGACTAAGTGCACATTGAGGGGCTGAGGGGGACCCGGGTGGGCTGAGGGGGCCCGGGGAAACACTGGGGGGGGGGGGGGGCTGTGGGGACAGCGGGAGGATGAGGGGACCCGGGGGGACACTGGGGAGCTGTGGGTGCCCGGGGGGCTGAGGGGACATTGGGGGGCTGAGAGAGCACTGCGGGGCTGAGGGGACCCGGGGGGGCATGAGGGGGACCTTGAGGGGAGGTATGGGGGGTGTGAGAGGACGCTGGGGGACCCGGGGGGCCGCGGGGACCCGGGGACAGACGAGCCTGAGGACGCGGAGCCGCCGCCGCCGCCGCCGCCGCCCGGGGCCGCCACGCGACCGCTAACGGCCGTTCCCGCCCAAACGCCGCCGCCGCGCGCTCCCCGCCGCGGCCACGCCCCTCGGGCAGGTAACCACGCCCTTAACCACGCCCCTACCGCATCGGCCCCGCCCCCCCCGCCGCGCTTTCTGGCCCTTTCGCGACAGCGCCCGCCGGGCCGGGGGGGAGCCGGGCGTCCGGGGAGTGATACCCCCCCACACACACACACAGACGGAAGGGGAAACTGAGGCACACACAGGCTTTGGGGGTGGGGAGGGGTGGGTGTCCTGGGGGGACCCGGGCGTCTCCCAAGCCCCCCCTTAATCCCCACCCCCCCACTCCACGGGGCTGGGGCACCCGGACGCCCGGGTCCCCTGAAGAGGTGGGGGAGGGTCGGAGGCGGCGCGGAGCAGCGGAGCAAGCAGAGCAAGGGGGGGGCAGGGGCAAATTTGGGGAGGGCATAGAAGGGGGGGGAGTGTTGGGGGGTTCCTGTAGATTTGGGTGTTGCTATGGGGAGGCGAGGGACAAATTTGGGGGTCCCGAAATTGGGGGGAGGGGGCAAATTTGGGGGGACCCGTAGATTGGAAGGGGGGGATGTCCCACAGACTGGGGGGAGGGCCTATAGATTGGGGTGGCCCTACTTGGGGGGGACCCCGGGGGTTGGAGGGGTTAGGGGTCCTGTGGGGGTTGGGGGCTTATTTTGAGAGTGTCCCATTAGCTTGCGGGGGGGCCGGGGGAGGGCGGCTGCTCCAGGGTTCCCCCCGCACCCCCCACCGGCAGCCGCCACCTCTTTGGTGGGAGAGAGACTTCAGCGGGGATGGAGGGCGGGGACACCCCGATTTTGGGGGTGGATGGGGTTGTGGATTGACAGGGGAGGGGGAGAAAGAGGCAGGAGCAACCCCACCACCACCAGGGGGACCCAGGGGACCCCCCTCCCTCCCCAAAAAGGGACTGTGTTGTCTGGGCGAGCATTCCCCGAAGCCAAACAATATAGAGAGAACCCAGGCATCCCCCACCCAAAACAGGGACCCAGGCGTCTGAGCACCACCGGGATGCCAAACAACACACACACCCCCCCACCCCCCAGACTAGTCCAAACGGGTCCCCAGCCAGCACTGGGGGTGGGCAGGAGGAGCCCCACGGCCTTGTTTGTGCCTCGGTTTCCCCAGTGGCTCTTCTGGTGCTTCTGACCCCCAAACTTGGGCTCGTCCCGGCAGAAGTTGCATCGTCTGGGCACAGACAGGCCTTGCAGGTCCAGCGCTGCCAGCTGCCCCAGCTCCGCACCCTCTGCTGGTGACAGAAAGTGGGGTCACCCCCCCGCCCCGAGGGTGTTCGAACATGAGCGGCTATTAGGAGCGTTATGGAATTGGAGGCAGTATTAGGGGCATTACGGGAGCTGGGCACCAGCAGAGGGTGAGGCTGAAGCCTGATACTAAAGCTATTAGCAGCTATTATAATCGGCTATTAGCGGTACTACAGTAACTGGGCCCCAGTATTTGCAGCGTTATGGGAGCTAGACCCTGCTGTGACGGCAGCTTGGACCCTGGTATCAACTCCGGAGCAGCTGTAAGGGGTCTTATGGCACCTGGACGCCAACATTAGGGGTGTTAAGGTACTTAAACCCTGCCATTATGATAATTTGGACCCTAATATTAAAGCTGAAGCAGCTATTAGGGGCATTGTGGTACCGGGTCCCCAATAGTAGGAGCATTTGGGTACCCGTACCCTCCCTCCCCCCTTTTAGGGGTATTACGGTACCTGGACCCCATGGTTTCCATAGCTTGGACCCCGGTACTAGCCCTGGCGCAGCTATTAGGGGTGTTATGGTAACGAACCCCAATATTAAGGGCATTGTGGTACCTGAACCCCACTCCTAAACCTAGTATTAACCCCAGAACAGCTATTGGAAGCATTATGGATCCCACTATTGGGGGTGTTATGATTCCTAGGCCCCACTATTAGCGGGCATTACGGTACCTGGACCGTGGAGTTAGAACAGCCTGAATATTCGGCGCTGTGCAACTACTAGGGATGGTACGGTACCCGAACCCCATTATTAGGAGCATTACGGTAACGACCCCACTATTAGGACTATTTCGGGAGCAGAACCCCACTATTACAGTAGCTTGAACCCCACTACTGACACTGGAGCAGCTTTTAGGGGCGTTGTGGTACCTGCACCCCGGTATTTGGGGGGGTATCAGGGCTGGAGCAGCTCTTAGGGGCATTACGGTGCCCGGACCCCACTGTTCAAGGGACCATCAGGGTCCTGAACCCACTATGAAGGGCATCATGGCGCCTGAGCTCCAATATTGGGGGCATTACGGCACCCAAACCCCACTGTTCAAGGGAATTCAGGGTCCCTGAGCCCCAACCTCCTTCCAGGGAGCTGGAGAGAGCGATGGGGTCTCCCCTCGGCCCCTTCTCTCCAGGCTGAGCGCCCCCAGCTCCCCCAGCCGCTCCTCACAAGACTGGTGCCCCAGAGCCCTCCCCAGCTCCCTGTCCCTTCTCCGGACACGCTCCAGCCCCTCAACCTCCCTCCTGTCCTGAGGGGCCCACGACCGGGGACAGCCCTCCAGGTGGGGCCTCCCCAGTGCCCAGTCCAGGGGGACGGTCACTGCCCCACTCCTGCTGGCCACGCTGCTCCCGACACAGGCCAGGGTGCTCCGGCCTCCGTGGCCACCCAGGCACTCTGCTGGCTCACGTTCAGCTGCTGCCGACTAACGGCCCCAGCTCCTTTTCCAGCCCGGCCTGTGGCGTCCCTGGGGTTGGTGTGACCCAAGGGCAGGACCCGGGCCTTGGCCTTGTTGCACCTCCCACCATTGGTCTGGGCCCATGGGTGCGGCCTGTCCAGAGCCTTCCTTAGAGCCTTCCTGCCCTCCAGCAGAGCAACGTCCCGCCCCACCTCTTCAGAAGGACAGGGAGAGAGAAGGAAAGATGACGGATTCGAGCACTTCATCTGAGGTACCCAATATTGACAGATGTACAGCTGCTGAAGATCCCCGGGGCGAAGAAGTGGTTGAGAATCAAAAGGGAAGAGCAGTTTGGGCAACAGGGATGATGAACACGGTGAGAGTTCGGGATCCACAGGAACCGGAAAAAGGAAGAACTCCGTTTCAAGAATGGCGAATGAAGCAAGCTCAGAATGGGTCACAAGACCTGCTGAAACTACAGCCACTCTTCGCTTGATGTCTCCCAGCACCGCTCCCAGAAAAACCAGCAGTGTCCCAAGTGGAGCTTCTGTTCTGAGAGCACGTGGACTAAGGCTCTGCTCCTCATTAAAGTTCTTTTGAGGGACGTTGTCGTCATGGGCCTTTCTGCCAACGCGCTTTGCAAACTGCCCTCTTGGTCATACATGCCAGTGGGATCTTTGCATCTCGGTTCCTTTTTTGCAGCACCAGTAGCACAACGTTGCAAACGCCTGTTCAACCTGTGAACCCCTCTAATCTGCACATTCTTTCATAAGTAATATCTTGGCAGCTCCCCCCCATATATTTAGGTGCTTGTTGCTGGCCATACGTGATACTTGATGGAGCACAGGGCAAAAAATACATGCTGGAAAGGAGAAAAATCAACTTTCTGAGTAGAAGGTCCACCTAGAGATAGGACTTCTTCAAGCCACGCTTCATGCTGTTACTGCAAAATGGAGGTGAGCTCATCCACGAGCACGTGCTGGTGGGCTGAGACACAGGTCGGTCAGCAAGGATGGCACCCACCCTCTGGGAGCTGGGAAGGTACAGGCAGCCAGACAGAAGGGAGAAGCAGCTTCTGAATTTCTGAATGAAAAGTCCAGCCATTCTGGTGTGAGAATGGGATCCCCTCTAAGAAGATCCATGACAACAGTTGTATTGACCAGCTCAGAATAAGCCACAGCCGGAAGCTGACAAATGCTTCTGGGGACTTGCTCTACTTGTCCTCCAAGAACAACGACCCATTGGGTCACCATGAAGCCACCTACAAAACCTGCCTAGACACAAGATAATGTGCCTGTCATTTCCAACGCTCAGTGTTGGTCAATAAGGCAGAACGTAACGCAAGTGCCCAACCTCTCGACACTTCTTTTGGCTGTTTTTGGGCAATCGGTTATCCAAAAGTGTCCTCCGTTATACAAGCACAGCATGGTTTGAGTTGGAAGGGACCTTGGAGACCATCTAGTTCCAAACCCCTTCCCTGGCCAGGGGCACCTCCCACCAGACCAGGTTGCTCAAAGCCCCGTCCAACCTGGCCTTGAACCCCTCGGGGGATGGGGCAGCCACAGCTTCTCTGGGCAACCTGGGCCAGGGTCTCACCACGCTCGCAGGAAAGAGTTTCTTCCTGAGATCTCATCTCAGTCTCCCCTCCTTCAGTGTAAAACCCCTCACCCTCGTCCTATGGCTCCCCTCACTGACCTAGAGTCCCTCCCCAGGTTTCCTGGAGCCCCTTTAGGGACTGGAAGGGGCTCTAAGGTCTCCCCGGAGCCTTCTCTTCTGCAGACTAAAGCCCCCCACCTCTCTCAGCCTTTCCTCACAGCAGAGGGGCTCCAGTCCTCGCAGCATCTCCGTGGCCTCCTCTGGCCCCACTCCAACAGGTCCATGTCATTCTGATGTTGGTGGCCCCAGAGCTGGAGGCAGCACCGCAGGGGGGTCTCCCCGGAGCGGAGCAGAGGGGCAGAATCCCTCCACCCCACCCCCCCCACCTCACCCTGCTGGCCACGCTGCTGGGGATACAGCACAGGGTACAGGGGGCTTTCTGGGCTGCCAGCGCACATTGCGAGCTCATGTTGAGCTTCTCACCCACCAACACCCCCAAGTCCTTGTCCCTCAGGGCTGCTCTCGATCCAGTTCTATTTCCTGTCTGTGGAATCCCACTTTAATGAACTGAAATGGAGGTGATTAGATGTGGTAGAACAGATGGATCCAGAAAGAATGTAGACAAGCTGAACTGGACTGAGAAAATCTAGTTTTGTGGCCGCAGAAACTTTTTCTGGCCTGTCTTGGGCTGAATGATCCTCTGAAGATCCCCTGTGGTCCCTTCACTGTCTGAAGAATCCCGTCACAAAGGGCTGCACTGGTTGTAGATTAATGCGGATGAGACGGATCGAGACATGCATTTGAGATGACCAGTCCTTTGAGGAAACGTGCTCTTTCACACCAGATTGTGCCTCCTTTGTGCCAATCCCGTGAGACTGTGGCCAGTCAGAACTCAGGTCAGTCAGCACTAAGGTGGTGCCTACTTGATTCCTGGAGGATTTTGACCAAAAGAAATGACAATGTAGTAGGGGGACAAATTCCACAATATGCTTTACACTGCTTATTCTCTCTTGGGCGTTCTACAAGTAGAAGAACATTGATCACGAATCTTTCCATATTTTAAGTGGAATTAGTTTTCATTTGCAATTCAGCAGAGTGGTTGAGGGAAAAGATTTCTATCTGCCATGCGTCTTTTTTTTTGGCTGAAAGAGAAGTTCCGGTCGGGGTCACTGGACAGTCCCCAAATAATAAATTGTGATTCTGGGTTAAAAGGGAGTAGGCATGGAGAATAAGTCTTCTTAGCTTATGGTAGAACATGCCTGGAAATTATTTCCAAGACAGTCAAAATGGTAAATTATCTTTGTTGTAGGGACAATTGCCCATATTCTGATTGAAAGACATCATGTTCTTTATGTAGTGTCTATTTTAGACAATCATTTATTTACTAGAGAAGGGACTGAAATGCAAATTTTCATTCTCCCCAGAGGAACATGCTCACTAGTCACCTGTGAAGCTAAGTTTTCTGCTATGACAGCATCTCCAAGTGACGACTGATGCAGGACTGGCAGAGACAACCTGCAGTTCCAACGTCTGAAGCCCCATTCTGCACTCAGGTCACCATCAAGGAGCCTGCTATAACGTGGGGGTGCTCTTAGATGAGGCTTTTTTGCCCTCCTTGTGCCTCGCTGAAGTCTCCCTTGTTGTTGCTTGAGCTCAAAACTTCTTTCCCAGGAAACGGGAAGTGTGGGAACATTTCACTGAATTTTTAGAGTTGGAAGGGACCATAAAGATCATCTAGTCCAACTCCCCTGCTACAGCAGGATTGCCCAGAGCATGTCAGAGCACGTTACTCAGGACTGCATCCAGGCGGGTCTTGAAAATCTCCAAAGAAGGGGACTCCACACCCTCCCTGGGCAGCCTGTTCCAGGGCTCTGGCACCCTCACCGTGAAGAAGTTTTTTCTCATATTTGAGTGGAACCTCCTATGTTCCAACTTGTGCCCGTTGCCCCTCGTCCTGTCACTGGCAACCACTGAAAAGAGTCTGGCTCCCTCCTCCTTCAACCCACCCCTTAGATACTTATAAGTATTGATAAGGTCTCCCCTCAGCCTTCTCTTCTCCAGGCTAAAGAGTCCCAGCTCTCTCAGCCTTTCTTCATAAGGGAGATGCTCCAATCCTTGAACCATCCTTGTTGCCCTTCGCTGGACTCTTTCCAGTAGTTCCCTGTCCCTCTTGAATTGGGGAGCCCAGAACTGGATGCAGTATTCCAGTTGTGGCCTCACCAGTGCAGAGTAGAGGGGGAGAATGACTTCCCTCAACCTACTGGCCACACTCTTCCCTATGCAGCCCAGGATTCCATTGGCCTTCCTGGCCACAAGAGCACACTGCTTGCTCATTGTCATTTTGCTGTCTACCAGGCCCCCCAGATCTTTCTCTTCAGAACTTGACTCCAGCAGGTCCACACCTAACCTGTATTGGTGCCTAACGTTCTTCTTCCCCAGGTGCAGGACCCTACACTTTTCCCTGTTGAACCTCATGAGGTTCTTCCTTGCCCAGCTCTCCAGCCTGTCCAGGTCTCGCTGGATGGCAGCACGACCCTCCGGGGTGTCAGCCACCCCTCCCAGTTTGGTATCATCAGCAAACTTGCTGAGGATACACTCGGTCCCCTCATCCAGGTCGCTGATGAATATGTTGAACAGGACTGGACCGAGTATTGACCCCTGGGGGACACCACTGGTTACAGGCCTCCAGCTTGAACCTGCTCCATTAATCATTACCCTTTGGGTTCTGTCACACAGCCAGTTCTCAATCCACCTCACTGTCCCCTCATCCAGCCCACACTTCCTTAGTTTCCCAATGAGGATGTTATGGGAGACTGTGTCAAAAGCCTTGCTGAAGTCAAGGTAGATGACACCTGCTGCCCTCCCCTCATCCAACCAACTAGTTATAGCATCGTAGAAAGCTATATCAGATTGGTCAAACGTGATTTACCCTTGGTAAACCCATGTTGCCCACTTCCAATAACCCCCCGTTCTTCAACTTGTTTGGAGATGACACCTAGAATGAGTCTCTCCATTACCTTCCCAGGCATGGAGGTGAGACTGACTGGTCTGTAGTTCCCAGGGTCCTCCTTCTTGCCCTTTTTGAAGACTGGAGTGATGTTGGCCTTCCTCCAGTCTTCAGGCACCTCTCCTGTTCTCCATGACCTTTCAAAGATGATAGAGAGTGGCCCAGCGATGACATCTGCCAGCTCTCTCAGCACTCGTGGGTGCATCCCATCAGGGCCCATGGACTTATGAATGTCCAGTTTGGCCAAGTGGTCCCGAACCTGGTCCTCCTCTACTGGAGGAAAAACTTCCTCTCTCCATACCCTCCCCCTTGCGTCCAAGGCCAGAGATTCATGAGGGACAGCCTTAGCAGTGAAGACTGAAGAAAAGAAGGCATTCAGCAACTCTGCTTTCTCCGTGTCTTCCATCACTAGGGTGCCCATCTCATTCATCAGTGGGCCCACATTATCCCTAATCTTCCTTTTACTGTTTACACATCGAAAAAACCCCTTTTTGTTATTCTTAACTGTAGTGGCCAAGATGAGCTCGGCTTGAGCCTTGGCCCTTCTAATTTTCCCCCTGCATATTTTCTCCGCTTCCTGGTATTTCTCCTTGCTTGCCAGGCCCCTTTTCCAAAGATCATAAACCTTCTTTTTGTTCCTGAGCTCCAGCCAAAGCTCTCTATTTAGCCAGGCTGGTCTTCTTCCCTTCCTGCTTGTTTTTTGGGATTTGGGTATGGTTCTTTCCTGGGCTTTTAAGAGTGCCTCCTTGAAGTACGACCAGCCTTCCTGGGCACCTTTGCCCTTCAGGACTGTCTCCCAAGGGACACTTTCAACCATGCTCCTGAAGAGGCCAAAGTCTGCCCTTCGGAAGTCCAAGGTGGCAGTTTTGCTGGCCCCCCTCCTTGCTTCAGCAAGAATTGAAAATTGTATCATTTCACGATCACTCTGTCCAAGACGACCTCCAACGTTTACATCCCCCGCAAGACCTTCTGAGTTAACTATCAGCAGGTCCAGTAGGGCACTTTCCCTAGTCGGTTCCCTCACCAGCTGCGGTGAGGGAAGTTGTCTTCCATGCACTCCAAGAATCTCCAGGACTGTTGCCTCTCTGCTATGTTATATTTCCAGCAGATATCTGGGAAGTTGAAGTCCCCCATGAGTACAAGGGAGAGTGATCGTGAGGCCTCTGCCAGCTGCTTATAGAATATTTCATCTGCCTTTATATCCTGGTTTGGGGGTCTATAACAAATTCCCACCACGATGTCTGCCTTATTGGTCTTCCCCTTAATTCTTATCCATAGACACTCAACGCTGTCACCGTGCGTATTGCTAAGTTGGAGGCATACAATACTGCTCTTAACATAAAGGGCCACCCCACCACCTCTCTTTCCTTGCCTGTCCCTTCTGAAAAGTTGGTAACCATCAATCACAGCGCTCCAGTTATGCGAGTCCTCCCACCACGTTTCTGTGATGGCAACTAGATCATAGTTTTCTTGCTGTACGATGGCCTCCAGCTCCTCCTGTTTGTTACCCATGCTGCGTGCATTCATGTAGATACACTTCAGCTGGGCTAATCGTCCCACTGTTTTGCTGGGAGGGCAAGCACTAATTCCCACCTGTCCGTGTGCAGACATTTCTGCAGTTACCATCTTATCACTACTCATGTCTTCACTGCCACACGTGTCTTTCTCTCCCACATCAACTGCCGCAACAGGCTGCAAGGCCGTGCTGACACCTTTACCTACTAGCACTGGCACGCTGCTCCCGGGCACCACTTTAGTAACCCTGGTTCCAGCCCCGTCCCCCTTCAAATCTAGTTTAAAGCTCTCTCAATGAGCCCTGCTAATTCTTGTCCCAATATCCTTTTTCCCCTTTGGGTTAGGCTTCCCCCACCTGCTGCCAGCATGCCTGGTGACCTGTAGATCTGCCCGTGATCAAAGAATCCAATGTCCTGCCGTTGACACCAGTCTTTCAGCCATGAGTTGATCTTTTGATTCTTCCTATTTATGCCCCCATCCATCCCTGTGACTGGTGGGATAGAAGAGAACACCACTTGTGCTCCTGATCCCTTGACCAGTCGTCCCAGCACTCTGAAGTCCCTTTTCATTGCCTTTAGGCTTCTGGTGGCTACCTCATCATTGCCCACTTGAAATATCAGTAGTGGGTAATAATCTGAGGGCTGAACCAGGGAGTGAATTTCCCTCTGTATATCCTTAATCCTGGCCCCAGGGAGGCAGGTGACTCCCCTGTGGGACGGGTCTGGTCTACAGATTGGGCCCTCTGTTCCACTCAGAAGGGAGTCACCTATTACAATCACCTTTCTTTTTTTCTTAGTTGATGAGGTCCTGAGGCATGGGGGTGGGTGACTAGTCCTGGGTGCCTCACTGGGTAGATCGTCCTCTCCGTTCTCATTTACCTCGTCCCCAAAATCCAGAACTCCAAACCACCATCAGCCCAACATCCACCCCAGGCATCAGCCGTTGTATCATCTGCTCCACCGGGGGTGTTTAAAGAATGTTTGCTGCCAGAACAGCCAGAAGATTTTGGATGGTGTTGGAGCACACTTGTGCATAGGGAGTTGTTGAGAAATAAGTTATCTCTAAGCATATAGTGGTGGAAACTGAGAAATCTACGTCTTTGGGAAAATCTATGCTTCAGGGGTAGCCAGTTAACTGGTTTTGGCAAACACAGTCTGGACTCAAACAGCTGGAAGCAGGACGTACAACGAGACATAAATCTCTAAAAAATACAACTATGTACACTGCCTGGGCAGTAAAAGTCTACCAAAGTAACTTGCATTGCCTTTAAACATCGAGCTCACATTTAAAACTCAAGCGTATATTGTGACAAGGTTATTTTTATCAATTCAAAAATTTGTGTTAGGCAGGAATGAATTCTTAAAACCATTTAAGTTTTTGCATCAAAATTTTGAAAGCAATTACTATGCAGTGGGATAGTTATAAGAAGAAGCAAAATTATCCTAGGCCAGAGCTCATTGAACATGACCCTACAGGGGCAGCATACATAAAACAAGAGAAGACGAGAAAGTTAGAATAATATGACTAGTTGATATAATTACCAAAAAAGCTTTATATCAAGGATTTGTAGCAAATTATATTTGGCTCACATTTATGGTTATTAGATAAATGGATAAGCATGAACCAATTCCCCCGTTCACAGTTACAAAAAAAAAAAGGGAAAGGCTATTTTATCATGATGGACATCTTAGAAATTATTTAAATCTCTAAGGAGTATTCACAAAGTGCACTTTTAAAAATGTGAGCCGTATTAAATGAATTCGCAGACGACACTTAAGTTGGGTGGCAGTGTCGACCTGCTGGAGGGTAGAAAGGCTTTGCAGAGGGATCTGGACAGGTTGGATTGATGGGCTGAGACCAACGGGATGAGGTTCAACAAGGCCAAGTGCCGCGTCCTCCACTTGGGTCACAACAATCCCAGGCAGCGCTACAGGCTGGGGGCAGAGTGGCTGGAGAGCTGCCTGGCAGAAAAGGACCTGGGGGTGTTGGTGGCCAGCCGGCTGAACATGAGGCAGCAGTGTGCCCAGGTGGCCAAGAAGGCCAACAGCATCCTGGCCTGTATCAGGAACAGTGTGGCGAGTAGGGCTTGGGAGGTGATCATCCCCCTGTACTCGGCACTGGTGAGGCCCCACCTCGAGTACTGTGTCCAGTTTTGGGCCCCCTACCACAAAAAAGACGTCGAGGTGCTGGAGCGGGTCCAGAGAAGAGCAACAAGGCTGGTGAGGGGTCTGGAGCACAAGTCTTATGAGGAGAGGCTGAGGGAACTAGGGTTATTCAGCCTGGAGAAAAGGAGGCCGAGGGGAGACCTTATTGCTCTCTACAACTCCCTGAAAGGAGGGTGCAGAGAGGCGGGGGTCGATCTCTTCTCCCAAGTCACGGATGACAGGACTAGAGGAAACGGCCTCAAGTTGTGCCAGGGGAGGTTCAGGCTGGATATTAGGAAAAATTTTTTCGCTGAAAGGGTTATCAGACATTGGAATGCGCTGCCCAGGGAGGTGGTTGAGGCACCATCCCTGGAAGTGTTCAAAAGACAGGTTGACGTGGTGCTGGGAGACATGGTTTAGTGATGGTGTTGCATTTTGTTGTTTTGTGGGTGTTTATTTTTGTCACTTAGGTTGATGGTTGGACAAGATGATCTTGAAGGTCCCTTCCAACCTAGAAGATTCTGTGAATTCCCAGCTCCACCATTACAGAGATTAGCTCAGTGTTGTACCTTTACTGACAATTCTCTTGTATCCTTTCGCTGCAAAGATTTTATGAGTGAGGCTCCACTCGCCGTGATCTCACACAGAGAGATCCCACTGCGAGACCACAGCTGCAGTTCTGAACTTCTACTTCTCTTGCTTCTCTACTTCCACTTCTCTAAAGTCGGTTTATCTGTTGTTTACAGATACACAAAATGTTTATGTGAGAACTGCAGGAAATCAGATCTGTATCAGCTGCCTCAGAGTCCTATTCTTTTTTCCTATCATTCTGCAGGATTTGATTGATGACCAAGAATCTTGGAATTCCAGCTACCTGGGGAAAATAAGTACTCAGTGGAGGATATATAATAAAGAGCAGCTAAAAATAAAGTGATAGCAATCACTGTAAAGCCTGATGACTGAATCTCTAGCGTCCAACATAAATACTGGGTTTAGGTGCTTTTTATGCATTTTACAGCAAGAGTCAGATGCTCGGTATCTAGTAACTGAGTTTATTTAAGTTCGTTCCTTACTTGGCCAACTTTATGACATCAGTTCATCTTGAAGTTATACATTGCTTTAAAATGTCAGAATTACAAAAAAACCCGTGCAAATAAAATATTGAGACCTAGCCTTCCTGTTCCTGGCAGTTTTAAACGTACGTCCTGTAAATATTTTGAACGACATACTTGCAGATTTTACGAAATGCTGCAATCTTACTATTGTGTGTTATGTCAAATTTATAGAATGCGCTGGTGACAACCAGTAGCTTAACATTTCCATACGCTTGCAAAGGTGCATCTAAGTTCTTTGTTTCTCTCCAAGTAGCTCCTCGGAAATGTGAGGTAGAGCACCCATTTATTTCATCTAATGAAATCCTGATGAGAATGGGCTCTTCAAGTGTACTTACGATTTGAGACAAACCAAAAACCATGTCCTATGGGCAGGAGCTGAGACAGCATTGCAAGACTTTAGGCTTGTGTTACGCTGAAGAAGAAAGAACAGTGCGCTTTGGCCAAGGCGGCTGCACGTGCAAAGCTGACTGTGATTTGAGGGGCAGCGGGAACCTGCAGGTGAGGTGGGTCTGCCACGGCTCAGCGATGCTCCACCGTCCCACTGCTGTCCTGTGTCTTCTCCTGCCTGTCATTTGTACCTCCTCAGGTGAGCGTGGATAGATGTTGGCTGCCAGCAGTAGAAAAAAAAAACCACATTAAAAGGAACTAATGGGTGATGCTTTTTATGCTAGGAAAGGCAGTCTTTTATGCTTAAAATGGTGTGTGGTCTGGGGCTGTATGAAGAACGAGGCCTTATGGCATCTAGAGCAATAAGAGCTGCCACACTGACAAAGAAATGTATTGTAACAGTGAAATCCCTGCTGAAGTCAGTGTGACTTCTGCCGCTGATGTTAATGGGGCAAGATGTCACCCCACAAATGGGAATCTTTCTGTCACTAAGTTCTGGGACACATCTACGCCAAGAGCATGGTTAGAGGGGTTACAGGGGTGTGAGAATTTACTGTTCTGCGCCTGCACTTGGGCATGTCCTAGCTTGAGTGACACAAGACTGATTTCTAATGTTTGGCAAAACTGCATTTTTAGAAGACTCCAGTCTGAATTGGTGTCTGAATTGGTGACAAGATTTACTTTACAGCCAACTCTGGGGTGCGGGTTTCAAGGTCTCAAGTGTTTTTGAGCTCACTGGGTGCAGGGATGAGGAGGAGTGAGATCCAAGCACTTGACCCAAGCTGCCAACAGGGTTATTTCATACTATGAACGGCACATTCAATATAAATGAGAAAGCTTGCTGCGTAGCACTCTCTCACCCACTCTCCCTTGATGGTGGTGGTCCAGAGAACTCCTTGCCCTGGTGCCGGAGCCCTGAGCCCTTCCCTTCCTCCCGAAGCCGCAGCGCTCGCAAGGTCCCACATTGGCTGTCCCTGCTGGGAGTGCACGGCTTCCTGCTGAGAGAATGGGCTGGGGATAGTCCTTGTGTGTCTTATGTTAATATCAGGATCAATACTGATTCTTCAGTATTATTAATGTTAATTATCTAGTCTTACTCTACTAAATCTGTTTATATTCCAACCCCCGGGTTTTCTTGTTCTTCCCCTGATTCCCTTCCCAGGTAGGGAGAGGTCATCAAGTGACAGAATAAGTGTCTCAATGACAATAAATTGCTGTAGGTTTCTCAAACCATAACAGCGTGATAACGCTGTAAGAGTGGAGAGGTCTGGATTTATTTTCTCCTGCTAATATATCAGTTTAGAATTGCTGCAACCAATAAGTAGGTTGGCTGAACAGACACCACACTTAAAATTAATGGCCTTTTACAATATATTATAAATTTCTTATAAATGAAGGTGGCCTGAAAAAGAAAGTGTTACAGAAATTTGGCACTGGTATGAAACTTTGGGAGTTAGTAACTGCCAGAGGCTATAAATTAGCTTGAGATGCCGTACTGAGCCACTCATGCACTTAATGTAATGGTATCAGTCTTAACTATAAAAAGAGGCCCAACATTAAAACACTCAAATTGCATTGGGAGTGGGGAGACAAAGAACAGAACTGTCACAGCTCATTAGTTTTCTATAAAGTTGGAGAAAAAAGACAGCAATCGATAACAAAAAAGTTTTCTACCTGCAGTTTATTCATCTAGCCGATACTGGCCAGTGCTGATGGTGGATGGTCCACCAGCTGGGACAACTGGCAGCCTCACTCCCTGACAAGGAGGAGTCACAAGCAATGGAAAATGGGAGAAAATGACTGAAGGGACAAAGCCACGCTTTACAGCCAGACTGTGACTCCCAAGGAACAATTTGGAGTCCAAGCAAAACAGCAGCTGCAGCAATTCCAGCTCCAGGAGTGGGAGCAGCTAGGAACCATCACAGGATAAAGAGAGTTGGACGTGCATTACTGAAAGACATAAATTATACCTCCCAGGCTTTAGCAGCCTGGAGTGAAGAAAAGGCACAAATTAGAGAAGCCACCCTAGAAAATTGAGCTGCAATTGACTACCTATTTTTAAGACATAATAATGGATGTGAGGAATTCCAAGGAATGCGTTGTTTTAATTTGTCAGGTAATTCTCAACTAGTGGAAGAGAAGATACAAACATCAAAGGACTCGGCCTCAAAATTCAATGAAAGTGAAGGAATAGATTTCTCATGGTTAACAGCACCTAACTTACCTAAATTAAACTGTTTAAAACAATTGTTCCTAGTATATGTCCTGATGGTGATAATCTTAATTTTAAGCTGTTGCATGATCCAATATTTAGCATTTTGTTTGAATTCAGGCAAGCAAATAATCAAGGATGAAAATCCATAGCAAATACTAATGACCAAAAGAAATGATGAGAAAATGTTTTAGAGAAGTTAGAAGACGAAAGGAAAATGAAAGGGATTATTACTGGAAGACCATCAAAAAGCCAAAGAGTTAGACTTATGGGACTGTAGGAAAACAGAACCAGAAATGTCGAAGAGCAGATCTGATGTCAAAAGAACAAAGTTAAAAGTTTATCAAGAAGTTTCGGTTGGGACATTGTTGAGGCCTCACAGAAGGTACCTAACCTTGTCTAGGATGTGAAATGAAACAACAGGACTTAGGAGTTCTTGTCTGTTCTCCACTCTGGATTAAATGCTTATTATCTTCTTCATTTTTAAGAAAAACCTAAGTAGCAGCACTAACATTTTCCGCGGTCTCCTGCCCTCCCCACAATAAACCTTATTGTGCACCCCACTTTGGAGACAAATCTTCTACACCGATCTAAGTTACCACAACTTTTTTTTTTTTTCTTCTTTTTCATGTTTGTCCTTCTTTTTTCTCAAGGTTCAGTTGAGGCTGTCTGGTTTTGCCATCTTCCCGTGAACCTGCACTCGATAAATGCAGGTGTACTTTGGTCTTCCCCAGTTCCTCTTCACAACCAGTTTGATATAGGAGAAGTCTCCGGGATGCGGGGCGTTCTGTGAGGAAAAGAGGGAAGAAAGGAATTGAGGGTGTTGGGAGCCACAGTGCAGTCAACATATCTCCCCCCACCAGCCCTGCTCTTGCTCAGGAACAAGCTCCTGGCAGCGGGTGGGAGCAACTGTGGCAACCTGAGGCTGCTGCTGGTCACGGGGCTGCGGGGGGTGCTGGGGACACAGAGAGGGGGACAGCATCTGGCACCCTCTGCGCGCTGGCCCGGCTGGGGCTCAGTCTCCCTCCCCTCTGCCCCTTCCCTCTGCGCCTTGCTCTGTGTAAACAAAGAGGCCAGGGAGGTGCTCCTGTGCGTTGGGCAACTGGTGGGACACCCCACCAAGCTCCTGCTGTCTGCTCTGCCTGCTTTCCTCCAGGCAGCTGGGAGAGCAGTGGGAGAGAAGGGGCATGCAATGCTGCGAGGAGAGAACACCCTCCAGCCTGCCAGCAGCCCACAGGAAGGAGCCAGGGAGCTGCCCGATGGCTTTCTCCAATGGGTGTCCCTGTTTCTCCACAGCACAAAGATGGTGCCTGGATGTCGCGGCCGCGTGTGCAGCTGGCTCCGCTGAAGGCAGATCCCTAGGGGCAGCTAGGGATCTCTCAGGATTCATGCTCCCACAGGTCTGACCCCGCCCCTGCTATCCTTTTGCTACCATCACCGCGTGCCACTCAGCATTCCCAACCCCGCCAGGTCTCTCTTGGCGGTGGCCGGGCCCCTTCTGCCCAAGAAGAAAGCATTCACGCTCCTCCTGCCATGGACTTGCAGGCAAGCCTGCTTTGCTCTCTGGCATCTTGCCCCCATGCGTGGGCCGTACCTTCAGAGGGAAGGTCTGAGTGGCCTCCTTTGCCACGAAGGTCCACCATGAAGGTCACCAGGAGAGTTTCCTCTTCTCCATCTGCATCCACTCCCTGCAGGTCAAAGCACAAGGAGAGCAGCACAGGGAGGGACAGTCTGCGTTGGGTCAGCCCTGTTATCTGCCCACCCTCCCCTGGGCTCTAGCAGTAGTCCAGCACTGGTCACGGTGGAGCTCAGTCTCCCGCCTTGAGTTTTGGTCAAGAACCCTGAGGTCCTTGGCCAGAACAAGTCTTAAGAGGGAGGAAACCTCTAGAGCCCATGAAGAAGCCCACGAGGACCCTGCAGTGCTCAGGAGGGAGAGGAACACAAACCGCAGAGGATGCACAAAGGCAAGCAAGACCCTGGCATGGCTTTCCCCCAGGGCCAGATGCCCGCCAGAAGTGCCCAGCAGAGACTTACAAAGACCGTGATGTCTCTGAGGGCGCTGGTGACAGTCCCAGATGGAGAGACTTCTTTGGAGATGTGCTGCTCAGTGACGGCAGTCAGGTGGACTCGTGCTGGCAACCTGATGACCACCGGGCCCTGATGCCCTGGGAAAGGCCAGCAGTTTCCTGGGGAAACGTCCGGCTGCAAACGGAACGCGAGAGCAATGAAGGGTGAGAGGGTGTTTGGGCCAACACAACCGCCCGCGTAGCTTAAAGCGCAGGCGCCGGTGTGTCTGTGGGGTCTATTTCAGCTTGAAAATGAGGCGCCTGTGAGGAAGCGGACAGAAGAAGGAGCCCTTCTTCCCTGCCCGACCTTTGTCAGGGGCTCTCAGTATTACGGAGCAGAGAATCCTGGTCACGAAACCATCCCAGTCAGGGCCCAGCAGAAACACCTCTCTGCCCAGGGGCTCTGCAGGGCACCCCTCGCCTCCCGCCTCCCATCCCCAAGACGGCACTGTTAGGGATGAGTGTGGAATCTGGGTCACCTGAGAGAAAGCCTTTCACCCAGTTTCCACCAGAGGACTGTGGGCAAGATGCAGCAGTTCAGCTCCACTCCCCTCCTGAGGGGAACCCCTCCTTTCTAGCAAGCCCAGCCCTGCGTGGGAGCTTTGGTTGCAGGAACCTGATCAACACTGTGGGCTTGAGCAGTGCCCCTGGACTGAGGGGAGAACCCCGAGGTCGGTCCCCAACTTCACAGGAAGGAAGGAAACCTTCCCTCATGATTTCTGCTACGATATCTGCAAAATACGATCAGGAGAAGGGGGAGTGCAAAAGAACTCCATAAACCTCCAGAACACCTCCTCCCCTTTGCAGCCGTAGGTCTCGGAAGTTCTCCGCATGTCGATGCTGGCATCTGCAAGGAAGGGAGGGCAGACGGCTGCAGGAGGCCACAGGCTTGGAGGGCTCGGTGCTCAGACACGGTGTCTGACGCCGCCGGCCGGCTGCACCACTGTCGGTCCCATCCTCGTCCCCAGGCTGCGCAGGGGAATGACGGCAGCCACGTGCCCGGTGACGGCTGCACTCCTGGCACCAGCAGAAGGTCTGAGGGGTCTGGGAGACAGGCGGTGCCCATGGCAATGGCAGCAGACCCAAGTTGAGGACTTGCTGTGCGGGCAGTGAAGAACAGCCCAGCTGTTCCCTTTCCCAGTGCCGTGGGGAAGAAGAGAGCCCCTCCGGCAGCACGGGGAGACGTGCGGGGCCGTGCCAGAGGCAGCCGTGTGGAGGCCGAGGGCAGGACCGGGAGGGGGTCTGGGAGAGCCACTCTGCCGCAGCCTGGCTCTGGGACCCCCCAAGCGTTGCAGCTCCCCCCCTGCGGAGAGCAGCGCTGGGAGTGCAGGCGCCTCCGGGGAGCGCTGCGCACAAGGAGACTGGGCTGCTGGTGTCCATACCAGAGCTTTGCAGGGCCCAGTCAGACATCTCCACGTACACTTCCGAAGCCCTCTCAGCTGCTGCCTGCTTGGCTTCCTGGCAACACTGTACACAAAGAGGGAAAAGGGCCACATCAGCGTTCCACGTGGCTACTAGCGCCTGGTGAGGCAAAGGGCCAGTGTCAGAGACACAGGGCAAGCACAGAGCTGCAGGACTCTGTGGCTGCCACGAGCCACGAGGACTGAGGAGCAGTCCATCCACCTGCTATCAGTCTATCTGCTATCAGGAGCAGTCTATCCATACATACATCCAGCAGCTGGGGCGGCAGCATGCCTGGGAGACTACAGTCTCACTGGTGGCCTGAGCCACCGGGAGCAACAACAAGAAGACTTGCAAGAACCTCTTCTTCTGCAGGGCCATCTTTTTCCTGAAAAAGAGGGAGTCCTGGTGCGGTCAATGATCCAAGTCTTGGGCAAACCCGTTCACAGGCGGATTTCCCTTTTCAGGCAGAGAAGGCACCATTTTGAAAGCCTGCTCCTGACAGAGAGCTGACAGAGCAGCACCCAGGAGGAACACGATTTCTGTCCACAGCGCTGAATGCTGCTGGCAGCTCTTCCCCAAAGGAAGGTCTCCAGGACACCTTCCAAAAGGGAAGGAAAATCATCCTGGGAAGCAATGACGTTGAACAAATGAAGAGTGCTTCTCAGCAGTCTATTTGGTGTGGACCTTCCTCTCTCTGTGGCTGAGAAAGCCTATTCTCACTTGAGATCCCACACCTCTCTCTTAGGGGTGTTTTCCCACACAGTGGGGAAGCACAGGAGCCGTGTCTGGCTTTTCCTCCCAGAACCATCCCAGAGCCGGGTGGTCTCTTGCCAGAGCTGGGGAAAACCCTCGCCCTGTGTGGAGCCTTGGCTCTGTCCCCAAGCATTTGGCTACACAGCAGTTTGTCCTTCTGCGGCCAAAGCTTGGAGCTCCAGCAAACGCCTGGGCACGAGACGGCCAGGGGCCTTTGCTCTTGGCTCTCCCTGAGAATGGCCGCAGCACGAGCAGCACCTGAGCTGAGGCACCCGACTGGGATCCATGGGCTGCTGGAAGGGGAACACCCTCTGCTCTGCCCTCTGCTGGCATTGGCCCTCAGACATCCCCCTTCCCCCTCGTACATACATGGAGAAGAGGCACAGTCTTGGCAGATGTCTCCACAGGGAGACCAGGGCACCCGCCTGATAAGGGGAAATAACACTCAAGGGTTAATAGCAGGGCCATTGCTTGGCTTAAACTGTGTATCTATAGCCTAAAGCCATTGCCAAGGTGTTTAGGCAAAGAAAGGATGTGTTGAAACCATAAACTGGTCACATGGGCCTCGATGGGAGATAAGGGAACAATTGGTATCCAGTTGTCCTGACAGAGCGATCATCTGGTTTCCCAACCCCGTGGCCTGGGGCGACACATTAACATTAAAAGCGAGAGGTACACAGCGAGGAAGACACGGTCTTCATCCCCGAGACCCCGGCCCACGACCACCGGGAAACACTGCTCACGTGCAGCTGGGGGCAGTTAAAGGCGGAGACCATGGAAACGATTTCTCGTAACTCATTGTAATAAAGACCGCCTTTTCGGGGAAAGGTTATGGGTATGTATAGACACCCCTTGAATATGTAAGATTTGATTGTATAAATCCTAAGCTAACTGCCGCGGTGGGGGCGCACGATTTTGGTGGGGTGACCCCCCGTGCTGCCCGGCGCCGAATAAACATACCTACTGTAATAAGTAACTAAGGGTAATTTGCTGATCAAACAGGTTAAGCAAGAGGAACGAACCCATTGTAGCAGTCTTGAGAACTTCCTATTTAACCAGAAGATACACGTCCACAATGTTATCTGGCAACACCAAACATGGGAGCACCCTGTTTGACAAGAAAGGCTTAACCACAATGTCATCAGAATGTGTTACCTTGAGCGAATGTTAAACCGTTAATGTCTTGCTAACGTGTGCCATTGTACCAATCAACCCTGAAAAGAATAGATTGTATAAGCTGATTCTGTGACGATATCTTATCGAAATTGCCCCAAGCAAGAAGCCCCTCGGAAGAAGCCGAGGGGCGTACCGAAGATGTTGCAATCTTCACCTCTGTGAAGATAAAAGGAGTCGTTTAGCTTGCCTGAATTTGCGAGTCTTTGGTGGAGCTGCGACTCCCCGTCCGCCCAGCGCTGCTTTTGCTTTCCTACCTTAATAAATATTTAATAAATCTATTTCGGACTCAATTTGTCTTAAAATTCAACTATAACAAATTTGGTGCCGTGACTCGGATCCAGACAGCCAACTCAGAATTCAACTCTGGGAGGGCGCCCCCATCTTCGGATGGTCCTGGAGGAGATTCCGACTTAGCTCACCTGGATTTTCCGAACTGAGATAGGAAAGCAAAAAGAAAGAGAAAGGAGAAACTGCAGTTCCCCGTAATTTTTGTGCACAAAGAGCTGGACGAAGACTCGGGAGTGAGTAAGTATATTGCGGTTCCATTCAGTCGGGGATTGGGTACCCGGGGTGCGAATGACTGAGACGTCCACTGGGCTTAGTAGCCCACTGGACGAAGTGAGTGTGGACCTCCTAATAGTGCGGTTCCCATTGTCCGCAAGGGCGTGGGCTACGAACGGAGGGAAGCGAGTGAAACTTGAGTGAGAGAAGGCACTCCTGGAAGATGGGACAGAAGAAAAGTAAGGCTTCTGGTTCCATACAGAAGATACGGGGTGGGGGTGGGCTCCCTGATATATCCCAAGATAGCCCATTAGGCCTAATGATTCGATATTGGGATAGTTCCCCTTCCCTAAAAGGGAAATCCAAGGAGAAATTGGACTATTATTGTATGGAAATATGGGGAGGAAAACAGATAAGAAAAGATTTATATTGGCCAATTCATGGATCCTTAGAGGATTGGATATGCCAACAATTAAACATATACGTTAACAACAAACAACCATTTAGTAAGGAGGAGAGTGAATATGCCTTTTTATGGATCCTGAGCACGGCTCAGGCCGCTAATTTGTTTCCATTAAAGGAAAAGAAAAATGATAAAAAGAAAAGGTGGGACATAGACGAACCTCCAGTGTCCCCCCCACCCTATGTCCCCCCTCCTCCGCCACCACAAGGTCCTGAGCAAGATCTCCCTCCAACAGCACCTACAGAACCTGAGGAAGAGACTCCTCCTTCTAATCGAAGAATAACTAGAAGTCAAATCAGAGAAAGAAGGGAGGAAAATTTATTGTATCCCTTAAGGGAGACTGCTATGGGGGGACCACAACCCGGAGTTGGATTTGTATCTGTACCCCTCAGCTCCGGGGATGTGAGGGAATTTAAGAAAGAAATGGGACACTTGTTAGAGGACCCATTAGGGGTAGCAGAACGTTTTGATCAATTCCTCGGGCCTAACATTTATACTTGGGACGAGATGGAGTTTATTTTAAAGATCTTGTTCACAAACGAATGTGACGAAACGGGAAAAAGGACTTCACTGAGAGGTTCAAATTAACAATTTATTTGGACTTCACTCACAGGTCCAATACGTCACTATTGCGAATTCTATGTGTACAATGGCGATTACACTATTGCAATTTAAAAACAATTCACGGAATACACTATTGCAACCTACAGGTGATCCCGAAAAGTAACAACACAAACCACAAGCGCGCTAGATATTAATACCTTAAAGAGTGCACAAATCACGATCTTAATAGCATGCCATATACCATACGTATGTTTCTTTATCACTTACCCTTTCTCTCAGGTAAGGTCGCTCAATCCCTGGGAAGTTACCCTGTACAGCGTCCTGGACAAGGGGGGGGACAAATCTCCTACAGGCCAGCTGTATCGTTGGAAGATTACCCCCATTTTCCTCCTCAAACCTTGCGGTTTATATTTCCTAATTCTGTGGGGGTGCAGGATTATGCCTGAGTGGATTACACTATCTGGGATGTTTACCTCTGGTGGTGCGATGACCGAGTCTCTGTTGCCAATTTTGTGATGTCTAGCACTCAAAGTCATGGGACTAGTGGTGGGATGGGACTCAGGGCATTTTATTTGTTAAGGGAGTTAAGGCTTCATTCGGTTTCGGTTCTTATTGTGATGCAATCTTGAGACAACCCCGGGCTGAGCCGTTTTTGCAGCTCCCCCCAAGTTATCTCTGCATAGACAAGGCAAGGCGGAGATGAAGCTGAGTCGGATGACAACCCCCTGCATCTCACCTATTGTGCTCTGAAACCGGTTTGGCTGGGTGCTCCCATACATTCCACCCCGTGACCTGAGTCACAGATCCACCACTGATATGTCATCATCACCCAATGTGTCTGTATAATTTTCATCTGAGTGTTTAAGTAGATCCAGGTATTCCCCAGTTTCCAGGTGGACCCTTACCTGAGAGATAGATTTTACAATAATTCTTTTGACACAACTAACGGCAATGCATACTACAATAATGCAAATTATGATAACAAACAATGTTTGCAACAAGTTAGTAATCCATCCAGTAAATACCCATCCTATTTTAGCGAAAATATTTCCCAACCAAGTGTCCTTCATTTGGTCCTGCAGCTCATGTGTCACTTCAGCTATCTTCTTCATCTTCTGGAGGTTTTCCTGGAGAGGTAGTGACACATTAGGAATTGTGACACAGCATTCTTCTTGTTCGTGGTTTGCCTTTAGGTATCCACACACTCCTTGTTCTTTGAGTAGTATCATGTCTAGCACAAGTCGGTTTTGAAGTGCAACTTTCGAAACAGCTTGCACTTGGGCATTGAGCAATTCAAAGTTGTCATTAGTAAGGTTTGCTAAAGTTTCTACTTGTGCAGTTAAATTGGACAACATAATTCTAGTTCTAAGGTGACCTATTCCTAATCCGAAGAATCCTTCCGCCCATACTGCTAATTTCTGGGATACAGTCCAACCAGTACCATCTGTACTTCGTTTGGTACGGGGATGCCACAGTCCTTGAGAAATAAATAAAGTTTGGCTGGGTGCTCCCATACAACGAAGAACGAGGAATGATCAGAATGGCAGGCATGAGACACTGGGATCAGAGGCATCAGCATGGTCCCGCCGGGGATGTAAAATGGCCCTTACAGAGGCCCAATTGGGACAATCAAGACCCCACACATAGAAATAACATGGTTGATCTCCGTGATATGATAATTCAGGGGATTAGGGATTCTGTACCTAGAGGGCAGAAGAAAGATGAAACCCCCACCGAATGGCTGGAAAGATTGAGAAAGAGTTTACAGCTATATTCTGGGTTAGACCCCGATAGCCAGGTGGGTCAAGCCCTGCTGAAAACTCAATTTGTAGCTAAATCTTGGACAGATATAAGAAGAAAGTTAGAGAAAGTAGAAGACTGGCAGGAGAGGGGGTTAGATGAGTTACTACGAGAAGCTCAGAAGGTGTATGTGAGAAGGGAAGAAGAAAGTCAGAAGAAACAAGCCAGAATCCTGATGCCTGCTGTAAGGGAAGGGCAAAATCAGGGAAAGAGAAGAGAAAGTCCCTGGAAGGGCCCAGTAGAACCGAGAAGAAGGAGATTTGGTTCGCAGGACATAGAATGTTTTTATTGTCACAGGAAGGGACATCTGCAGAGAAATTGTCGGAAAAGAATGCAGGATGAGGAGATTTTTAAGGAAGATTAGGGGGGTCAGGGGCTCTATTTGCTGGGGACCCCTAAGGTTACTGAGCCCTTGATAAAATTGAAATTGGGTCCTCAGCATGAAGTGTTCAAGTTCCTCGTGGACTCGGGTGCCGAAAGATCAACCGTCCAAAAGTTACCATCTGGATGTGTTGAATCAAAGGATAAACTCCAAGTAATTGGTGCAAAAGGGGAATCTTTCAAGGTGCCCCTGATAAGGAATGTAGCAATAGAAGCCCCAAATAAAGATGGGGTGGGAACATTTTTATTGGTCCCAGAAGCTGAATATAACCTTTTGGGACGAGACCTGATGGTGGAATTAGGAATTAATTTGGAAGTAGACCAAGAGATGTTAAAAGTAAAGTTATGCTTATTAACCGCTGAAGATGAAGCCAAGATTAACCCAGAAACTTGGTATAGCCCTGGATCGGTGGGAAAATTAAATATCAAACCGATCACAGTTTCTATAAAAGACCCAGACCAGCCAATTAGGATAAAACAGTATCCCATCTCCAGAGAAGGGAGAGAAGGGTTGCAGCCAGTAATTGAGAGACTTTTGGTCCAAGGACTTTTAGAACCCTGTATGTCTCCTCACAACACTCCCATATTGCCCGTAAAGAAGCCGGATGGGTCCTATCGCTTAGTACAAGATCTGAGAGCCATAAACGAACGAACCATTACCGGGTTCCCTGTGGTGGCTAACCCACACACTATACTTAATCGGTTAAGTCCAGAATATAAATGGTATAGTGTTATAGATTTAAAAGATGCTTTTTGGGCCTGTCCCTTAGAAGAGGAATGTAGAGACTATTTTGCTTTCGAGTGGGAGGACCCCAAAACCCATAGAAAACAACAATTACGGTGGACTGTTTTGCCCCAGGGATTCACAGAATCCCCAAATTTGTTTGGACAAGCTCTGGAACAATTATTGGAATCCTACGAATTAAGTCAGGGATTAATCCTGATACAATACGTAGACGATTTATTGATTGCAGGAAAAACTCAAGAAGAAGTCAGAAATGAGAGCATCAAATTATTAAACTTTTTGGGCCTCAAGGGGTTAAAGGTTTCTAAGTCCAAATTGCAGTTCACTGAAGAAGAGGTAAAATATTTGGGACATTGGCTCACAAAGGGACACAAGAAATTAGATCCCGAAAGAGTGAAAGGAATTTTATCCCTAACAGCGCCCACTAATAAAAGACAGATACGACAGCTGTTGGGATTGTTAGGGTATTGTCGACAGTGGATAGAAAATTACAGCAGTAAAGTAAAATTCTTGTACGAAAAACTAACTAAAAATGGGTTAGTAAAATGGACCCCTGAAGATGAGAAGCGCTGGGAGAACGTGAAAAGAAACCTGGTGGAAGCACCTGTCCTCAGTTTACCCGATATCTGTAAACCCTTTCAACTTTTTATCAATGTGGATAACGGGACAGCTTATGGGGTTCTGACCCAAGGGTGGGCAGGGCAGAGAAAGCCTGTAGGATATTATTCTAAAATACTAGATCCTGTAAGCCGCGGGTGGCCCACTTGTTTACAAGCAATAGTGGCCACTGCATTATTGGTAGAAGAAGTTGGAAAGGTCACCTTAGGAGGTGAACTAAAGGTATACACCCCCCATAACATTCGAGGAGTATTGCAACAACGAGCTGATAAGTGGCTTACAGACAGTCGATTACTAAAATATGAGGGAATTTTTATTAACTCCCCTAGGTTAGAAATGGAAACCACCTCTGTTCAGAATCCTGCCCAATTTTTATATGGGGAACCTAGGGAAGATTTGACACATGACTGTCTCCAACTAATAAATTTGCAAACTAAGATAAGGGAGGATTTAGAGGAAGATGAATTAGGTGAAGGGGAGAAATTATTTGTGGATGGTTCCTCACGAGTGGTTGAAGGACAACGGAAATCAGGATATGCTATTGTGGACGGGTATACCTTTCAGATAAAAGAGTCAGGACCATTAAATAAAGCTTGGTCTGCACAAGCATGTGAGTTATATGCTATGATGAGAGCATTAAAACTTTTAGAAAATAAAATTGGAACCATTTATACAGATTCAAAGTATGCCTTTGGGGTGGTGCATACTTTTGGAAAGATTTGGGAAGAGAGGGGCTTAATTAACACCCAGGGAAAGGGATTAGTCCATGAAAAACTAATCCAAGAAGTTTTAAAGGCCTTAAGAGGTCCACTAAAGATAGCCATAGTCCATGTAAAAGGACATCAGAAGGGACTAACCCATACAGTAAGAGGAAACAATCTAGCCGACGCAGAGGCAAAACGGGCTGCCTTGTTAATGGTTAATGGACCTTGGGAGAGGAACCTGAAAGGCTAAAAACAGAGAAGACTTTCACTCTCCAAGAATTGGATAAGCTAAAACAAATTGGAGCAAAAAGAGATGGTGATAAATGGCTGCTACCAGATGGTAGGGAAATTCTTCCAAAGGGATTAACCAGAAGAATACTAAATAAATTACACCATAAAACCCATTGGGGAATTCAGGCTTTAGTGGATCAGTTTGAAACAAAATATGCCTGCATCGGAATATACGGATTAGCCAAAAGGATCTTAGAGGGATGTTTAACCTGTCACAAAGTGAATAAACGACAACTTAGGGAGAAGGTTCAAGGGGGTCGTGAACTGGCTAAAAGGCCCTTTGAGAAAATACAAGTGGATTTTACTGAATTACCGAAGGTTGGGAGATATCAGTATTTATTAGTCTTGGTTGATCACCTTACGCACTTTGTAGAAGCCTTCCCAGTGATAAGGGCTACTGCAAAGACAGTTATTAAAATCCTCTTGGAAGAAATTATTCCGAGGTATGGAACTATTGCGGTAATTGACTCAGACCGAGGCCCACATTTTACATCCAAAATAATTAAAGAAACAACTGAATTGTTCGGTACAAAATGGGAATACCATACTCCCTGGCACCCACAAAGTTCCGGGAAAGTAGAAAGAATGAATGGGTAAATAAAGAAACACCTAACCAAACTTATGGTGGAGACAAAAATGAATTGGACTAAATGTCTACCGCTGGCCTTGCTTTACATTAGAACTCAACCTAGGACAGATACTGGTATATCCCCCTTTGAAATGTTGTATGGGATGCCTTATGACTTTGGATTATTAGTAGAGCACCCAAAGGTCGAGGATAAAATTTTAACAGAATATATTTTAGAACTTACAAGAAGGAGACAGGAACTAAGAAAGAAGGGTTTGGTAGTACAAAGACCTCCCTTGGACATTTCCATACACCAAATCCAGCCTGGAGACCAGGTATTAATCAAAACCTGGAAAGAAACCTCCCTAACACCCCGTTGGGAAGGACCCTTTGTTGTTTTACTTACCACAGATACGGCTGTACGGACAGCAGAAAAAGGATGGACTCATGCCAGCAGAATTAAGGGACCTATCTTCCCAGAAAGGTGGACCGTAACGTCAGAACCAGGAGACCTCCAAATGAAGATAAGGAAAAATGAGACCGGTAAATGAACCACTCCAGAAGGGAAGCAAGAAATAGTTTACATCAATGGTTCCAAATACCACCTGGAAATACCGTATGAAAAGTATATTTTGCACCTTGGAGTGAGGAGAGAATACCTGACCAAACGGGGGGGGCTGGATTATACAAACTGACAGGAACTCCTCAGGTTTTTCCTTTTTGCTGTGAGACGGAGACAGAAATACCTGAATCGCCCAGTATAGGAGATCTCCGTAGAATACTCTGCGTGAAACACCCCACTTCCGGACATTTATGTTGGGTTGTTTGCCGATGTTTAAATTGCGATAAAGAATGGTCCTGTGTTTCATTTAAGAGACAACCTTATTGTATGAAATGTCGCAATAATTTGACACATACCAGGGAACAACGGGCTCAAGCAGAGATTCGTAAATTATTTTGTGGGTGGGAATTGTCAATACCCGAGCTTTGGGAAATATATGAAACAGACTGGTATAGAGTTTTAAGACAGTGTGTTATAAGATTTGCCTGGAAACGGGCACAACAACCAAACAGGTGGAAATATATTTGAGAGGTAACTAACTCTTTAGACCTTGGAAATTATTGACAGGATAACAGCAAAATCCCCCTGAAGACTACCTGCTGCTGCCGAGAAGATATTAATATCCCGTTGCTCTCTGCAAAAGAGTAGACGAGGAAGACAGAGAGGTACTGAACAGTGGGGGAAATGAAAGCTGGTATCCTATTAATGGTATTAATTACCACGACTTTAGAAAATGAACATCAACCCTTCAATTGGACCTTAGGTCGATGGGAAGACTCAATAGAAGTTCGGTATAATGTGACAGCCGGACCCCCAGAATTCCAAGTTAAATTGGAAGAATTAGTCTTTTATGAACTAGACCCACCCGGTCGACAAGAAAGAGCAATAAAACCTTTTTATCTCTGCCCCAGTTTGAATCCAGGGAAAAGCTATTGCAATTTCCCTAATCACTATTACTGTGCATATTGGGGATGTGAAACCATAGCTTCAAACTGGGATGTAGCCAGTAAAGATAGATTTTTAAATATAATATAGGGGCCCAGAGGATGCAACCCGCCAGCTTCTAGCTGGGATGGACACATAGAGGGCTCCCATCTTGGCAACTGTAAGCATGTTATATTAGAAATCCTGCAGCCTAATGACCATGGATGGTTATTTGGACGAACCTGGGGAATGCGATATTGGGAATCTGGAACTGATAGAGGAGGACTAATATTCATTCAAAAACGGGAAGTTAAAATACCACAAGCAGTAGGGCCCAATCGAGTCATCACAAAGCCAAAGGGAGGAAACTCCACAGCCTCAGTCACCCCAGGGACATACCTAACCTCTACAAATAAAGTGGAGAAAATACCCAAAGATGATGAACCCTTATGGGCTGTAATGAAGGCAGCCTATCAAGCTCTAAATGCAACAAATCCAAATTTTACCACTTCCTGTTGGTTATGTTATGATGTAAAACCCCCTTTTTATGAAGGGATAGCTGTGCCATCTCCCTTTAATACCTCTGCCGAGGAGAATCCCTCCAGATGTAATTGGAAAGAACGGAAAGCAGGGATTACTCTCCAACAGGTCAGAGGGAGCGGTTGGTGTATAGGAAAGGTGATGAATGGGGAAAGAGCTCTATGTACTAACCAAACTCAAAGCTTTACATCTGATATTAAATGGATTCTGCCTAGTCCTGGGGCATGGTGGTGTGAGAAATGAGCTGAATTTTGCTTCAGCTACTTGGTATATTTCTATTTGTGTGCTCGGTTATAGCATCTAACTAATCCTTACAAGTACCCTGGAATGGCCCAGAGACTCTGGTTTACAAGAAGCCATTTAGGTAAAGAGAACCGAATTGATGGTAGACTGATAAGCGAACAAAGGACGGTGGAAGGTGATAAGTAGATAAAGGCCACCTGGGGGGTGACTGAAGAAAAGAAGGATATGGACACTAGATCAAGAAGATGACCACCAGGATGTTTGTAACTACTAACATTAGACAGTAGATATTAGCAGAGACTGTGAAACAATGTATTGTTAATTAAAGGTTTGTGTCTTTAGGCGGTCGGGAAGAATGTGAGCTCCAACTTCTCAGCCAATGAGAAGAGAGACAGGTATTCAGGTGGCCGGGAAAGAAAGGTATAAAATATCTAAAAAACTAAAGATGTGGGTGCCTCTACTTTGAGATGCACCCGGTTCAGCGCTGCTTCGTACAATAAACCTTTGCTCCAGTGACTTCGTCCTCTTTAAAATTTTAAGTGTGAGCCGGTGTTTCTCACAGTGGGTTTGTTCCATAACCGGATTAACACCTTGTTTGTCCACTGCTGTTCTCAAGAAAAATGTCTCAGAATTTTGTGTACAAGTTACTGTGGTACCTAGAATCCTCTTACATGGGGAAGAAACTATGTATTTACATTGGAGCAATTCAGGACATAAAATCAACAAAAGAGAGCCAATATCTGCAATTACTATAGCTACTCTACTTGGTTTAGGGGTCGCCGGGACCGCCACTGGCATAACCTCCTTGGTACAACAACAACAGAGTCTAACATCTCTAAGAGCTGCAGTAGACAAAGATTTGGCCCGAATAGAAAAATCTGTTTCCTATTTAGAGAAATCATTGACCTCATTGTCAGAAGTAGTTTTACAGAATCGAAGAGGATTGGACCTTTTGTTCATGCAAAACGGAGGATTATGCGCTGCCCTAGGTGAAGAATGTTGCTTTTATGCTGACCATACAGGGGTAGTAAGAGATTCGTTAGCTAAGCTGAGAGAAGGATTAGAGAAAAGAAAACGGGAACGAGAGGCTCGGTCCTCCTGGTATGAATCTTGGTTTAATCCGTCACCATGGCTGACTACCTTAATTTCTACTTTGGCGGGACCCCTCATAATGTTACTATTGGCTCTGACTTTTGGACCCTGTGTCATTAATAAACTTGTAACCTTTTTTAAAGGCAGGTTAGAAAAAGTGCAGCTAATGGTGATGAAGCAATCAGAACTGGAAATGAAAATTATACCGAACGAAAATCCTGAATTAGATGCCGCTTGTGAGGTATTGTCTAGGTTTGATCAGCAAATCACTTATAAATAAAAGAAGGGGGGATTGTAATAAGTAACTAAGGGTAATTTGCTGATCAAACAGGTTAAGCAAGAGGAACGAACCCATTGTAGCAGTCTTGAGAACTTCCTATTTAACCAGAAGATACACGTCCACAATGTTATCTGGCAACACCAAACATGGGAACACCCTGTTTGACAAGAAAGGCTTAACCACAATGTCATCAGAATGTGTTACCTTGAGCGAATGTTAAACCGTTAATGTCTTGCTAACGTGTGCCATTGTACCAATCAATAGTACCAATTGTGCCATTGTACCAATCAATGAAAAGAATAGATTGTATAAGCTGATTCTGTGATCTTATCGAAATTGCCCCAAGCAAGAAGCCCCTCGGAAGAAGCCGAGGGGCTTACCGAAGATGTTGCAATCTTCACCTCTGTGAAGATAAAAGGAGTCGTTTAGCTTGCCTGAATTTGCGAGTCTTTGGTGGAGCTGCGACTCCCCGTCCGCCCAGCACTGCTTTTGCTTTCCTACCTTAATAAATATTTAATAAATCTATTTCGGACTCGATTTGTCTTAAAATTCAACTATTACACCTACTTTACAACCCCACAGGTTGTGGAGTCTGCTTTCTGCACATCACCAGTCAGCCCCCAAAATTTTCTCAGTTCCTTCTTGGTCTCTGGCAGAGATAAATCTGCTATTCCTTTGATCCTCTCAGGATTTATTTTTCGACTCCCTTCACTGACTGGATGTCCCAAGTACTTTACTTCCATTTCCCACATACTGTAATTTTGTTTTTGAGACCCTCAAACTTTGCTGGCCCAAAAAATTCAATAACTCATTTGTGGCTTCTTTTACCCTGCCTTCTTCCTCCCCAGACACCAAGAAGTCATAGAATCATAGAATCATAGTATCATTCAGGTTGGAAGAGACCCTTGGGATCATCGAGTCCAACCATCTACCCCACTCTACAAAGTTTTTCCCTACACCATATCCCCCAACACCACATCTAAATGACTCTTAAACTCATCCAAGAATGGTGACTCAACCACCTCCCTGGGCAGCCCGTTCCAGTGTCTGATCACTCTTACTGTGAAGAACTTCTTCCTAATGTCTAGTCCTAATGTCTAGTCTAAACCTACCCTGTTGCAACTTGAAGCCATCCACATACTGAAGCAGGATACGCCCGATGGAGGTTTGAATTGTTCAAGCACTTGTTCTAGCACTTGCCCAAACAAATTCGGGGATTCTGTAAATCCTTGGGGTAGTACAGTCCATCGATACTGCTGTTTCCTTCCCATGTCTGGATCCTCCCATTCAAATGCAAATAGGTCCCTACTTCCCTCGTCTAGGGGACAAGCCCAAAACACATCTTTCAAATCAGCCACACTGAACCATTTATGTTGGTGAGGAATTTTACTCATGAGAGTATAGGGATTTGGAACTACTGGATGTTGCATCTGCACTATTTCATTAATTTTTCTCAGGTCTTGTACTAGGTGATAAGAATCATCCGCCTTTTGTACTGGCAGGATCAGAGTGTTAAAAGGGGACATGCAGGGTTCTATTAACCTGTCTTTGGCTAGTGCTTGTATTACTGGTTGCAGCCCTTGCTTTCCCTCAAGGGGAACTGGGCACTGCTTTTGTCAAATCACATTTGAATGTGGATTGAGTTTTACCTTGAGGGTTTCTATTTTTAATCCTCCTTGGTTCCCTTCACTCACCCATACCTCAGGACTTTGCTCATCCTGTTCTGTTAATGACTTCATAGATACTGCTGTCTGTCCTCTTAAAGTTTCTATCTTTAACTCCAAACCAGCAATAAGATCCCTACCTAGGAAGCTGCTCTCAGCTTACTGTCCTTTTCTTGGAGGGAAGGGGAGATTTTCTACATCCTGGTGGCACGTTTCTGTCTGTTTTTGTAATCTGGAGTACTGGTCAGGCGGGGGGTGTGTGTGTGTGTGTGTGCACTGCCGTGGAGGGGGTAAACAATATAAGGGGTCCCACTTAAGGGTTTCAACTTCTTTATCGGTTGAGATATTACTAACGGTCTGGACTGGGAACATATAGAATGCATTTGGATGGCCCCAAGTCCTAAATCTACTCATCTTAACCTGACAAAAAGCATATTCATTTTCTTCTAATAAAGGTAGTTCCTTATTATTTACATACATGTTTAAAGTCTGACAAACCCAATCCTCATCAAATCCAAATTTAGGCCAAAATAGGTCTTATAGGTTCTTTGGTCCAAACAAAACAACAATAATGTATCATTTTCTTTTTATCTCTTGCACAAGAAAAATTATTCTCTCAAAAATCTCAACATTCTCCCTAAAGGACTGTCGGGGGGAATGTTCCTGGGGTCTTTCTTATTATCCCCTTTTTCATTCCTAGGCCTAGAATTATTATTCCCCATTCTGAACAGAGACTTCTTACACTCCTTGCTTTCACTTCATCCTTCTCCAGCTGCACCCCCTGCAGGACTACAGAACCGTGGATCTGGACTCCGCACTAGCTTCGTACCACTGTATGTCTCAGTCACTCACACACACAAAGTCTCTCAGGATGCTCCTGACCACCAAGGCAATACTCAGACAATCCAACTTTCTTACCTTGGTCCGTGTACAGAGTTGCCTGGCCGTAATCTCTGTGCCTACTGCATTAAGTTCCTTTGCCTCCCCTTTTGTGGTTCATATGGTCAGCTGTTTAATGACGTCTTAGGATCTTGGTCGACTCCCCCAGAGGCCCCAGGCGAAGATACATGAGACCATTGAAATCAACGGGATGCGTCTTCCTGTCCTTCGGCAACAAGGACCCTGGAGGGGATGACTTTGGATCCCAGGGGAGCCCCCACATTTGTAAGAAACGCTCCTCGTCCAATAACAATGGCTCAGGCAGTGATCAATACGAAGCAAATTTTATCTAAACATTCTTGCAAGAACAGGTGACCTGGCAAGCAGGCACACTGGGTTTTGGTGCGTTTTGTTTGTATTCCCCATTCCCGGCTGAAATTTCCCTCCCCTGCTTCCCCATTGGCTGGGTACTCCAGAGAGTACAGTCTATCAGAGACACCTAAGACTACTTCCCTTTGTCCCGCCCCTGTTTACTTGTCCCCATCACTCCACCTGTATCAATTACTTCACTTATTTATTTATTCCCTTTTTTGGTAATATTGCTCAAGTTTGGTCTCAGTTCATCCTCCCTGTTAAACCACTGTTCTGGCATAGACTGGTTTCTCCTTTGTCTAAGGGATGAGCATTCTTGCATGTCCCTGGGTGGACATGGCCTTTGTCTTGTTAGTCATTCCCTAACTACCTCATTGAAGACCGACCAAGTTGCTCTTCTGAAAAAAAAAAAAAACACCTGGCCAGGTTGTTCTTTTGCAAAAACAGTATCTTGATTTTTCTTACAAGCTATGGACTTTGGCACCTGGAGGGGACACAGTGAGGATGGTGCTGCTGCTGGAGCGCAGCCATTTCCCTCGTTGCCCTTCCCATCCCTCTTGCTGACTTAAGGTGGTTTCAGGTACACGAGACATGGGTTTGGCAGGGAGAGATGGAGAGGGAGAGAGAACACCCCCTGAAAGGGCTCAAGGGGTCAGCCAGAGGTGACTCACATCCATCAGCCAGGAGGCAGGGTCTCTCATGCTCACTTCCCGCATGCTGCCAGCTGCCTGCGTGTCAGAGATGCTGAAGTGTCTCATTGCTGTGATGGTCATGAAGTGGGGAAGGTGTGGAGAGAGGCTGCCTCCTTGGTGAAGGAGCAGCTCAGATACATGGGATGGTCAACAGTCTGGGAGAGAGCATGTGGGTGAGGAGCAGAGGAGAGGCCGTGCTGGTGACACCGTGGTGCCTGCACCCAGCACAAGAACGGTCCATCTCAATGCCAAGGAGGACAAGCGCACGCATCAGTGATGTCTGTGTGCAGATGGATGCAGCCCACAACAGCTTCTCTCAGATTTCTGCTGATGGTTGAATTTGAAGATGCAAAAGAGAGCGTCCAAAGCCACATGGCTGCTCTCTTCTTGCAAAAGCAGAGGAGGATGAGCTGTCCCAGCAGCTGTCCCAGGACTGGCATCTGGATCTCTCCATGGCAGGCAGGGCCGCCCTCCTGTATCCCAGTGAGATAACTAACCCCAATACAGGCTGTTCTTTGTCATTTCACATATCGACTTGCCTTCTGATGGCTTCTATTCTGAGGAGTTTCTCTACTTTTTCTGGGTGAAAACACTTCTCTAGATAGTGCTCAGAGAGATGCTTTGGAACGCTGACAGATTCAAAAGGGTGGAGGCCATAAAAAAACAGTAGGAACTGACACAAATTATAGCAACTAGCAGATTTTGAGAATTATGGATGAACTTAAAAATGGGATTTATAAATTGTGCATTAAATGCACAAAAAATTTCGTCACCAAAATAAATTCAATTGATTGAGGTGAAGGAAAAATAAATGTATTAAAACCAGCTGGTCCCTTCCCAGAACTAACTCAGTGATGTGCTCTGCTGTATGTGAACGCTCTTCAACAAAGAAGCACCAAATGCTCTGACCGAGCTTATGAACCAAATACAAATATGTGCCGTGATAAGTGTCTTGTACTGAAAAAAGGCTTTACTTCACCAAGCTATTGCCAATCTTCAGTTGCTCCATTTAAATATGCACTGATTGACTTTTAAGGTGAATTCATTTTTATATCAGTCTGTTATTTGGTGGCAGGAGCTGTCTGCAAGGTGCATTTAACGAGGGGATTGGAAACAAACATCTATCTCTATACATACACGCAAGCAGAGTCTGTTCAGAAGGAGGTGTCAACACTTCTCTTCTAATGGTCAATGAATTATCACAGAATACTAAAAGAGGACTTATTCCTCCTTTTGTACCGTACAGCTGTTGTGCATGTTCGGATTGAGCTCTGCAGGCTGGCAGAATTTGTGAATAAATGCATTGGTCGCAGTCCTCATATACCCAGTCTCTTTCTGGCAGAGATGCTGCCGCGTGTCATCTTCTGCAGAACCGCCACAATCCTCAGCTGGGCACAGGTGCAGCAAACTCTGCCTTTTTGTGGAGCCGCTGTTGCTGATCCCATATCTCTGAAACCTCAGTCCTGTGGTTTGTGACCTGGAGCAGAAAGAACACTCTGTGACTCCATTCAGAGGCAGAAATGGCTGCTTTGGGCTTCTAGAGTTGAGATGGCCTGAGCTCCCTGGGGTTTGCCTGGGCCTCAGCACTTTTTGAGCTCCTTCTCCATCAAAAAGTGTAAGTAGAAGTAAAATTATCCTTTCATTGTTGAAATAATGTCTTCTGGTGGGTATGGTTTGGTCTAAGAGAGGATCCTGCCTGTAGGAATAATACACTGAAAAATGGAGCATAAATGGTGAAATATTCCTACTTTGTGTGTGATCACTGAGCAAAACCGCCCTGACCGAGCTTGACTAGAGATACATCATTGTGCTGATTCGCTCTGCAAAGGTACAGGCTTTTAATATTTACAACTGTAGGCAGGATGCAGGGAATAGCTGCTGAGAGTCAGTCAAAATCTGGTTTATGCAGGTGAGATTTTGCTGAGGTTTGTTTTTCTCCAAAGATCCCCAGAAGAGAAGCAAAAGCAGCTGAAGCTGATCAGGAAAGAACCTCATGCACGAGCAGACTCTCCTTTTGTGACTTTTGAGAGCAATTTGCTGTTGGCATTCAAACTATTTTACAGAAATGAAGAAGATTTTGCTGCTTGTGTTTGATTATCAAACCTGAAGGTTTCTTGAAATGTGCTGTTAAGTGTGTCGAGACGGTAACAGTGCACTGTTGAATATAGAATTTTGCATTTAGATATGTAAAAGGATTCTCTGAAGTTCTATGTAACTACATATTAATATACATTCCTACAAATTGATGTCTGTTCTGTATTTATGTTGTTACAGAATACAGAGATGACAATGTCCTGATTCCTAAGAAGTCATTGGGAGTTGTCAGAAGAATCGCTGTTGGAGGAGTCGAAGCTACCAGCTAAACATCTACTGCCTGAGTGCCCATCCTTTGTGAGGGGTTTCAGTGTGTGCACTACTTTTATGGATATTAATTTACAGAGGCTTTCAGATTGTATCTCTCTTGTTAAAGCTGCTGTTAATTTTTGCCATCATGTGGTAGATTTTAATGTATCTGTCCCAAAGCAGGCTGACATTTTTAGGCCTGCTGGGACACGGGGCTCAAACTCCAACAATGGTGACTTTTAACATGATTCAGTTGGGTCTGTTCTTGGAGTTGATTGTTCGGAGACCCAGGTTGTAGATCCTGTTCCCTCTGTATGGAGAGATTCCTTATTATATGTGTTTGCTTTTATTGCTTTTATAGTACAGACAGATATGCTTTGTAGTTGTCAGGTTTGAAGTAAAACTGAACCAATTTTCTGTTCTGTAACTTTACATCCTAGCTAGGCCTCCTCTAACTCTCTGAAAGTAACGGCATATTGTGGAGAAACCTGCTCATTCTCAGAGTGATAAGACCAATGTTTGTGCTCCATGCCAAGGGATGGTGAGCAGAGAGGCCCTTGCTTATACTTATTGCTGTAACAACCAAGGGCAGCCAATCTCGTTATTTGCCCCCTTAGAGGGTCAGAAACAGAAAAAACGTAGAGGGGTCACATCGGTGGGGAGGAGGGGACAGGAGAGGTGACCCAAACCTGACCAACTGGGGTATTCCATCCCATCTGCCCCATGCTCAGTATAAAAGCTGAGGGTTCAAAGGGTCAGCCCCTTCCTGCGATGGCCGACGTCCAGAGAGGACTCTGTCTGTTCATCTGCCTTTGATCCCGATCTGTGTGTTCCTGACTCCAGAGCTGGAATCCAGTTCCCATCCGTCGCTGACTCCAGTCTGGGACTTCCCCAGTGCCTGCCAGTGACGTGACTGTCATCCTGGGAGCTTGATACGGCTTTGTATATATTGTATCTATTTCATTATTTTCATCTTTATTTTTATTTTAATACTAATTCTTCATTAAAGTGGTTTAGTTCATTCTAAACTTCTGAATCTCCTTATCTCTTTCTCTCCTCTCTCTCTCTTTTTTTTTGGGGGGGGAAGGGCCATCTGTCGGTCCGGTTTTGGTAAATTCGGCCGAAACAGCAACAGTAGTGTAAACTTATAATTTGTTCCCATCTCAGAAGAGTCTGATTTTCAGTGTTTGACTATTTCTGCATTTGGGGGAGCAGGGACAGGATATGGCAGGTATTCTCACACCCCAAATCTGGGGGTTTTGCGTACCAACTCTAGAGGAACGAGCCAGGGCTGCCAGCTGGGGAACCATCAAACAAGATGTTTCATTCATAAGGGATTCCCATGAGTTTCCTAAAGACAATATCTGTTTTGGGCAAGAGAAAAAGAACAATATCCGAAAGTGTATCGTCTTGTGTGCGAGCATGATGAAGGAATAGTTTATCCTTTCCAAACCTGAAACTCAGCGGGCAGTTTAGCCTGTTACCAAATGTTACTCATTGTCTTTCTAAGTCTGTTTTTACCCTGAGCTGGTATCTGTGCTCCAGGTTTTAATTCTGTATTCCTAAGGTTTACAGAGGACAGAGAATTGGGTGTATTGATTAAAATTACAGATATTTGAATGCAATCCTGACTACAGAGTTATTGCTGTCACTTATGTATTCATACAGCCCAGATCTATATCGGCTACATTAGCGTTGTTTGAATGGTCACGTTTTCCAGCCTTCCTAGAGAAATGCCTCTCCCCCACAATTAGTAGATGTAATTAGCTTATGGTTTTGCCATGTCTTTCTAGTGTCACTTCTCAATAAATAAAGTGTAGTGACGAGTCACAGTGTGTCTCAAACAAACAGTGCAGCAGCATCCTGGTACCTGTGAAGCATTAGCAAGGAAAAAAACTGAATTTACGGGGCTCTGCAGGTAAACTTTGGGCCTGGAAACATCGCAGAAACTCCTGGTGGAGTGACCAATGTTTGGGAAAGGTGATGTGTGCTGTGATGGTGGAGAGGCTTCAAAAATGCATTACTCACCCTGTAGCATGTTCTTGGAGGTAAACAGCTGAAGAAACCGTTGTGTGGCCACCTGAAGTATTTCCCTGCCCTCCCTGCCAACATAAGGTGCGTGGCTGTGAGTGCTTCCCTGGAGCTGGTCTGTCCAGGGCAGGGACCACCAGCCTTTCTCTGTGAACATCAGTTCCACAGCAGCTCTCTCAGGGGACTGATTTTTTTTCACTGAAGAAAACTTGCACTTTGCAGTGTCTGGACTATCCCTGTTCTTTCTTAGAAACTGAAGTGCTCTCCAGTACCTCTGTGTAACAGCGGGGATATGCAGAGTGGCTAAAATTACCTTCACCTTTTGAAGGTTGATTATTCAGGAACACAAAACTGCAGTAGAGACTTCATATTTTTGATCCTTACATAGCAGAGATAAAATACCTGAGGAATTTCTCTTGCTCTGCTGCGCTCTGCAGCTCTAAGCTGTACGGCTTAGAGCCATTTGTGACTAAGCAGAAATGTGATTTCGGGGGGTTTTATTAGTTGCACGGAATGTACCAAGAAAGAACAATTTATGTCTACAAATGAATTTCCACATTGACTAGTTTATTTAGAACATAATTGTCTGATAGTCAGGTTTTATAATCTGTTTCACTGCTCTATGCTGGGTACAAGTGCTTTTTTGTAAGTTCTGATCACCTTTGTTTCTCTTTCTAGAAGCGGAACTGAGCCAGAGAGTGGAACATCAAAAGCAATATGTAAAAACACAATCTCACACTATTTTCTGCACGCTGCACTGAATTCTAAACAAGGAATTCTCAGCAAGATCTAAACAAATAGCCTTTTATTAATTTTCCACACATTAAAAATATATTTTCCAGGAAAACGCAGTGTATGTTGCAAATGCAGTGTATTTAATTCAGCGTAGTAAAAACTGAGTCGTGCCATCATTTGCCCAGTTTGATGTGACTATTGGTATTTGTGTAACGCATTGTCTCTCATACAGAATAGGCTGGAATATTTCCTGTATGACTTTGTGCTGTACAGACAATGTCTGATGGTTTTTAGATCGTGCTGCTTTACATCGTGTCCTCAGGGGCTTCTGGTGTTGGAAACACAATGAGCTTTATTCTTAAAGATAACTCGGGTCTTGGTCTAAAGTTTGGAGGCTTTATTTTGTTCTGTTTTGGTTTGTTTTTAAATACACGTGTCTGTATGTATTTCAAAGCAGAAACTGGATCTTAGTGTGGCAGGAATAAATCGCTGGAAGCTTGCCAATTGTTATTGAACAGTAAAGCAGCAAAATTGAAATTAGTTAAGATTTTTTTTAGAAAGGATGGACAAAAGCCTGTTCTTCGACTATTTCTTCATTGCCTTGCTCTTACGTTCGCTGTCGTTCCACGCTGTCAACCTGTGCTGCTGTCCTGCTGTTAGTGCAGCCAGAGCAAGAACGCGGAGCCTTTTTGGTTTGGTGTTACTGTGTCAGTAACTGCAGGGATCTCCCTCACAAGAAACGCCTTTATTGCCATAATTTGAGCAGCTTAACATCCTTTTCAGGTGACAATTGACAACCTCCTCACCCCTTTGACTTTTAAGCAATTGTGAGCAGTTGACAAGGGTTCCTGTCTGAGATATTCTGGAGCAAGAAGTTGATCTCCATTGGGTTTGATTATTTTGGTTTCTTCTCGTTACCCACACAGGCACTCCTCAGCTCTCAGAGTTTAGGACTTTGGTTTGAACAAATACAAATTACACTGCGTTTGAAAAGCCTCTTTCCGTGACACTCAGAGGATGTAATGCTACTTTCAGACTAGAGGTGAACTATTGCTATGTTTTGTTTGTAGACCTTGAATATGTGTTTCATTTTTTGTGGACAGATTGATGACTCTTCTGCACCTCTTTCTCTGGCCCAGCTTACTGAGGTATACATATATATATATATATGTTCTTGTCAAATACTTACCAAACCAAAAAAGCGTTCGCTTTGTATTTTTAAATCTCATGCTGTGATCTATAGCTGGATGGCTGTTGTAAGGGGAATAAAACTTAAATTTAATTTTTATATTTTAACTTTAAAATGCATGTGTATTCTGATAGTCTGCTGTAAAGAGCAGTTCCCAGTTTGGGAACAGAGAAGCAGAGGACCTTATCAGCCTTAATGTAATGTTGCAGGATTACTCATCTTCAAGGCACAAAAAAGAAGCCTTTCAGAGACTATTTATTGTTTTTCATGCATTTTGTTAATTTTGCATTTTTACAGAAGAATTTAATTGTCTGCAAGTTGTGGACATTTCAGGGGGGTTTGCCATGGCCAAAATAGAAGCATTTCTGTAATATGGACACTTGCAGGGCTATTCCTGAATTTCCTGTCATTACAGTTACAGACCCATTCTTCGAATGCTGCACAGCTTCATAAATTGTTGTATATCTACAGTGGACAACACGACAAATGTGTTTGCACACAGCCTGTGTAAATTCTGTAAATGTTCCTAACGGTTTATTGGAATATATGTGTCTGTGTGGCGTATTAGCAGATGTGATCTTCTGAAACTGCTCTAATAACCGTGTTTTGCTGTGGAACTGATTGCATTTTTTGCTTAACTTTGTCTGGGAAAGCACTAGTGATTGCACCCTGTGAAAAGGCGCAGTTAAAGCCAGTCAACTAAAATACCGGTCTTTAAAGTTACAGAGATTAGAGGAGGCCGGACCTAATGCAGAGGAGTGAGCTCTTTCTTGTGAAAATAAAGGTGGGAGTTCATTCCCAACCAAGAGGAATCTCTTCCCACTGGTAACTTCTTCCCGCACTTGCTGCAGTGAGAGACACATTTCCTAATGTGTACATTTGGGGAAAAAAAAAAAAAAAGAAAAAAAGAAAAAAAAAAGTGTTTGGGGGGTAGGCACTAAAAGACATTGGTCTCCATTAGTGCTGTCCCTACACATGTCCCTGGTTCCGTAACCTTACGGCAAGTTTTACTCTAAAAATGTGACAAACTCTCCAAGTGGGTACACATTTAAGCTTTTGAGAAAAATACAGGAACATAAAATAAAGCAGCTCCAAACTGTGACTTTCTCCAACCTCTTTAGCGCAGACGGGCTTAGCAGGGAGGCAAGGTGTTAACAGTTTTCTGGTTTGTTATTACGATGTAGTAAATGCTGTATTTAAATTTTTGGTCTATTCCAAGTAATGTTTTGAGACTTTTGTATGTGTTTTGTAAACCATTTGGGTTCCAACAAACTCGTCAAGCATCCGTAAATGTTAATGGAAATGATTTCAAAGATGGTGATTGGGATTATGTTATTGTTGAGAAAAAAACCTATGTCTATGAAACAACCATTTAATAAAATGTAGAAACTAGTTTGTTTCTTTTGTGAATGATTAAATATAAATTCAAACCCATGAGTGGCTGATCTGAAGGGTGGGTGCATGAAGGTCCAAATCATTGACAGTCACTCCCTGAGACCCTGCTTGTAACTGGAGTAGTGTGTAATGAAATCGTTTTAAGAAATACTGCTTAAATAAATAAGTGGGATTCAATAATTGGAAGATTTAGTGCTACACAAGGTTTATATTACAATTTGTACATTAAAAGGACACAAGCAACTGGAAAAAACCTGCAGGTTTTGCTTACTGTAGTTAAATCACTGAATCTGAAGAAGTTCATAACACGTGGTTTGGACAGCCCAGAGCACACGATGGTCATGTTTCTACTGCAGAGAATCTCTTGTCTTGCTGAGGAGTTATAAAAAGCTTGATTCCTTTTAATGCTTCTCTGTCTGAAGCTGCATTTCAGCAGCGGAAACAACTTCCCCAACTCTTGAGCTTCCTTTTAATGCTCAAAGTGTAAATAATGACAGTTGCATACATCTTTCTCCATTAAATGCACAGTGGGCTTCTTCTCCTTCAAATAGTCTGGAGCTTAAAAATCAGTTTAAAAATTTCACTGAATTTCACTGAATTTTTAGAGTTGGAAGGGACCATAAAGATCATCTAGTCCAACTCCCCTGCTACAGCAGGATTGCCCAGAGCATGTCAGAGCATGTTACTCAGGACTGCATCCAGGCGGGTCTTGAAAATCTCCAAAGAAGGGGACTCCACACCCTCCCTGGGCAGCCTGTTCCAGGGCTCTGGCACCCTCACCGTGAAGAAGTTTTTTCTCATATTTGAGTGGAACCTCCCATGTTCCAACTTGTGCCCGTTGCCCCTCATCCTATCCCTGGCAACCACTGAAAAGAGTCTGGCTCCCTCCTCCTTCAACCCACCCCTTAGATACTTATAAGTATTGATAAGGTCTCCCCTCAGCCTTCTCTTCTCCAGGCTAAAGAGTCCCAGCTCTCTCAGCCTTTCTTCATAAGGGAGATGCTCCAATCCTTGAACCATCCTTGTTGCCCTTCGCTGGACTCTTTCCAGTAGTTCCCTATCCCTCTTGAATTGGGGAGCCCTGAACTGGACACAGTATTCCAGTTGTGGCCTCACCAGTGCAGAGTAGAGGGGGAGAATGACTTCCCTCGACCTACTGGCCACACTCTTCCCTATGCAGCCCAGGATTCCATTGGCCTTCCTGGCCACAGGAGCACACTGCTTGCTCAAATACTGAGTAGAATATTTTTTCTAGACACAACTTTAGTGCACATGGAAGAAAACTGGATTGGTCACACAAGTCTTTATGTGCGGTACAAATCTAGCATGAGGGTTTGGGTGCCCGAGAATGCTCTTTTCCAGTAGGTAACGGGCACAAAAACTTCCCATAACGGCATCAGGAGTCCCCAGAACCCCTTCAGCACAACTGGATTCTCTATAGCAGCCGTTTTCAGGCAGCCCCAGCCACCACTGGCTGCTTGTTACGGGACGAGGTGAGGGGTGTCATCTGGGGCTGGGGATGTAAATGTGTTTCTAACGCCTGTGTCAAACACTTCCCTGTGCAACAGAGCGACAATTTGGCTCCAGCCAACGTTTCTGAGGAAAATAAAATAAAGGCCATGATGATACAGTCCTGCCGTCAATACGATCCCATCAAGTAAGTGTTGATAATGTCAAATCTGTTCTTTGAAGATTATGGTAAAGTTGTAGAGATGTTTGTTTTAACAAGAGAGATGTGTGCCTACCTTTTCCTTCTTTTCCCAAAAATCTTGTAGTTACATGAAGAAACCCTTGGGTCCACCCCCACCATCATATATTTGCTTTTGTTGCGGAAAACCTGGCCACTATATAAAGAACTGCCCAACGAGTGGGGTAAGATTGTGGGGGATTCTGGTGTTACTGAGCTTTTAATTTTTTACCTTGGCAGTTTTGTAACAAAGACATGATGAGCGCTTATATAAAGAATTGTTTCTCCTGGGGTGAAATACAGATTCAAGGGAAACTTGGCATTAAAAATGTAAAATTTTCATTTTTCTAGGTCATAGACACTAATTGTGTCCATAGATCTTTCTCTGTGAACTTTCATGCATATTTTTATATATTTCGATACTATTGAATTTTTTTCTGGTTTTAATGCTTTTTAATGACAGTTCACAGTTTATAGTAATTTGTATAAACCAAAGACGTTTCTGTTGACCCCACCTATTGCATGTTTGTGTATTTTAATCACACAAGTCTCTGGTTGAATGTTCATGCCCCATAATGTCAGTCACTGAATGTACGTACAACCTCCATCTATACTGATGGTGAACGTGAGGTTTTTCAGTGACTGTTCAGGGCCCTGAGTTAAGCTCTGTCTCTGAATCACACTTTGGAGGAGGGGAGGGTTTGTGTCTAGGTAAAAGGAGAGGATTAAGGGCTTTTGCTGCTTACAATATTAATTGAAATGTCATTTTGTCCTGGGTTGAGAGACACAGGACTAACTTTTCTTCTAATGCTGGGGAAAATTACACTTTTAGAAGACTCTAGTGTCTGAATTTGTGAAAATATTTATTTTATAGCCAGCCAGGCTCTGTGGGATTCAAGGTTAGTGTTTTCGAGCCTTGCCAGGTGCAGGGACAAGGAGGAGCAAGGCCTGGGCATTTGACCCAGGCTGGCCAACAGGAGTATTTCATACCATGAACGTCACATCCAATATAAATTAGAAAAGTTTGCTGCGTAGCTGGCTCTCTCCCTGATGGCGGCGGTCCGGACAACTCCTTGCCCCGGTGCCAGAGCCCTGAGGCCTTCCCTTCCTCCTGAAGCCATTGCGCTCGCAGTGTCTGATACTTGCTATCCACTGCTGGGAGTGCACAGCTTCCTGCTGATATAGATGGCTGAGTATAATTTCTGTATATCTTATATCAGTATCGGGATTAATACTGATTCTTTAGTATTATTGTTAATTATTTAGTCTTAGTCTATTAAATCTATTTATACTTCAACCTTTGTGTTTTCTTTGTGTTCCCCGATTCCCCTTTCGGGTGGGGAGGGGTCATCGGGTGATAGAATAATTGTCTAACGACAATAGATTGTTATGGGCTCTCTCAAACCATAACACATTTATAGTGTGGGTCTTAAGATGAGATATGTCTGTGTTTCTTGCCTTAACAGGACAAAAGTTTTAAGCCTATTCCCAGAATTAAAAAGAGCACCTGAATTCCAAGGAGTTTCCTGATGGAAGTGGAAGATCCCAATACAAAGGGTGTGATGCTGACAAACACTGGAAAATATGCAATTCCAATTGTTAATGTGTAAGTATGGAATTAATCGGACTGACCAAAAAGGGAATGAGGGAAACCATGTGTAAATATCTGGCGACGGAACCGAGTTGGCCACTTCTGTAGTTATGGGGGAGGAAGCATTGTCATTGTATCGCAACCTCAAAATCTGTGGTACTTCCTAGTATAAAATACAGTGTCCTAATGCTCATGCCCCTGGAATTTGGTTAAACTTGCGGAGTGCCAAGAATCTGTATTTCTGCAAAACATTTCAGTGGTGTTTACAGCAGAGTCGTTCTCTTGGAAAGCTCATTTGGCTTCTGTTTTATGTTTCCAAGGATTCTTGCAAGATTTAACAAATAGCTGTTGGACTGAGATTTCCTCCCCTCTCTCTGACTTTTATCAAATCCCACGTGGGAAACCCACTGAGGTTTTCTTGTTGCTATAAACTAAGAAAATACTCCTGTGTGCTGACAAGAGTGGCTGTTTTAAAATGCACTTGGTGGTACTTCTGTTTTTCTGTCTCCTTTTGTAGAAGCTGTAACATAGACCTCTTCCATGTGTAAAATGTAATTACTGAAAGACTGACTTTATCTCAAGCCCATAATTTACATTTACCCTCTGGCAAAGGAGAGGTGGGATTAATTTCACCTGATTTCTACCTGTCCAAAAATGGTGTTTCTAGTCTGAGCTAATTTCATAGTTGATCCAATGTATGGGAGAGTTCTGCAGAAGGAAAATTGTTCCCCACTTCCCTCCTCTCGTGCTGTGGCTGTAGCAAAGAATTTTAAACTAAATGCCTACATCTCAGAAGGCTGATGTGGAACGAGAACGCCATCTGTTATCTTCCTCTGGTAACATCCAGAGCTTGGAAAAGTTTTCCTATACCCATCATTAACTTTCTTCTTTTTCCTTCCCCCCTGCCCTCCAGGAAGCTTATGCCAGAGGAAAGAAGGAGAAGTCTCCCTTTTTTCCAGAGGAGCCCTCCTTTTCCTCCTCCTCAGACCCTGTTCCAGATGAGCTGTTGTGTCTCACTCGTAAAGAGATAGTGATTGATGCAGCCGTTACTCCCTGCTGTGGACACAGTTCTTGTGACAAATCTAAGTGTTACTGCCGTGTTTGTTCATTCAAAACATCACATCTGATTTTTCAGAAAGCAGAAACAGGAGATGATGAAATTACCTTGTTACCAGTTCTATTTTGCAATTAAGTATCCCCTGAATAGGAAAGGACTCTTTTTGTATGAAGGGAAAATAAAAGGCAGAAAGCTTTTTTCCCTTTTTACATAAGCCTCTTTCCAGGTGGAAGGATGAGTATGAGAAGAGGCAAAACTGCGCAGGTGATTGCAGTATTAGATATTGAATGAATTATGTTTTTTCACATCCCTTTCTCTCATACAAAATTATATATATATGAGTATATGTATACACATGTATAGTATATATACATACATATACTCACATATTATATATATGAGTAAGCCAACTCTGGTGACTTACTGGCTCTCCTGCAAACCAGTAATTAGGCATTTAATCCACATTCTTCTCCACAGGAGAGTTGGGTAAACATCTGTGCATCAGTATGCACCGATAGTTGCAGAGAATACAAGTGGTAATTAATTTTCAAGTGTCTTAATTTGAATTGGCCTTAACAGGGGGGGTCTTTGTTTGTGGAAAGATTATTTAAAATAAAATCCCAGTACATGACTGAAAAAAGGACTCTGAAAAAAAACCTCTTTTTGAGGAAGCTATAATTCCATATAAAACTGAAATATAATATAAGGATCAGATAGAAAGCCACCCTTTTGGTTACTGGCTGAATAGAGTTGAAGAAATTGATCTCCCAATAGACAGCAGCCTCCAACATTCTTTTTATAACAACTCAGTTGATACTGATGGAGCAAATTATTGGAAAAGTCAGCGCTGTTATTTTCTGACAATTTTAAATTTCTTCAATGTCGTGATCTCAAACAGCCAAGTGCTTTCTCTCAATTGGAGGGAAAGGAGCCTGTTTTATCTATTATTGCAATGTCAAGCTGGTCCTTCCTTTTGGAATAAATTTGTTCTAGATAGATTGTAAGGGTGCACCGTATTTATAAAATCTTAAGAAAAATACAAACAGAAACCAGGATCCTTCCCACAGATTGTCTAAAAGGCAAGAAAATAACAATTGAGGGAGAAGAACAGGCCAAATCCATGGTGGTGAGGCACCACCATGGGCAGTATGAAGTGCACCAAGAAGGGCAGAGGAGCAGTGGGCACTCAGACATGGAGATGGGAGTCTCTTTGAGCAGGGGCAGCCACCACCCACAGTTCAAAGCTGAGTGTAAGGAGAGGAGACTGAGGGAACTGCTGGGGGAGGATGAGGAAGGCAAGTGTGAGGGTCAAAAAATGAGTGGTCTCAAATGAGCAGAAAGCAGGGAGAAAAACACTTAAGTTGAGAACAAGTGCTGGCCACCACGCTCCCGCTTCGTACTCTTTCCTCTTCAAAATCAGGGCAGAGTGTTACAAATGGTGGCACATGTCTTGGGCTTTCTTTAGAAGTTCAAATCGAGGACACCCGCACCATGAACATACCCAAAGGAGGACTCAAGCCCCAGCACTCCCAGCATCAACACCACTCACTTAGAAATGAGTGGAAATAAACTTACCCTTTCTCTATGCTTTTACACTATCAAAGCAGCAGCTGTTCTGTGCTGGAAGCAGAAACTTTTCCATGTTCTCAAGTTCTTCAATTTGCAGTAGTGTTATGTCAGCAGCTGAAAGAAGCTTTGACATAAGTATATGGAGAGGAAAAAAAAACCCAAACAAAACTAATTGTGGGAGGGAAACAGGGTAAGTGACTGTTTTGAATTAACTTCATTTTTTTTTTGTGTGTTGTTTTTTTTCTAAGGTCCAAGTCTTCCTATAATGCTTCATCTTACTCCAGAAGTTCACATACCTACTCCAAGTCAAGATCCCATTCTCCTTCCTTCTTGCAATCGCCACCCTGTCCAAGAGGAGGCAAAGAGAAGGGTTGTAACTGTTGTTCTAGGTAAAGGTCACCTGGTTATCACCACTCGAGTTCATGGTCACCCCCGTACAGGAGATGCCATTCACGGTCAAGATCTCCAGTATTTAGAGGCCAGTCTCCCACTAAATGGACTGTACCTCAAGGGGATGAAGAAAGGCAGCATTTTAAGAGATTGAGAAGTTTCAGCGTATGATATGAAAGCTTCCTATGGCAGATTTGCTGACTTTGGTGATCCATTTGAAAAGGAGAGATATGGAGAACGGGGCATGAACTGCAGAGAATGGTATGAAATGTTTTACAAGGGCCATGCTCTTGGCGCTCAACCAAGAGAGGAAAGGACCAAGAAAGACCATCCAAAAGAAACCAAGTCGGACAAGCCCTCCAAGAAAGAGCATAAGTCAACAAAATCTGCTGGAAAAAGTAAAGCTTCTGATGCCAAACCTGAAAAAAAGAAAAAGAAAAGTAGATAAAGAGGTTGATAAACATGAAGACCCTTCCATAAAGGCCTTCAAACCAGGAACTGCTGAATCAAAGGCATTGCCAAAGGGGAAGACTGAGTCTGATGGTGAAAAAGAGAGCAACCTCCAGAAAATGATAAATCTGCTTTTCTTAACAACCCCACAAAAAAAGATTGAACTTAACCAAGAAACTGGCAAAAAGATAGTGAGTGGAAAGTGATCCAATGTGGAGCTGTTATTACTTACATTTCAGCATCTAAAGAAGCAGGACAAAGCAAACTCAAAACATTTAAGACATCACTGTAGACTTAAGATAGCATCCTGATATTCTAAAACGTTTTAAACACCTACATTTTTCTAATGAAGAACATGGGACATGAGGATAAAACTCTGGTTGTGTCTACTCTCCATAATTGCTTGCTAACATGTTCCAACAGGAATGTACATCTCACCTATCTACCATTGGCAGAAGTGGGACATGAAGGAATTACCAGATCAAACAGTCCCCAATCTGATAATCTTGTGTCTTTGTTAATTTATTGTAGAGTGAAAAGGTGCTAAATTAATTGATTGCTCTTAATCTTAGTCAATGGACTCATCCTTTCTCTTGCCTGTTCCCTTAATTGAACATATTTTGAAAAAATACTGAAGATATAGAATTGAACCAATAGCCAGTTTATAAAATTTCACCAAAGATCACGTATCTCACCCATTATAATCTACACTTTTTTCCTCTTAGCACTAGTTCTACTGGGGGAAGCACAATTGGAAAGACTGAAGAAAAGCCAGATACAAACGAAATTGTCATTAAGACCATGGAGTCATATAATGACTTCTGAAGACCTTCGGTGTGGGAGCAATCTATGGATGTTAGCTAGTTTTGAGCCCAGCCCCTGAGACGCTGGAAGCCTCAAGTGTGGTGGTGCTATGGTGGTGGTTCCCAGAGACAGTGAGAAGCACGTTCTCTCCCAGCACTTCTATGAGGGAGAAAGCTCCAGACAATTGCTCGTTTTGAACCCAGCCCTGGGGAGAGTGAGAGCCCAAACGTTGGTGATGCTATTAAAGCAGTTCCCAGACACAGTGACAGAAAGCACCACTTTCTTTCCCAGCACCTTCCATGTGGGACAAAGGTCCAGATGATTCCAAATTTTAAGCACAGCCTTGGGGACAGTGAAACCCCAAGTTTCTTAGGGCTATGGAAGTGGTTCCCAGAGACAGCAAGAACAAGAATCTCTTTTCTCTCCTGGCACCTTCCATGTGGGAGCAAGCTCCAGATGACTTTTGTACTTTTGAGCCTTGATCTATGGAGGTCGATAGCCCCAGTGTTGGTGGGGCTATGAAAGCAGTTCCCAGAAACAGTGAGACCAAGCACCACTTTAGCCTCCCAGCACCTTCCATGTGGGAGCAAGCTCCAGACGTTTTCTTTCCTGGAGAGGTCATCCTCAAAACCGCCTTTTTTCACATTCCCCAGGGCTGGGCTCAAAAATAAAAGGTGTCCAGAGATTGCTGGCTTCACATTGGCCCCTGGCACTTAGTAGCAGCAGCACATCACACAATACCCACTCTTGCACTGGTTTTTAACACAAAACCACTCCTGCAACATATTCAGGAAAAACAAAATCACAATCTTCTGAAAGTAACATTAATTTTCTAAATGGCCCAAAAGCTTTCCATTGCCTAGCTCCACTTTAAATGAAATATTGATAATAAAGTAAAAAGGAAATAATGAAATAGATACAATATTTACAAATATATATATACAAAACCAATTCAAGCTCCTAGGGAGATGTCACTGGCAGGCACTGGGGAAGTTCCAGACTGGACTCGGTGATGGTTGGCAGCTGGATTCCAGAACACGCTGATGGGGATCGAAGGCAGGCGAGCAGACAGGGTCTTTCTTCCACAGACATCAATCACTGAAGAAAGGGGGCTGCCCTCACTTGGGGACTGTCTGGACATCGGTCAGTTGGTGCTGAGGAACTGACAAAGAAAGAGGGACTGGTGGAGGACATTAAGGTTGGGGGCAGCCTTGGCTGCAGCGATCATGAAAAGATAGAGTTCAGGATCGTGGGTAGTATGCATAAAACAACAAGTAGGACTGAAACCTTGGATTTCAGGAGGGCTAACTTCGACCTCTTCAAGAAACTGCTTAGATAAATCCCATGGGTTAGGGCTTTGGAAGGTAGGGGGGCTCAAGAGGGGTGGATGATATTCAATGATAGTGCTTTCTCCAAGCCCAGGATTGGTGCATCCCTAAGAGCAAGAAATCAGGCAATGGAAGCAGGAGAGCTGCATGGTTGAGCAGGGAGCTTCTGAAAAAGCTCAAGTGGAAGAAGGAAGTTCACAGCACGTGGAAGAAGGGACTGACTGCTTGGGAAGATTATAAGAATGCTGTTAGAGTATGCAGGGATGAAACGAGAAAAGCCAAGGCCTCCTTGGAATTAAAATTGGCAAGGGATATCAAAGTCAACAAGAAGGGTTTTTTCAAGTATATTGGAGGCAAAAGGAAAACTAGAGAAAATGTGGGCCCACTGTTGAATGAGACAGGTGACATGGTGATAGAGGATGCAGAGAAAGCAGAGTTGCTGAATGCCTTCTTTGCTTCACTCCTTACTGCTCAGGCCAGTCCTCAAGAGCCACAGACTTTGGAGGAAACAGAAAGCCTGGACGAAGGAAGACATCCCCTTTGTTGAGGAAGATCAAGTTAGAGAACGGTTAATTAAACTGGATATCCACAAGTCCATGGGTCCTGATGGGATGCACCCGCGAGTGCTGAGGGAGCTGGTAGAAGTCATTGCTGGGCCACTCTCCATCATCTTTGAAAGGTCCTGGAGGACAGGTGAGGTGCCCAAGGACTGGAGGAAAGCCAATGTCATCCCAGCCTTCAAAAAGGGCAAGAAGGAGGACCCAGGAAACTACAGGCCCGTCAGCCTCAACTCCATCCCCGGAAAGATGATGAAACGGCTCCTTCTGGGCATCATCTCAAAGCATATGGAGGAAAAGAAAGCTATCAAAAGTAGTCAACATGGATTCACCAAGGGGAAGTCATGTCTGACTACTGTGATAGCCTTCTACTACAATGGCATGACTGGATGGATAGATGAGGGGAGGGCGATGGATGTTGTCTACCTGGACTTCAGCAAGGCTTTTGACACCGTCTCCCACAGCATCCTCATAGATAAGCTTAGGAAGTGTGGGTTAGATGAATGGACAGTGAGGTGGATTGAGAACTGGCTGAAAGACAGAGCTCAGAGGGTTGTTATTAGTGGCACAGAATCTCGTTGGAGGATCGTAACAAGTGGTGCTCCCCAGGGGTCAGTACTGGGTCCAGTCCTCATCAATATATTCATCAATGACCTGGATGAAGGGATGGAATGTACCCTCAGCAAGTTTGCTGATGATACAGAACTGGGAGGGGTGGCTGACACACCAGAAGGCCGTGCTGCCATCCACCGAGACCCCGACAGGCTGGAGAGTTGGGCAGAGAGGAACCTGATGAACTTCAACAAGGGCAAGTGTAGGGTGCTGCACCTGGGGAGGAATAACCCCCTGCAGCAGGACAGGTTGGGGGCTGACCTGCTGGAGAGCAGCTCTGAGGAGAAAGACCTGGGAGTCCTGGTGGACAACCATGAGCCAGCAATGTGTCCTTGTGGCCAAGAAGGCCAATGGCATCCTGGGGGGCATCAGGAAGAGTGTGACCAGCAGGTGGAGGGAGGTCATCCTGCCCCTCTGCTCTGCCCTGGGGAGGCCCCATCTGGAGCACTGGGTCCAGTTCTGGGCTCCCCAGTTCCAGAAGGACAGGGGGAACTGCTGGAGAGGGGACAGCAGAGGGACCACAAAGATGATGAGGGGCCTGGAGCATCTCTCTTAGGAGGAAAGGCTGAGGGACTTGGGTCTTTTGAGTCTGGAGAAGAGAAGACTGAGGGGGGATCTGATCAACGCCTAGAAATTCTTAAAGGGTGGGTGTCAGGAGGATGGGGCCGGTCTTTTTTCAGTGGTGCCCAGGGACGGGACAAGAGGAAATGGGCACAAACTTGTACATAGGAAGTTCCATCTAAACATGAGGGGGAACTTCTTTCCTGTGAGGGTGGCAGAGCCCTGGAAGAGGCTGCCCAGGGAGGTGGTGGAGTCTCCATCTCTGGAGACATTCAAAACCCACCTGGAGACATTCCTGTGCAACCTGGTCTGGGTGGACCTGCTTTGGCAGGGGGCTGGACTAAATGATCTCCAGAGGTCCCTTCTGACCCCATATCATTATGTGATTCTGTGATCTCCTCAGTAACCCACCTACCCTTCCTGATAAACACCTTTCCCTCTGCCCATCTATCTCTTTCTCCCTCTACCCCTCTTTCCTCCATACTGACCTTTTCTCCCTTCTCTACAAAATTTCAAGTTTATAATATTGAGGATGATATTCAGTGTGCCAAGAAGATTGCTCAAGAGGCTAATAGGCTCAGTCCCTGGTATGGAAATTTGCAGTGGGCACTGGGGTAGAGTGGACAGAGGAGACAAAAGAGAATCCTGTTATTGACTGGATTGGCAGGGGAGGGGAAAGGGGGGGAAGCTGTATTTGGTAAAGTTTAGCATAGTCCTTCTTCTAGATCTGAAAGGAAAACCAAGGAGTCCTGGCTCCCGGCATCTGCTCTAACTCCCGAGATGTCCCTTCCCTCCCAGAGCTCTCACTATTATTTCCTTTCCCTTCCCCCAGTTCCCTAGATTGAGCTCATCAGAATTTTTATTGATTCATATCTTTCATGGCCAGCTTTCTTCACCCAATGCTATCAAAGACTAAACAAGGTTTTTTTCATAACTCAAATTACATCATGTATTTCTTTCCCGGGTATGGCTGGAAAAAAAAACATTGCAAGGGCAAAAATCTGAGTTCCTATGTCAAGGGTTGCTAAATCACTCCACAAGCAGCAACTGTTTTCTCAGGATCACCAATGGTGAAGAGTGAGGGTATATGGAGCAGAGGCTGGGGAAAATGGATGGGTGTGGGGAATTAAAAGCAGCATATTATTAAAGTAGAAAGGGTGCTGGCTATTGTTTGTTAACAGTGTAAGGGCTTTATGCGACTGCAATGCAAGTAGTGACCTTAAAGGCTGATGGCTTAGCAGAAACTAAGCTGGGCAGAAGTGCACTACAGGTGGAGTTTCAGCCATTTACTTGCATTTTGTTGTCCTGACTAACAGGGCTCACCAACATTTAGGGTTTCTCTTTCTGTCCCTTTCTCTCTTCTCCTTCATCCCTCCCTCCCTCCCCTTCTTTCCTTCTTTTGTTCTTTCTTATCTGAGTGTAGAAAGTATGAAAATTAATGAATGCTATATTAGTTATAAGACCTGCATAATTGCAATTGCTTATAACTACAACACAGTCAGTGCCTGAGTTGGGTGGTTGACAGAGAGAGACAGCTATGCTGAAATACAACCTTGCTCCTTAAATTTATCTGAGCACCTGCTCCTGGCTGGCGTGAGAGATGGGACACTGAAATGTATGGACATCTGGCCTGGCCGAATATGGCTTTTCTTATCATCCTTTGAGGTATCAGATCAAACAGTCCAGGAAAGTTGCAGGCAGCATTTCTGTGAGGAAATAATGGATTGAAAAGCCAATTAAGAAAGGGAAATATTTTGCTATTCAGGTCATGAGTCCTTTTTCCAAACGAAGGCTGAATCCAGAAACAGTGTACAAATGGAATGTGACAATACTGAAACCATGTTTGCTTCTTCATATGCTTTGTTCTGCTGCTTGGTGAGCAGTGAGTGCTTTTATGTTTATGCAATAAAGGGATGCCTTAACTCGTCTTATGTGAATGTATGGAAAGGCATGTTTGTTTAGACGAGTGAATCCAAAAAAAAAAAAAAAGCTCAAATTAGCCAGTTAGCCTCCTCTAGACTTGTTCCAACGAGTCCATGTCCCACGTCCTTATGTTGGGGGCTCCAGAGCTGGATGCATGTCTTGGTTTGAGCAACACAGGACTAATTTCTCTTCTAATGCTTGGGAAAGTTGCACTTTTAGAAGACTCTAGTGTCTGAATTTGTGAAAATATTTACTTTATATACATATAAATATATACACAGCCAGCTCTGGGGTGCGGGTTTCAAGGTCTCAGTGTTTTCGAGCCCTGCCAGGTGCAGGGATGAGGAGGAACAAGACCCGGGCACTTGACCCAAGCTGTCAACAGGGTTATTTCATACCATGAAAGTCGCATTCAATATAAAGTAGGAAGTTTGCTGCAAAGCTCTCTCTTATATGATGGTTACAACCCTGAGAACTTCTTGTCCCAGTGCCGGGCCCCTGAGCCCTTCCCTCCCAAAGCGCAGTGCTCACAGTGTCCCACATTTGCTGTCCTCTGCTGTGAGTGCACAGGTTCCTGCTGATGGAATTGGCTGAGTATAATCCTTGTATATTTTATATTGGTACCAGGATCAATACTGGTTCTTTAGTCTTATTAATGTTAATTATTTAGTATTATTCTATTAAATCTGTTTATATTTCAGCCCTCGAGTTTCTTTGGTTTTTCCCAATTCCTCTTCCTGGGTAGGGAGGGGTCATTGGGTGACAATAATTGTCAAAACAACAATAAACTGTGGTGGGTTCCTCAAACCATAAGAATGCAGCACTCCAGGTGGGGTCTCACCAGAGTGGAGTCGAGGGGTAGAATCCCATCCCCCTCGCCCTGCTGGCCACGCTTCTTTTGATGCAGCCCAGGGTGCCGGGGGCTTTCTGGGCTGTGAGCACATGTTCCCGGCTCGTGTTGAGCTTCTCATCAACCAACGCCCCCAAGTCCTTCTCCACAGGGCTGCTCTCAAGCCATTCTCTGCCCAACCTGTAGCTGTGCTTGGGATTGCCATGACCCAGGTGCAGGACCTTGCACTTGGCCTTGTTCAACTTCATGAGGTTGGCACGGGCCCACCTCTCAAGCCTGTGCAGGTCCTTCTGGATGGCATCCCTTCCCTCCAGCGTGTCGACCGTGCCACACAGCTTGGTGTCATTGTCAGAAAACTTGCTGAGGGTGCACTCAGCCCCACTGCCCATGTTGCCAACAAAGGTGGTCCCAGTACCAACCCCTGAGGAATGCCACTCATCACTAGTCACCATTTGGACATTGAGCCATTGACCGCAACCCTTTGAGTGCGGCCATCCAGCCAGTTCCTGATCCACTGAGTGGTCCACCCGTCAAATCCATGTCTCTCCAATTTAGAGACCAAGATGTCATGTGGGACAGTGTCAAACGCTTTGCACAAGTCCAGGTAGATGACATCAGTTGCTCTTCCCTTATCTACCAATGCTGTAACGCCATTGAATTTGTCAGGCATGATTTGCCCTTAGTGAAGCCATATTGGCTGTCGCCAATCACCTCCTTATTTTCCATGTTCCTTAGCAGAGTTTCCAGGAGGATCTGCTCCATGATCTTGTCAGGCAGAGGTGAGACTGACCGGCCTGTAGTTCCCTGAGTCTTTTTTTTCCCTTTTTTAAAAAGGGGGTTGACTTCATGGGACTGCCACAACTTCTCAAATAGAATGGATAGTGGCTTAGCAACTTCATCCGCCTGTTCCCTCGGGACCCACACATGAATCTCATCAGGTCCCATGGACTTGCGCACCTTCAGGTTCCTTAGTCTCAAACCTGGTCTTCTCCTACAGTAGAAGGTTCCTCACTCTCCCAGTTCCTGCCTTTGCCTTCTGCAACTTGGACGCCCGACTTCTCCGTTTCCTGGAGAATATCTGGTAGGAGCTTTATGTCTTTTGGGATCTTGAACTGCTTCCCAAACAGAATACGCAAGTATCTCTCTGCCTGCAGCAGCCCCAGGATCCCACCCAGTCTCCCCAGTGGCTGGCACCCGGACGCACCAGCCCCGAGGACGCATCCCGCCCCGTGCTGGCAGAGACCCCCCACTCACACACCCTCGGCGGCCCCCACAGCACCCCGCGACCTCCCGCAGTCCCCACAGCAGCCCCCTGCGCCCCTGGCGGCGGGAGGAGGCGGGGGGGGGGCGGCGCTGACACCCTCCCGAAGGCGGCCCGGAGCGCTGCGCCCGCTGCCGGGGCGGGCCGGGGGCTGGCCGGGGATGCGTCCGCCCGGTGCCGCAGCAGCCCCCGGCGGGGCCGCGGGGCCAGGAGCGGGGCGGGAGCGGGAGGGAATGGGCGGGAGCAGCGGCGCTCGGCTCGGCGCCGCGAACTGCGGAGGGGAGGGCCCGGGCCAGCGGAAGCTCCGCTCTGGAGGCCCAAAGAGCGAGGGGTTCGCTGGCGGGATCGCCGCTGGGGAAGGGGCAGGGCAGGCGGCGTTTCCATCTCCGCTCTTCAGAGGCGTCCATCCCGCGCTCCCTGCCTCCGGGGCCCTTCCGAAGGCCGCGTCTCTGCGCGGCGACGGGGCCAGAGATGAGCGCAAAGGCCAACGAAGCGTGCGAGGAAGAGGAGGATGGATGTGAAGGCGTTTCACGAGGAAGGAGCCTTTCCCTGCGGGGCAGGTAGGAACATCTCCATCGAGCAGAGCGCCGCCGTGTGTTTTGTTAAAGCCACACCAGGGTGGTGGTTGCCAGCACGGCCCTGGGCGAAGCGTGGGGCGCAGGACGGTGGCGAGCGGTTGCCATCGGGTGTGTGAGCGAAAGGGGGCGGAGAGGATCGGAGGGGCCTTGAGGGTCCGCTCCGCCGGCCGCTGCCCGCCCCGCGCTGCGCAGCCCGAGCCCGCCCATCCGGGCATCTCCCTCTCAGACTTCTCAGGGCCGAGGTTTCTCCTCGGGCCCGCCGCTAGAGGGGCCCCGCAGCCCCGCCGCCCCTGGGACCGGCTCTCCTGCTCCCGCAGCGGCAGAAACGCCGCTCGTGGCGTTCGCTGGGGTTCAGGGGGAAGAACGAGGATTGAATGAGAAATGGGAACGTGCGTGGACCTGCCTCGCCTGGAGACAGGGCTGGAGCCCTCAGCAGGAGCGATTTGACTCTGATTTGCACAAAATGTGGCAGAGTGGTGTAAGAGGGGGCAGGTTACTGATTTAACCCCTTTGCAATCGAGGGCCCCTTCCTCCGAAATGCATCAAAACTGGCTGGAGCAGCTTCAGGAGTTGCTCTCCCATGGTATCTCCTGGCCGTGGGCAGGGAGGGATCGGTTCCCTGGGCGCTGGAGCCCGCCTGGCCCTTGGCACAGCCGGCTGCTCAGCCGCAGAGCCGCTCCACGCTGCCATGACCCCGCAGAGCGACGCAGAGGAAGCTCTGAGCAAGGCAGTGTGGTGCAGGGGGTAAAGCAGTTCCCTGGGACACGTGGGGTTGACTAGGGCACAGCTGGTCAGTCACATCAGACCGTAACATCTCTGGAGGACAGGGATAGCATTTGCCATGGCTGCAGTTATTTTGCTGACTCGGTCCAGGAAACCACAGAGAAGAAAACCCCAAGAGCACCCCTTCCTGGTGCTTCAGTTTCCCCTGCTGTGAAGAGGTGCTGGTATCCTGCCTCTCTCCCTGCCTGTCTTCCAGCTCAGGAGTAGCCATAACTGTTCATACCATTCATCCAGTTGGGCTTTCCCAAGCCCAGCTGGACTTGCCAGGACACAATCCAGCCTCAACTTGTTGGATTCCTGCATCCCCAGGGATCCTCCATACCCTGCAAGCAGGACTGGGGAGGCGAGGCTGAGCAAGAGGTTGTTTGAGTGACTGGTGCCAGCCAAGGGTTTCCTCTGTCCCTCCAGAAGAGCAATCCAGAGCACTTTTTGGACTCGCCATGACTCTCCGGTGCTCTGAGGCTGGGGACAAAGTCCCTGTCAGTGAGATGGACCCAGCCCCAGAGGCCCTACAGCCCCAGGATCACAGGGTCCAGGGCTCACCTGAGCAGTTTGCGCCAAATGAAGGTGAAATCCTGCAGAGAGAGGAGACTGATCAGTTTGTGGGTTAAACTTCTTTGGGAACCGGCCGTAGTTGGGTTCTCCATCTTGTCCTGAGTAATGTGATTCAGCAAATGGGTCTGCACGTGTGGCCCGAGGCAGCCTGGCTTCCCAGATTAGGCAAGGGGGGCCAGGGGAGCTGGGGAAAGAGCTGACCCGGGACAAAGGCGCTTTTCGTTCAGACTGTGCCCAGGGCTGGGCAGCCTCTTCCCACCCCCAGCCTGCACCAGCGGCATGCAAAGTGCTCGCTCGCTCCCAATGCACCGGGTAAAGAAGCAACAGCTGCAGGGGCCCTTTTCCCTCAGGAGCTGTGACAGTATCCGGCAGCCAGGCCAGGAGCTAAATTTAAACTGCTTTGTGTGTTTGTACATGCGAGTGCAGGCTCCAGCCCCCACTCCCCTGCTGCCTCCCCCAGTGCGCGGAGGAGACAGATGGGAGAGCTCCAGCGGGCTGGGACCCAGGGAAGGGGGCTCGGCCGTGGGGCAGGAGGGGGAGAAACGGTTAGGGGGAAGACACCATGGAGCCTGCTTCTCCCCAGGATGACGTGAAGAAGAGGCAACAGAAGGAGAAGTCCAAGAAACCGGTGCCACCAGCAGCCCCCCGGCCAGCCAGGGCTCTGTTCTGCTTAACTCTGCAAAATCCCCTACGGAAGGCATGCATCAGCATCGTGGAGTGGAAGTATCCTTCTGGCTGCATGGGTGTGGGAGCACCCATGTGTGTGCCCGTGAGCAGGGGTGCTGGGGAGCTGGAGAGCTGTCAGCCCGCTTCAAGCCTGTTCTGGCTGCCTCATTGGGTCTGTAAAAGGCAACAAGGCACTTGGGCAGCCCTGGCAGGATGCACTGGCAAAGGCAACAGCTGTGCAAACTGGGGGCATGAATAGGCTTGTGGGGGGAGCTGGGGCTGAGAAGCAGGTCAGGCTGTGGGGACCTTCGGTAGGGTGGTGCGGGGACAGGCAGGGAGAGCCTGGGTGGCAAGGGACTTGTGGGAGTAAACATGTTTTGTGCTGGCAGGAGCTGTGCCGGGGAGAAACAAGAGGACAGCCTGTCAGGAGGGGAGAGGGTTTAGCATGTGAGGAGGGGGCACAGTGCCCCTCCCGGGGTGGGGATGGGGCCAGGCAGAGGAGGAGGGCCAGGCTGGGGGAGCAGGAGCTCAGGATGGAGCTGGGGACAGCAGGCTGCCCAGGTGAGAGGCTTGGGGGTGGGTGGCGAGACCATGGCGAGCTGCCTGGGATGGCTCTTCGTGTGTATCACTGCCTGCCTGATCCCGCAGCTGCTCCCTGCCCTGGTGGGGGGGGCTGGCCAGCATCCCCCGAATCTTTGCCGACACTGTTGTCTTCTCAGCCCCCCCTTTTCCATCCTTTCTTGGCACTGCTGTCACAGGGGAAGGGTTTTGTGAGTGATATTCTTCAGAGGGGCAGTATCTCTCCGTGCCTCTGGCTTAATTTAGGGTGGGTTTTGGGTGGTTGCTCTTTGATTGGCCATCTTTTCACTGGGGCATTATAGCTCAGAAATACCGAAATGTCGTGTTTCTGCCACCCATCCAGAAACTATTTTAGGCCATTAGATATCACCTTATTCACCTGTATTTTATGGAAGGGAAGGGGATGGGAGGTGAAACATTTCACTTTGGCTTCAGCAAAACATTTGGACTTAAGCAAAAATGATGGAATTTGGGGATTTTTCCAGCAAATCCAGTTCTTCTACCCCAACTTTTCTTATTTCAGTTGCTGAACCTGTCTGCATGCTCCTGATGTTGGAAGGATCATCCCAGTGCTGGCCAGGCTTTGCTCCTCTTGGAAGTGGCTTGGTCGGCTTTAGCTGGCTGTGTTGCTGTACATGCGGTGCCGTGGGGACACCAGACCCATGCCCCCACACTGCCAGAGATGCCATCCTGTTCAAAGCCCAGGGTGCCCATTTGCAGGCACTCAGGATGTGCTGTCACCTCTGGCGGTGCTGTGCTGGCAGTGGCTTTTGAGCCCTTGTTCCTTTGAGGAGAGGGAGCAGAGCTGAAATTGGGGAATTCTCCATTTCTGCTTCTCTGGTGTAAGGTCTGGGTTGTTCTAAAAGCACATGGAAGGGAATTGCGTCTGTGTCTTAAATAGGCACTGAGCATGGAAGAAACTTGTGCGTACACCCTAGCGGCAGCGGAAGAGCTGGAAATAGGACTTACATCTTCCAACATGCTCAAACACATTCCTCCTCCTGGGCCAACGCGTGCCAGAGAGCGTATGTAGCACAGTAGGGGTCTTTCCCACATTTGTGCCCTGGAAGGGAAGCGTGGAGGGGAGAGGTGGGTGTCTCACCAGGAAGGTTGCAGGTGGTTCTGACCTGTGCAGGACAAATGATCCAGGGCATTGGGTTTCTCCAGGGCCTCTCTTGTGCCCGGAGGTATTTATACCCACATGCACCTGGCTGCCCTCGGTCAGGGATCAGGGTTTGCAAGGCATGACAGAGTCATTCCAGTTCCTGCGGATTGTTATGGTCTTCAGGGCCAGGCAAGCTGCCAAGGGGAGATTAGCTGTGACCATTTTCTGTGCGAATACCTGGCATCTGGGTTCAGTATGGCAGTACACATTCCTGTTCCTTGGCCCCATCTCTGCTGTTTACCTTCTGCTGTCAGAACACAAAGCTGAGCCGTAGCGGCAGGACAGAGTCTTTTCCAGGCAGTTGGAGAGTAGGGAGTATCACTGCACTCAGCTTTGGGTTGGTGAAGGTCAGGCTGGCTCGAGGCAGAGGGGCTTTTGTGCTGAAATTTGCTGACATCTCAAACCCCTGTTTGTTAGCACAAGGAAATCTGAGTACTCTGCAAGTTGCTGGGTATTGTGTGCTCGACAGTTAGGCTGGCAAGCTGATGGTTGCTGGGACATGTCTAGCTTTGTGGTGTCACCCTGGTATTCCAGGTCATTTTGCAGCCAGGAGGACTTCAGGACAGATGGGTGAGGAGCCCGTGGACCCTGGAGGACCACAGAGCTGCAAGCCACTAAGTGCCTAATTCCTGCTGCAAGGCAGATGTTGGGACCCTTGGATGCTGTGTGGCAGGAGGCTGCTGGAGAGAAAGAAGCGAGAGGGCATGGCAAGGAGATGAGGAGGATGTTGAGGCTCTGGCTCAGTGGCAAGAGGTAGAGACACCGTGCTACTGATACCACATACCTCTTTTTTGGTTTTTGGTTCAATCTGCATCTCTGCCTAATAACAGTGCCAGACTAACAGACTCGCCAGCAGACTCCAGTTACCCAGTAAGTGACCCTTCAAGGAGGGCTGCTCATCTCACCCTGTCAGAGCAGCCTCTAACCCCTGGGCTCTGCCCCATTACCTGGAACACAGAGGGGAACAGCTTTTCCAGCTGACTTTAGTTTTTAAAGTGTCATCAAGCTGATAGATAGAAGTGTCCAGAAAAGGTAAAATAAGATGTGATGAGCACAGGACACAACTGTTAGCACTCGGCCAGCTCAGCAGGCCAGTATGGAGAGAATGCTCCCGAGGTGCCCCTCGCCTTGTGATGCTGGATTGGACAGTGGTATGGCCACCGTAGCCCAAGATAGGCCTCAGCGTAATTATCTGGAAAGCTGGGCTATTTAGCTGATTAACCACAGTGTAGGGAAGTGTCAGTATGTCTGCAGGGCCTCTCTGCTGGGGCACTCAGTTTTGAGGGCTGTGCTGGGTTCTGTAGTGGCATCAGTCTGCATGGCTGAGCTGTAGGTGTTCCACCGAGACCTTTGGAAGGTCTGCCCAAAGTGAGATGGGGATGCTGGGAAATCCTGTCTTGTCCTGGAACCGCTGAACCCGCTGGATGAGCTTTACCAGTTTGCTCATGATGGCAGGTTGGCAGTTACAGGTGAGGATGGGCATGAGAGGTCTCAAAACAGTTTATGGGTGTAGATGCTGGCTAGTAGGACAGTGGAGAGGAGAAGGGCCTGGAGGGGAGTGTGCTGATTTACATCACTGTTTGTTGATTTACACTGTAGGTGGGTCTCACCCAGCGGGCAGCTGGACCAATATTTTCATTTCCTCCATCTGCTTTTAGTGTCAGTGGCTTCCAGGGGCACAGGCAGGGCAAGTGGATCAGGGACAACTGTATGTGTCAAGAAACATTATTGGCCAGGAAACTTTGAGATTAGCGTTGTGACCAGAAATTGTTTCTTGTAGATTTCTGTGTCATGCTGTACCCTTTGCTTTTAGCTATGTGCACAGCTGCATGATGCAGTGGCTAGGCACAAGAATTTTATTGCTGCAGCAGGGCCCAGGGCCCAGGATAAAGGCAGCAAAAGATGATGGATGGCTTCTTCTAACCAGATGTCTACTGCACTCCCAGGGTATTGCAGAGTGGCAGGTTTGGACCATGCTGGGAAGAACAGAGAGTGGGGTCCCTGCGGTGAGAGCCTGGCTGTGGGTGGGGTCCTGGAACCAGAGTTTGAATTCTTTTGGGGCTTCAGGATAGCTGAAGCTTGACCATGCAGTTGCAGTGCCCTGGCAGAGCAGCAACAGCAGCAGGAGCCTGGGAGTGACCACGTGCCTGTCCTAGGGCCTTCAGGGAAAAACAGCAAGTCACCCTGTTTGTTCAGGGATGTCATAGGGCCCAAACAGCACAATTCCACCTTCTAAGGAGTGGGACAGAGCTAAGACTGAGTAATCCTGTTACAACCAGCCCATGGCACTCCTGGGAACAATTACAGGAGCACTGGGGCACTGAGTCTGCAGGACACCTGGGGATGTTAGCAGCTGGATGTTCTGCTAGAGGAGACCCTGGCTGAGGTGTCTGCTGTCTTGCCCCTAGATGCCTTCCAGTCAGGGAGACATGGCCCACCCGCAAGCTGCTGCTCAGCAGCATCTCCCTCACAAACGCTGAGTACAGAGAGCCATGGTCAGCACCAAAGGGTGATGCTTTGGTTAAGTGCCTACATTATGCAAGAGGGTCCTGATTCCCTGAAGGATGATGATGAGGAAACTACCATCTCTCCCATCCCCTCATTATTCCTCCACTGCAACCTTTTAATTTGTGCCTACTCCCTACATGTCCTGTGCCAGAGCTGCCCCTCTCCAGCAGCTGAGTGTCCAGGCCCTGGGTTTCATCCTGGCCCATTCCCTCTGTCCTGGGGGACCCAAGAAATGGGCAGCAACTGCAGATGTGGAGAAGGTGAAGTCTGACTGTTCTCTCTCTGGTTCTCTGTCCCAGTGGGAGGTTGTTTCCCCGTAGCCGGTGCGGTTTCCCCACACATACCCAGACAGGACAGCACAGGGGCTGGGCTGTACCTGCTTTTTCCTTCCTGTCTCCTCTTCTTAACGATTTCTCTCAGACCCTTCGAAATCATCATCCTCCTGACCATCTTTGCCAACTGTGTTGCACTGGCCATCTACCTGCCCATGCCTGAGGATGACACTAACGTTGCCAACTCCAGCCTGGTAAGACACAGCCCTTCTCCCAGTCCTGCAGGACAGCCAGGTGCTGGGCTTGGAGGGCTCTGCGGAGCTGGTCGCTCAGCGTGGCGTGGGTGTGAGATGGTAATGCCTGTAGTGGAGCATCTGCCGCCAGTCAGGCGGCGTTGGTCCAGCGAGAGATGCTGCAAAGACAGAGAGGCAGAGTAGTGAAGAAACCGCTGCAAAATGAGTTTTCAGAGGGGCTGAAACCACCCCTAGGTTGAGATCAGAGGCAGCACGTTGATACGTGAAGTACACAGGAAGGAAGAATTGATGCTTAAAAAAGAACAAAGTCCCTCAATTTTTTATCATGACACTTCCAAAAGGAAGCATCCTGTTCCAGAAAGGCTCAAGTGGGTTTCTTTCAGCATTTATGGAATAAAATTTTCTGCTTTCATTTCAAAACTGTATTTTAATTTTGGTACTTTTTATTTAAGAGGGGAAAAAAACATGTCTCTGTTAAGCAAAGAGGTTGCTGCTTTCCAATCAGTTATGCCTTTTTTTTTCCCCCAGTCACTCCATTTTGCCTGGAATAAGATGTTTTGATGTGACCCAAATCTGCACTATTTTTAGTTTGCCACCTCTTTCCTCTCTTCAGATCCCTATTGTGGTTCAATCCACATTGATTTCCATTGAGAGTCTGAGTTTGGTGACTGAATCAAAGCATCTAAATATGCTCTTTTTTTAATGAAATGTTCTCTTCTGCTAATTTTGAGACTCCTCACAGTTTAGGTGGGGTGTGTTGTTTGCAGGTGTTGCTGACAACTTGTGACTTGTGGGTTTTGCCTGTTCCTTAGAGACTCTGCAGGGAAAAATATTAAAGCAGTCCAAGAATCTGAGGCACAAAATACAAACTAAGGTTTTACTTGTGCAGTTTTTAGTTCCTCAAAGTGCTTTTGTGTTTTTCCCTCTTAGCGGTCTTTTAGTGGCAGCGAAGGTAGTGTTAACTTCTCATTTCCTTGGAAAAAGAAGAAAAGGGTTGCTATTGGTGGTGTGTTATTACGTTTTTTAAAAATAAAACCGAGATAGGTCTACAGAGGAGGGGAATTAAAAATACCCAGGGTGAGTTAATTCCTGGAGTGTTCTTTCAGCCTGCCAGTGTACTATCTGACCAGCTTCTTTAACATCTACGAGCTTGGGGCAGAGTTAAGCTCAAGACACTGGTTTTGGTTTCTACCCTGGCCAAGGGGGCACCACAGGATTTGAAAAGTGCCGTTATCTCAGCTGAGAGATTGAACAGGCAAAGCAAAACTGAGGCAAGTTGAGCGTGGAAAGCAAGAGCAGGGGACAGCGGTGATGGGGGCTTCCCACTGGGAGGGAGTTTGGGATTTGGCTGAGACCAGGATGCCTGCGAGGGGCAGAGCTGGAGAAAGCCCAGCAAGGTGTGGCAGTGTGGCACGACAGGGGGACAACCTGGCAGCGACCCACCTGGCAGTGCTCCCGGTCAGGGGCTGATGCTGCCCAAGAAGGACCGACAGCCTTTCCCATTAGTGGGAGGCAGGCCTGTACTCAGCAATGTCATGCATAAAGGACATTTCATCTGTTTATATTTATTGTATATCAGGTCACTTACGCTATAGCCTGTTGGGGATTTTTCAGCCTGTTGCCATGCCAACAGCCCTCTGTATCAGGAGCCTGGCAGCCCCAGGCTTCTGTTCTTTCATCTCTGCTCTCTGTGTCCCTTTGTCGTGGTGGCTTTGTAGAAGCGATCCCAGCTAAGGGCTGAGCCAGGCCCCCATCACCTCGGGTACCGGGCTGTGCTCTGCATGGGAGCCCACGAAGGCTTCTTGGAGGCGTTTCTTCCCGAAGCAGAGATGCTGCAATGCATTTAGTTTCTCCCCGCCACTCTTTTAATTTCCTCTCTTCATTGCCCGGTCCTCGTTAGAGAGGACTGAGTTTATCTAAAGATCTTAGAATTGTTGGGGAGGCAAAGGGTGTGAGGAGACACTGAATCAGAGCAGTGAGGACATTCCTCCATGTTATTTGTGGAGGCAGGATCAAGGCTGACTCTCATCAGAGCTCACCGCTACTGAGTGTGCAGGAGCCTGTCTGGTCTGAGCTTCCTTCAGAGGAGCCTCCTGCGTCCCAGGCCCTTCATGCAGTGAAAGCAACTCTGCTCTGGAGCTGGAGGTCTCCAGCAAAAGAGGACCTCCTGGGAGACCTCTGCTGCCACTTTCTTCCTGCAAGGCTGGAAAACCTGAAGAGCAGCCACGCTTGTGACTGTTTTTCCAGGACAATCCCACCTGGGGAAGATTGGCACCCAGAGTTTAGCCTAGATTTAGAATTAGTCTCATGAAAGCTTTGTTAACCAGAACTCATTTTGGGGGTGAAAAATGTATATTTAATAACCCTAAATCTTCTACGAATCTGTTTCACTATTCTGGAAGAAATACAGTTGTTTAATTTCAACATATTTACTTATTATTCTTTTTAGATTAGATTTCTTCTGATCCAGAAGACCTTTTTTTTTTGTAATGCTGGTTTTGTCTAGTTTTGTCTCATTCTAATGAAATCAAAATGCTTTCTTCAACCCTGATGAAATGATTTTGACTCTTCAACTCGCTCAAAAATTCACAGCATTTATTTTCTCTTTGACATCAGTTTCCAGAATTGTCAGTGAGCTCCACATCACACTGTTTATCTTTCACTAGAAGCCTTGCTGCAGAAGGAAGCAAGTTCAGAAAAGTGTTTAGCAAGGCAGGTTATTCAAGGGGATACACCCAAGAAAATACAGATGTCTGCATGTGAGCTGGCTGCCTGGACTCTGTTTATGGTCAACAAAAAAATAAAGGCAGAATTAGAGTAGGGTTTGTCTCTTAGGGCAGTTGGTCTTCTCCTGCAGTCGTTGTGAGCAGTGTTTGACATGCTGCACACACTAAAGTACCTGTTTTTCCCCACTAATGGGCTCCAAGGGTGACTGCTCAGAGGGAGGTCTAGTCCCATGTGCTTTGTAAGTGTATCAGGTGGAACAAGGGGCCTGGTGAGATAGGACAGAGCTGGAGCAGACACTCTTAATAACACACGTAATGGCCTATGTGTAGGCACACTGTTAGTATCACAGATAATGGCTTTATGTTTAGGTAAAAGAGATGTTTAACATAAAGGAGTATGCTTCCAAAAATTCCACTGTTTTGTGTTGCATTGGGTTGTATCTCAGCCGCAGGGGTCAGGGGACCCCTGTGTTTTAAAGCCTGAACACAAAGCCTGGTTTTGAAGAGCGAGTACCTGCTGTCATAGAATCATAGCATCGTTTAGGTTGGAGAATAACTTTAAGATCATCAAGTCCCACCATTAGAACATCGAGTCCAACCATTAGACGTCAGGTGTCTGTCCCTTGAGGATGGCATTGGTCACTCACTGCAGAAGAGTCCTGATTTTTGTCAGCGACACGGGCAGTGGGGCTGAGTGCACCCTCAGCAAGTTTTCTGACAATGACACCAAGCTGTGCGGCACGGTCGACACGCTGGAGGGAAGGGATGCCATCCAGAAGGACCTGCACAGGCTTGAGAGGTGGGCCCGTGCCAACCTCATGAAGTTGAACAAGGCCAAGTGCAAGGTCCTGCACCTGGGTCATGGCAATCCCAAGCACAGCTACAGGTTGGGCAGAGAATGGCTTGAGAGCAGCCCTGTGGAGAAGGACTTGGGGGCGTTGGTTGATGAGAAGCTCAACACGAGCCGGGAACATGTGCTCACAGCCCAGAAAGCCCCCGGCACCCTGGGCTGCATCAAAAGAAGCGTGGCCAGCAGGGCGAGGGGGTGTGGGGTGGTGGATTCTACCCCTCGACTCCACTCTGGTGACACCGCACCTGGAGTGGTCAGCATGAGAAGGACATGGAACTGTTGGAGTGAGTCCAGAGGAGGGCCGTGAAGATGATCAGCCCCTCCGCCCAGCTTTCTTGGGCCCCTCTTCCCTCCAGGGCTTTATCCCACAGTAACCCACCAAGCAGATTCATGAAGAGGCCAAAGCCTGCTCTCCTGAAGTTCAAGGTAGGAAGCTTACCATGCTCCCTCCTCACTGCCCAAAGGATCTTGAACTCCACCATCTCATGGTCGCTGTGGCCAAGGCTGTCCTTGACCTTCAAGGATTAGTTGTCCTGTCCTCTTCTCCCTCTCACATCTGCAGGGCTTGTCTCAGCTACATTTGGGGAAGGGGAGAAAGACGCAGAGATACTCTATATTGCAAAGCACAGTTGCTGCAAGTCTCTGGAGACCACCTTTATGGGTGTTTTCTATTTAAAAAGCCCTTATGAAAGACTTAGTAGCGCAGCTATCTGCCCTGCATGTCTTGGTGCAGGCAGTCCGCACGTGCCTCCTGGCCAACCCATTGGTGCACATATACAAAACATTTTTATTGGGGAGGGTGATCAAACACTGGCACAGGTTGATCAGGGGGGTTGTGGAGTTGTTGGAGGTGTTCAAAACCCATGTGGACAAATTTCTGAGCAACTCCTGTAAGCTGGCCCTGCTTTGAGCTGTGAGGGTTGTGACCAGGTGATCTCCAGAGATCCCTGCCAGCCTGAAACCTCTTGTGATCCGTGGCAGCTGCCTCAGCCGTGGCGAGGGCCTCCCGCAGGCTGGCAGCGAAGGGTGGTGTGGGACAGCAGCAGTGGTGGGAGCTGGAGCTGCAGGGGGAAAGGGGAGCAGGGCTTGACTGGGACTGAGAGGCTCAAGGGGAGGTGCAGGGGCGGATGGTGCGGGAGCAGAGGGCACGGAGGAGGGCAGGAGGCTGCGGACAGTTTGGAGGTATCGGGGAGGAGTGAGTGCTGTGAGTCCCTCTGCACACAGATGTCTTCTGCTGGGTAGCAGGGGTAGCTATATGGCTGTGTTACGGTCACACTGTCCCCACACCATTGTTCCCAGGCCAGCTCAGAGGCTTTGTCCAAGCCCTGCTCCCGCTGTTCCCTGGGAGGAGACAGCAGGGGTGTGGATCTGGGGCTCATTCTGGAGAGCCCTGTGTGGCCATAGAGGCTGGGAGCTGACGTTGCTGAGGAGTCCGGAGCTGTCTCACGCTGCATTGCATCAGCGTGGTACACACTGATCTTCCTGCTGCTTTGCAGCTCGTTCATCACCCACAGGCCAGGTGACTGTGTCCCTAACATGGATGAAGCGTGTGTGTGTGTAGCAGCCCTGTGCATTGCAAAGACCTGCATCTTTTTATAGTGGCTTTTTGAAGTCTGGGCTCTTCATACACCCAATCCCAGCTCTGCCAGGCAGCTCTGCTGTCCTTCCCTAAGCAGCCTCCCACCGTGGTTAGCCAGCCTCTGAGTTCTGGGGGTGATGAGGGGATGATGGGGGGTGGTGGCGCGGAGTGGATCCTCTGCTGCTAGAAACTGGCCAGGGCTTCAGTGAAGTCATAGAATGGTTGGGGTTGGAAGGGACCTTAAGGACCACCTATTTCCAGCCCCCCTGCCCTGGGCAGGGACACCTCTCACCAGACCAGGTTGCTCAAAGCCCCATCCAACCTGACCTTGAACCCTTCCAGGGATGGGGCAGCCACAGCTTCCCTGGGCAACCTGGGCTGGTGTCTCACCACCCTCATTGTGAAAAATTTCTCCCTGAGATCTCATCTAAATCTCCCCTCTTGCAGTTTGAAGCCATTACCCCTCATCCTGTCACTCCATGCCCCTGTAAAAAGTCTCTCTCCAGCCTTCCTGTAGGCCTCCTTCAGACACTGGAAAGCTGCTCTGAGGTCTCCCTGGAGCCTTCTCTTCTCCAGGCTGAACAACCCCAACTCTCTCAGCCTGTCCTCACAGCAGAGGGGCTCCAGCCCCCTGAATGTCTTCGTGGCCTCCTCTGGCCCCACTCCAACAGGTCCATGTCCTTCCTGTGCTGAGGACTCCAGAGCTGGCCGCAGTACTCCAGGTGGTCTCACAAGAGTGAAGTAGAGGGACAGAATCCCCTCCCTCATCCTGCTGGCCACACAAGTCAGTGGAGTTGTGCCCATACACGGTGTGTGCCTCACTTGCAGGGTCTGCTGTGTCTCCTCGTGGCACATGCACAGTGTGGCTGTGTGGGTTGTGAATGGCACGGTCTCTATGATGACCTGCAACATGGGCAGCACCAGAGCCTGACTGAGGTGCTGAAAAGTGCCTGACAGATTTCTTCTCAAATCATCCCAGACATATGAAGTGGGGTCTGCAGCAGGTGCAGGACATGTGGTGCTTGACCTGGTATAAAGTCTGCCAGGAAAAAATATCCCTGAGCTTCTTTCTGCTGGTATCTGGAGGCGACACTAGGTTTGCCCTGACTCAGGACACCACTTTGTGGCCTCATGAGTTTCATTGCCAGTATGGGTCCTGCAGCTACACCTATCACTTGGAGAATCCAGAATTTGCCATGACTTGCCCCATCTTGGCCCACTGACAAAGATGCTTGTGAGATGTCTTCATAGTCCGGAGCCTGGCTCCTCTGGCTCTGCTCTTGCTCTCCTATCATCAGCACTTGTCCATAGCTTACAGCCAGATAAGCCAGGGGAACTGGACCCACGGCTGTAGGGCAGGTGATGGGGGATCCCTCCAGCCAACACTGATGGATCACTGCACCGAACCTTCATACAGGCCATGCCAAAACTTTTGCTTGTGCTAGAGGGGGTTACACCAGCAGGATAGACCAGGATGATCCAGCTCAGCGTGGCTGGGTCTGCAAAGCACACCAGTGAACTGGCACTGTAAGGGAATTTACAATTACTGCCTCTCCCAGGGTGGAGGGAATGTAGCCAGGTCGCAGAGTGCTGTCTGGTGGCTCTGCCTTGGCCCAGGTTTGAACCTTGGTGCTCACCAGCTGTACATGGTGGGCAAATAACGTTGCAGCTGGCCAAAGCACCATTCTTCTGGTTTGGGCTTCTCAAAGGGACCTCCAAAGTCACCTTTTGATTCTGGGCAAGGGGTTTTTAGAGGGCGATCCCTGCCAGTGAGAGACCCTGGAGCCTGATTCTGTCCTGCTGGATGAAGGAATTAGCTTTTGCAATGCTGGGGCTCCGGGCTGGACCCTGACACTCACCAGCCTGGGCCTTGGCAGCTGCAGGGCTGCTCCCCCATTTCTGCTCCATTTGCAGCAGGGAAAATACCCCACCACACCACTGGCTGCTGGTGCAGCTCTACAGTCCCTCCATACTTGAAATGATTCTCATGATAGTTGTATTTACATGTCAGGGATTGCAAGGACAGGCTTTTGGGGATAGACTAGAAGGGATCTGTGAGTGATAAGGGGGCGAAGTGAGTGGTGTTGAGTTGCTTTAGCTAAAAGCTTGGAAGACAGAGCCCTCATAACACCAATAATCGCAATGCTTAGGTCTCTGTTCTCACCATTGCTGCCCTCAGATCCAACAAGAACCGGCACTTGTATGGGTGACAATCACACAGTGACACTTGGCGTGGCCACTGCTTTTGGATGTGGTAATCGAGCAAGCAATAATTCTGGTCTGAGCCCTGACCCTGGTTTCTTCAATGGACAGCATTCTCCCTTTGGCAAGCCAGAAGGAGCCTGGGAGGAAGGTGCGCTCGCAGCACTGCAGCCTTCCCCAGTGGAGACCTGCTCCCAGTTTGGTCTCAGAGAGACGTTTCTGCCTTTCTGGGTGCAATTCCCTGCATAGCCCAAGTAGGGATGCTCCTTGCCCTTCATGGGGTGCTGATAGAGGAGAAGAGCCATGGAAAACCAGAAATATAAATAGCCCCATCCATCTGGCTGCTTCAGAGGGATTTTAATCCCAGTCTGGAAAGGGCCGTCAGCAGCAAGGGCAGTGATGGCAGGGACAGGCAGAAGCAGGTGGGCAGAGGCAGCTCTTGGCCACGCTCTGGGGAAAGACGAGCTATTCTGGGCCCGGCGGCTGCAGGGCTGTGCCGAGCCCCTGCAGTGGGGTGCCAGGTCCCGCCTGGGGACCAGCAGAGCCCCCAGGCCAGTTTCTAGCAGCTCACTCTGCCATGCAGATGCCTGGCATTAGGCGGGAAGTGTTGAGCCCAAGACCTCACTTCCCTGGGAGCCTAGGGCACAAGAGGAGCCACAACGCAGCTGCTTGTCCCACAGTGACTGTGTGGTGTCTCCAGGACAATCCCAGGAAGCCCTCAGCTGGAGAGGATGAGGAGGAGTCAGTGCTGCCTGTGGGAGGAAGGCTATGGGAGAATGGGAGGGTGAGGCAGCAGGGAGGGCAGTGATGTGCAGTGCCCTTGGGCCAGGCGCCTTTGGGTGCTGGCTTGGGAATTGGTGGCTTTTCTGGCATAGTTTGTAAGAACAGGTACACACAGCCCAGGGACATGTTCCTGGCAACATGCCATTGAAGGGATGCAGGGGATTGTGCTGCAGGCCAGAGAATGGCATGTGGTAGCTCAGCGTTCCACCCATTCCTTGCCCAGGGAAGCCGCAGTGCTGCCTGGTGTGTGTGGGAGATCACAGATGGGTTGGCAGCAGAGGCTGATCCAGACACACGTGGGGAAGAGCTGTGCATGGTGGTCATGCCAAGGGAAGTGACAGTCTGCTCTAATGGAGCATCCTCTCCTGCTTGCCTTTCCAATCCCCAGGAGAAGATCGAATACGCCTTCCTGATCTTCTTTGCCATTGAGGCGATGCTCAAGATAATTGCCTACGGGTTTCTTTTCCATACGGATGCCTATCTCCGAAACGGCTGGAACGTGCTCGACTTCTCCATCGTGTCCCTAGGGTAATGTAAGGAGGGGAAGATGCTGGTGCTCAGGTTGTGCCAGGCCTGGTCCATAGCCCATCAGCTACATCAATTTTTCTTGTGATTGCAGTGGGTTTGGGGCCAACTCCTAGACTCAGTTCATGGCCTTCTCCCATGGGCCCCTTTTTCATGCCCTGACATCCCCGGGATCCTCTGTAACTCCTGTTTCTTCCTGTTTGAAGAAACTTCCTTAACAGCTCTTAGGTCCCCTTGCCCTGGAGAATGGGAGTGGCATGGGGTCCTCTGGTGTTTGGCATACAGGGATAGGGTCCACTGGGCACCAGGGGGTGGGAGGGCCCCCGGCTGCTCAGCAGTGAAGGTGGCACCCTGTGGAGGGTTGTCCAGCCATGAGTACACCCAGGAGTTGGACTTAGCCAAGAGCTGTTCCCTGGGTCAGGCTGAGTACAGCTGGCAGAGTCCCATCCCTTGCTCTCCTGCCTGCAGAGCACTGACCCCTTAGCAGAGATTTCTTGGTCTCCATCCTCATGCCCTTCTCTTTTCCCTGTCTTTCCTTCTGCTTCTCCCCCCTTTCTTCCCTGCTCTGTGCCCTGGCTCTTTCAGGCTTATCACCATGACCCTGGAGCAGGTCAATGCGAAGCAGGGAGGGACTTCAGGGGGAAAAGGCGGCTTTGACGTGAAGGCCCTGCGAGCGTTTCGTGTGCTGAGACCCCTGCGCCTGGTGTCTGGAGTGCCAAGTGGGTGCTGAGTGCCCTGCCAGCGTGAAGGGCTGGCGGGTGGATTGAATCCCTGTGCCTGGTGAGGGTGGGGGCCACGCAGCAGGTTTCTTGTTGGGGCATGCCCAGCTACAAGGTGGGTGTGGAGGAGCCACAGGTTCTTCTTCATCCCTACAGCTTGCAGTTGTCAATACTGGGGATCTGCAGGTCGGCACACATGTAGCTCACTGCATGGCTCAGTGTCAGCACCTTTGGGTGGCCAGTGTGAAAGGGGCCAGGACCTCGCTCTAGTTTCTCGGGGCAATGATCTTCTTCTCCTATAACTCATATGAATACAGCCAGGATGAGGGCAAGAGAGCAAATGGAGGGGCATGAAGTAATGCCTGGTGCCTGGCTTTGCTGGGGTCTTCCACATACTCGCATGGTGGATAGAGAAAGGATTTCTTGCTTCAGAGATTTCAGTCCCAACGCACCTGTGCCCCTCTTCCATTGGCATGGGGTATTTCAGAAGCTGCTTTTCAGAGGGACTGGCAGGAATGCAAGGTGTACCCAAAGCTAACTTCCTAAACAAGGAAGTGGTTGACCTCCTCTCCCTTCTCCTTGATGCAGGCCTTCAGGTCGTCCTGAACTCCATCATCAAGGCCATGGTGCCTCTGCTCCACATTGCCCTGCTGGTCCTCTTCATGATCATCATCTACGCCATTGTTGGGCAAGAGCTCTTCAAGGGCAAGATGCACAAGACCTGCTACTACCTTGGGACAGGTGGGGCTGTGGCAGGGGGGTGATACGGCAGAGATGTCTCTGTGTGGCTTCTGTGGGGATCACAAAGCTTCTATGGGTAGCAGAAAGTCTGGTCTTGCCAGTGTCAGGCCTGGGAGTGTGGCATGACCAAAGGATGTTTAGTGCAGCACACAGCTTGGTGATGGTACATGGTAGGAGGAGGTGGTGAAAGGGGAAGGGCTTCTGCAGGAGGCTGGGAGGTGCTGGGACCTGCTCCACTCGGCCTGATTTAGTGCTCACACCACAACTTTCCCCTTCAGATGTGATTGCCACAGTGGCATTGGAGAAGCCAGCCCCATGTACCAGCTCTGGCCATGGGCGACACTGCACCATCAATGGCACTGAGTGCCGAAGCGGCTGGCCAGGACCCAACGACGGCATCACTCACTTCGATAACTTTGGCTTTGCCATGCTGACTGTCTATCAGTGCATCACCATGGAGGGCTGGACTGAAGTCCTCTACTGGGTAGGCTCCAGCAGCTTGGGCCTTACGCCCAGCTCGGCAGCGGTGACTACTGGTCCTGCCTCACACCGGGGAATTCTCTCCAGGACACAGGACCCCATAGCAGGGCTAAGTCTCTCCACTAGTGAAAGACATCCTGCCCCCACCAAGCGTCATACTGTGATGCACTTCCCATAGTGTACCAGGCATGTCTTCTGCACGTCTGCGGGCACTGCCCAAGCTGTCCTTGCTCTCCAGATAGACAGGGGGGTACTCGAGCTCCCACCCTTGTGAAGGAGTACAGGCCAGGCACAGCAATGGCTGGCTGGTGGATGCTTCTCCAGCAAAACCCTATGTTTTGCAGTCTTTGTGAGACTGTCTTGCAGAGGCTTAGACATGGGCAAGAAGTTTAAATCTGCTCCCAAAATGCTTGGGTCTGGCTTTACGTCTGCTAAAACCAGATGCAGAGTCATAAGGAGCCAGGGCTCAGTCAGGTTTATCTGCTGCTATCCCAAGCACTCACTTTAAAGGGGGGAAAGCACCCAGAGGCTGTTGAGGGGACCCTAAGGGGAGACAGACAACAGACAGCGTGTTCCAGATGCTTCATCTGCCTCTCTGCTTGCCAGGTAAATGATGCCATTGGGAATGAATGGCCCTGGATCTACTTCGTCAGCCTTATCTTGCTTGGCTCATTCTTTGTTCTCAACCTGGTGTTGGGGGTGCTCAGTGGGTAAGTGCCACCCTGTCCTTTCTCTTTTCCAGCAGATCAGTAAGCGTGAGCAGAGTGTGGACATTGGTGGTTTTAACTGTACAAGAAGAAAGCCTGGAAAAGTTTCTATTCCTCTCCCATTCCTCTCCCTTTTTCTTTGCATGCTTAGGAACCCTGAGCCTTGAGTTACTTTTTGTGTTAGTGTCCATGACTGTCTGAGGTTTCAGCTCAGCACTTAACACAGAAATCTTTTCCCTGTATCAGCTGTCAGCAAACACAGCCATGGAGCACACTCTTAGGTGTTTGTAGTGTGGTCTGCTAGCATTCACAGCAAAAGAAGCTGAGCAGGGAGCTCAAAGCAGCAGCTCTTACCTGTCGGTTTCTCACATTACCCCATGGCTGATCCTTCTCACTGGTACCCGCAGCGCTGCCATCCTGTTGTAAGCACACACGATGTCCTCATGGCCAACCTACAGAAAACACCTTTGATATGAACGCAAGGGATCCAAAAGAATTATTGTTAGTCTAATTAATGCTTCAACAGTGTCATCCAAATACAACAACGGACTATCATCAGTCTGGTTACAATAATTGTAATACTTCTATGCCAAATGACTCAATTAGTGCTAATTCCCATAGTAGGGCAGTTAAAGCTGCTATGCACAGAATATCTCTGATGTGACGCTCAACCTGCTATGCATTGCTGTGCTGATGTGCTAACAGCCCAATTTTGTTGCTGGGAAGTGTGTGTTCTGAGGAGCGAAAGGGGCATTTCTCCTCAGGTCTGTGTAGGCACAGGGTCTTTTTTGTATTTTTCAATCCAGTGTGTGCAAGTGGATCACACTCATCGTCTCTGTTAATTCACAGGGTGGAGAGCTTGGGGCAGCTTTCCGCCCTCCACGTAAGTGAGACTGCTCTAATCCTTAGCAGGGCTGGAGAACTCCCACAGCCTCCAACATCTAGCTTTAGCTGGCCTGTCCAACCACAGGATCCTGCAGCAAAGAACAGCCAGTAGTGAGGAAAAAACCCTGCCTGCCATCAGGCATCAGGCAATGATCCCCCGTGATCTTGCGTCATGGAACAGGGCCAAGAGAGAGGAAAGTCACTAGAGAAATCTAATGGTAGCACTAAGTGGTAGGATATTTCAGGCTTTTATCTTTCTACAAGGACTGGCCTGGCACAGGGCTCTGGTACCTGTCCTCCACACGGTCCCCCTCCTGAATCTCACTCTGCTGCTTGCCTTGTCCCAGAGAGTTCACCAAAGAGCGTGAGAAGGCCAAGTCGCGGGGCACATTTCAGAAGCTGCGGGAGAAGCAGCAACTGGAAGAGGATCTGAAGGGCTACATGGACTGGATCACCCACGCTGAGGTCATGGACAGTGACCGGGCCAGGGGAGAAGGTACCAGGTCTGCTTGGTCAAAGACCCTTAGCATGAGGGTTGGGTTCCTAACACTGACCATCCTAGAGGGGCAGGGTAGAGATCTTTGGAGAAGTCACAAAGACTCATTTTGCTTGAAAAGCTATGAAACAAAATGTTTTGACTTCTGCAGAACAGTTTCCTTCCTCTTGTTTTTTTTTTTTTCACTTTTCTGAATCATTTTATTGAGTCTGACCCCAACTAGCAATAACTTGGCTTTCATGCTAAATCTCCACCTCAACCACTGTATTTAGAATTTGCAGACTACTAGCAAGGCCTAGGTCTTTGGCAAAGTGCACTTGAAATGACCATGAGAAGCCACCAGGAGCATGTGCGCTTATGTATACAGGGGCAGAGTGCAGGGTTACCAGCTCGCACACTGGCAGATGCACGAGTTTCTTGCCATTGCTTGACAATTTAAGCAGATTAGAAGGGGCTCAGGGAAGGAGGTGAATATACAGGCATCCAGCCAAAGGCTCAGCAAGGCCTGGGGAGCTCTGCCACTGAGCCACTGCATCTGCCATGCTACCCTACCTAGCGAAGTAGCTTTTGATGCCTCAAGCTGAGCGATACATGTGTGCAAAGAGCCTTGGGAAACAGTGGGGGGAAAAAAAATGCCTCTTCCACACCTGTGGCCAGGGCTCTTGCAAACCTCCTGTTGATCAGATTATAACTGACCCCAGTTTTCTTCATGCTGGGAGTCTCGCACTGAGGAGCTGTCACGGGCGGAGTGGTAAACTTCACTTGTAAGAGAGAAGTAGTGAAATATTTATTAATATAAAACAGTGACAAAGTTGGTAGTGAATGTGACAGTGTTTTACGAGATTCGATGGCAAGGTACACTTGATTATTTGCTGCACAGAGGACAGGGTCAGACAAGCATTCAGGGAGATCCTTCTGTTGAGTCATGAGGTTCAGAAAGGACCCCCTGGCTTTCTAAACTCCTTCTCAGAGAGGAGTCTGGGTGCAGCTGGATCCAGTCCCAGTCCCAGACTTGGTCAACGGTTTATGTCTAAAGGATCATATATGCACAATCAATCCTTTATATTACTTAGATAAGATTTCAAAGTTTAGCATGCTGTTAGTCACTTACTGAGAATCTGTTGCAGCAAGGAGTCACTCAACCTCGAGGAGTAAAGCTTAAGGGAGCATCCCCACTCGGGGGGGAGATCCTGGCGTGCAGGCACTGCCCTGCAGGAGAGCTCCAAGGGCTCTTGGGCTGTCCACTATTTATAGAGTAAGATAATTGACCTATAGTCATATTCTCATGGGAACAAGATATCTAGGTCCCCACTCCAGACAGTGTTTTGGCTGTGTTGTCAGCCATCCCCCAAAGTCCAGGTGAAACCCATCACAGCTCCTGCTGATGGTTATGGCTTGAGCAGGAGCCAGGGAAGGGGCAGAGCACACCGCCACAGGAGCCTACACACACGCTGCTGTCACTTCAGGCTCCTGCTCTTGCTGCAGGGCAGGTGTTTGTGGTGCCTCCTACTTGGTTTGCACCTGAAACTCAAAACCTTCTGGCCAAACTCTCACTGCTGTTTCCCTGGGACAGCATGTCTTGATTTCACTTCTGAAGGGGAAGCTCTTCCTGATGTGCTCCTGGGAGAGGTTCCCTCCCACGTGTTTTTCTCAAGGGCTCCAAGGAAAGCCTGGGATGTCGTTCCCTCCTTAGGTATGATGCCATCGGATGAAGGAGGGTCAGAGACAGAGAGCTTGTATGAAATTGAGGGCATGAACAAGTGGATTCTCTACTTGTAAGTATGCACTGGTTGAACCATTTGCTGCTCTGCATGTGGACTTGCCCAGTCTCTCGCTTGCTGTCTTGGCTGGCCCAGGCTTTCTTGTCAGCCACCGGTTTCTTGGGGAGAGCCAGCAGCTGTGTGCTCAGGAGGAGATACAAACATTGCGAACAGCAAACAGAATTTTGCTCTGGTACTGGCAAAAAGCCACCTCAAAGTGAACAACCTCTTCACTTTGGGACCCGGGTCCAAGCATCTTCTCCTGGCCCACACAGCGTGTCTTGTGGTTTAGGAGCTGGGCCTGTGGCAGCCAACCAGAGGTGACTGTAGGCCAAAGAGGAGGTGTTTGTGTGAATGAACCGCAATGCCCAAGTGAACGCACCGTGTGCCAGGGGTGCATTCACTCAGGCACTTTTCAGGGAAGTGCCCTTTTCAGGGAAGGCCTCTGTAGAAGGGAGCAGGGGTGGCTTCACTCTGCAATCTGCGGGCACGGCCCTGGGCTGGGCAGGACCTGCTGGCCGGCTCTGCTGACCCTTTGGCCATCTCTCCAGCCGGCAGTGGAGGCGTTGGAACCGAATATTTCGTAGAAAGTGCCGGGATGTGGTGAAGTCCAAGTTCTTCTACTGGCTTGTCATCCTGCTGGTGGCACTGAACACCCTCTCCATCGCCTCCGAGCACCACTTCCAGCCAGAATGGCTGACACAGGTGCAAGGTGAGTAAAGAGCCTGAGGGAGAGGGAGGGCCCAGGATACCCTGCTGCCCTGGAGACGTGTGAACTCTTGCTGTGCACGCACAGCCACACTGCATGGCATGGGAGCTGTGAGACACGCACACTTGCTCATGCACACAAACACAGCCAGCACAGAAGTGCGTGTACACCGTCCCCACTGCACTCTCACACAGCTGCACATTGGACATGCGTGGTGCACGCAGTTATACATCCACAGTGTATATATTCTTAGGGACATGGGGTTGCCTGGTGAACACACATAGATTGTATATGTTTGCAGCTGTACGTGCATAGTGCACACAAACACGCATTGCGTGCACTCACGCGCTACAGCCACATGCATTTATGCATGCAGTCATACCACCTGCACCCCTCCTCGTGCAAACACACACAGGCACACGGAATACAGCTATGCACACGTGTACACAGCTCAGCCACGTGTACACACACACGCACAGCCCAGAACACGTGCACACACTGCATGGACTCACATGCACGGGTCAGCCACACTCTCACGTGTTTAAGTGCACAGTTGCACATCATCCTTCTCCTCACCTTCTTCTCCCGTGAGCTCCTTGAAAAACTGCATTTGCTGCAGCTACAGCTCAGGGCCTGGTGGTGGGCAGAGGAGGGAGGTGAGCAGCACTACCCTCCTTCCTTCCTGCTGTGCCGTGCTGAGATGAAGAGGTCCATGCTCTGATGGGCTGGATCTCCCACCCCAGACAATGCCAACCGGGTGCTGCTAGCACTCTTTGTGGCTGAGATGCTGCTGAAGATGTACGCGCTGGGCCTGCGCCAGTACTTCATGTCGCTCTTCAACCGCTTTGACTGCTTCGTGGTGTGTGCGGGGATTCTGGAGATCATCCTGGTGGAGCTCGGCACCTTGTCACCCCTGGGCATCTCTGTGCTGCGTTGCATCCGGCTCCTCCGCATCTTCAAGATCACCAGGTTGGTGAAGGAGCTCTGTGGGTGCTGGTGGCTCGCGGTCCCCAGGCATCACTGGGCTTGTGCCTGGGGAGGGCTGCAGCATGAGCAGAACTGGTAGCTTCTGGATAGAGGAACAAGGCCAAGCTGGGGATTTCTGTCCCCAGGAGATAGTCTGGGAGTGGCGAGTAGGACACAGCAGGGCTTGCTTGGAGTCTCCTGGGGTCCCCTCTCTCTCTCTGGGTTCTGGGGTGTTGTAAATAGGGGTGCTGTGGGACAGGACTCCTGGCTTCTCTTTCTGGCACCAACCCACTGTGTGTTCATCCCCCTTCCCCATCCTGCCTGTCGGTCCCCTGTGCAGGCAGCAGGGTGTCTTCCCTGTCACACCATGCCTGGAGCTTCATTTCCACCTCCTGGGGCCTGCCTGGAGCAGTCCCAGCGCCCAGCCTGTGACTGGTGCTGGTTCAGAGCCCCCCTTGCTGGGCTGCCAGCATATGCCCCTGGGCCAGGCAGTCTGTTCCCTGTGCTTGCTTGGTCCTCCCCACAGCCTTCCCCACTCCTTCACCTCCTGCACGCTCCTGTTTCTCCTCTCCCCAGGTACTGGACATCCTTGAGCAATCTGGTGGCCTCCCTGCTCAACTCGGTCCGCTCCATTGCTTCTCTGCTCCTCCTCCTCTTCCTCTTCATCATTGTCTTTGCACTGCTGGGCATGCAGCTCTTTGGAGGCAAGTTTGACTTTGAGGACATGGAAGTGCGGCGCAGCACATTTGACAACTTCCCCCAGGCCCTCATCAGTGTCTTCCAGGTGAGGGAAGTGCAGCGGGGGAGGACAGGGTGCGGGGAGTCTCGCCTGCGCTGTGGGTCTCCTGGCAAGAGCTGGGGCTCAGAGAGATGTGTGTTTCTGGGAGGTGATGTGGTTTTAAGGCAGGAGCAGGCAAATGCGACTGGGGCCACGAACAGTAGTGCAGGTTCAGGTCTGAGCAGGGAGGTGGGGTCTGGCTATGGGGCTCTAGGGGCTGTGAGGGTTCGGGGCTGGAGCCAGGAGGGCAGGATTGAGCTGTGGGGTTCTGCCATGCTCTGCTGTGGGGGGTCTTGAGTCCCTGTTTCTGCTCTTCTCCCAGATCCTGACCGGAGAGGACTGGAATTCAATCATGTATGATGGGATCATGGCCTATGGGGGCCCATCCTTTCCCGGCATGCTGGTCTGCATCTACTTCATCATCCTCTTTGTTTGTGGGAACTGTATCCTCTATCTGCGAAGGCAGGCCCAGCCCCATTGCATCAGCTGTGCAGGATTGACTCTTTAAGGTTTTCAGTGCTTGCTTGTTCTGAACAGCAGGGGAACAAACCACAGGCTTCAGGGCTTGCAATGGTGGTGGCTGGGGTCTGGAGTCTGGAGGAAGGCACGCTGCGGGGCAGGTTTGGGCGACCGGCAGGCAGAGATTCAGCTGTCAGACAATGCAGTAACAAGACCGAGCTGGACAGACTGAGCTAACACAGAGAGGGGGCAGCCAGCCCAGAGCTCAGTACGCACAAGGATAGGCGCGGAGTTAGAGATCACCAGCCAGGGTTCTCTCAAGAGCTTAACTCCAGGAAGGTTTCTCAGGGCACCCTGGCGACCATGGGCAGCTCTGGCCACATTCTCCAAACAGGAACCAAGTTCATATCCTTAGTGTTGTCCCTCCAGATATCCTCCTCAATGTCTTCCTGGCCATCGCGGTTGATAACCTGGCTGAGGCTGAGAGCCTGACATTAGCCCAGAAGGCCAAAGCAGAGGAACGCAAGCGGCGGAAGATGTCCAGGTGAGTGCTGCAGTCCCTGGCAGTGGGACCTCCCAAACCAGGTGCTTTGGTGTCAGGGGACTCATGCCCCTGCCCAGAGTTCAGTTCCTGCTCTCCCCTGCCCGCTCAGAGGTTACCCAGAGAAGTCTGAAGATGAGAAGCAGATGCTGGCAAAGAAGCTTGAGCAGAAAGCAAAGGGAGAAGGGATTCCCACAACAGCCAAGGTCAGTGCTGTTGGGGCTGGGCCTTGGAGGGCTCCTGGTGAGGGATCAGGCTCCTCCTCCCACCAGCCAGGGCTGACAAAGGCTTGGAGCTGGCCTGGGTCTGGACTCTTTTGGGCCAGAATTGCTCCTCACCGTATCATCCTCTGGTGATGGCGCCTCTCTGGGCACAGGCAGGACATGTTGCATGGTGAGACAGGTCCATTGCTGGGGATCCTTCTCCTCGGATTAATTTCCTTAGCCACAGCCAGTTGTCAGTGGTTGAGATACACTGGCACACACCAGTGTGGAGGGGAGCAGAGCAGGTCAGCAGTATCCCAGGCCTTCTTTTTATCCACACCAGCACTCCTTGTATGCAAAATCCTCTATTCAACTGTGCTGACTGTGTGCCGAGCTGCCTCTTGTAAGCATCTGGCCAGCAGCTACTTCCCTATCCACTTTCCAGAGATGCCCCATGGGCACTCACCCAGGAGTCACCCCATGTCTTATTCCACCCATGGTATAAGTGCATGGTCCCAGGCTCTTGCTCAGCACACGTTCCCCTGTCCCATCCTCTTGGTATTGCTCTTTGCTCAGATTGCATCATCCCTGAGGTGTTTCCCCTCACCCTGCTCCGTCCTGGGCCAGGGCTCCATGCACTTGGTGCTGTATGGGCCATATGCAGAGGCACTGCTTGCCTCACATGGCTTCCAAGATGATAGGGTCTGGCCAATATGCAACATTTGACAGCAGTACTGGCACACGCAGCTGCATATTCTCCTATCTGTCTCTCCCTTGTTTCAGTTAAAAGTGGACGAATTTGAATCCAATGTCAATGAGATCAAAGACCCCTACCCTTCTGCAGACTTCCCAGGTAAGACTTGTCCCTGGCAGGGCAGCAGGAAAGCTGGTGAGACACTGCAGAGGGATGGTGCCAGAACTCGGGCTGTGTGAGGAGCAGAGGATGTGGTGACCCTCCTCCAGCCTCAGGGTACTGAGGTCTTTCTGGCACAGATGCCAAGTCAGGAACAAAAGATTGTCTATAAGGTCACATTCCCTCTCTCTCTCTGGGTGATTTTTTTCCTTTTCCCTCCTTGTGACCACCCTGCAGGTGATGATGAGGAAGACGAGCCAGAAATCCCCCTGAGTCCTCGGCCACGTCCCCTTGCAGAGCTACAGCTGAAAGAGAAGGCTGTGCCCATGCCTGAAGCTAGCTCCTTCTTCATCTTCAGCCCAACCAACAAGTAGGCACTGACCCTTCTCCTTGTCTTGGGAAGCCAGGCCTGGCCCCGGCAACTCTGGCACTGACCCTTCCCAGTGGGATCCTACTTGTGCATTACAGCGAGCTCTGAAGAGCACCAGCTCGCTGGGAGAAGTCTTCTCTGTGGAAGGGCTAGCACAGACACCCCTTCATGCCTAGGGCCTTCCTGTCCTCAAAGTTTAGCCATAGCCCTCTTCCAGGCTCCCGTGGCCCTGTCTGATGTTCCTCTGGCCCCTTGCAAGCATCTCATGCCATTTCTGTCCCTGGCAGGTTTCGGATGCTCTGCCACAGAATTGTCAACGCCACCTGGTTCACCAACTTCATCCTGCTCTTCATTCTGCTCAGCAGCATCTCTCTGGCAGCTGAAGATCCCATCCGGGCCGAGTCCTTCCGCAACCAGGTGCCTGTGTAGCTGTGGAGGGTTGGGATGGGTCAGGAAGACCTCATGGAGACATGGAGGTCCCCAGTAAGCAGAGACCTGCTTGCCAGATGTTGTGCCTGGACAGGCAGCTGTGATTTCATCTCTGCCTCTGGGAGGAAAGGCTGGTTGTGTTTTCAATTCAGTGCACAGCTGGGACAAGGTTTTACTGCTCCGTGTCTCAGTTTACTTCTGGATGAAGAGATCCACCTGGCAGGGTGTGCGAGATTACCTTCGTTCAAGGCTGTGGTGGCTTATTGGGGATGGGGACATCCCATGAGGTGGCAAACTGGACCACTGTTGGTTGCAGCACCCTGAAGTACTGCCCTGCATGGAGCAGTAGTAGCCACAGGTCTAGCCAAATGAGGCACAAATGGGTCTGCACCCGTGCATTGTCTGGCAGGGACTGGGGGGCTCTCACATGAGACAGCTTGCCAGGGCACTCTGCTTTTGGAGATCAGATGCTTTCAGGTGAGTCTCATTTACTCATTTGGAAACTGAGAGCTTGGTCCCAGGCTACAGGTTGGATCATGCGCTGGGGAAAATCAGCAAAGCTGAGGGAAGTTCAAGAGTCTTCTAGGCATTGAGTTTACAGGCTCTGTTAGTTAGATGGGCTCCCCAGTCCACAGAGTGGAGAGCAAAACCACAATGCCGGGATGTTTGAACACGTGTCACCCACATCTCATCCAGTTCTGGTGCTTCTGTCCCCAGATTCTTGGATACTTTGACATTGGCTTCACTTCTGTCTTCACAGTCGAAATCGTCTTGAAGGTGAGTCCATTTGCCCTATGATCCTGGCCATGTGCATGACCCAAGGCATGCATCTAGACTGTTCTGGCCATGGGCACTCATGCTTTTTGGGCACAAGCTCGAGGTCCCAGCAAGGAGAAGCTGCCAACTGATCCTCTTGTCCCCAGAGTTCAGGTAGTCTAGGCGTAACCTGCCCCAGCGGCCACATGTCCCCTCCAGTGAGGTCAGGCAGCCGAGTCAGCTGCACTGTGACACAGGGACAGGTGGGCCATGGCACCAGCATTTTTGTTCTGACATACCCTTAAGAAAAACTTTGAGAAAGAGAAAGCAGTGGAAATCCATGGAGTAAAACAGTAATCCAAGCAGCTGCTGCATGTTGCTCCCACTCCAAGTCTCTTTTCTCCTCTTTAATTTGCTGAATGACTGGGAAGTATTTTGTCTCCATCCTGTGCAGTACAGAGGATTTCCAGCTGAAGTCGGCTCCCTGCAGAGAAAGAGATCTGAGCAGGATAGTGTACCTAGGCCATGGAGCTGTGAGAAGCCCCTCATGCCTTGTCCACCCCAGGGCTGCGGAGGTTCCCAAGCCCTGCCTGACTTCTCTCTTAACTCCTTCTGCTCCCCAGATGACAGCCTATGGTGCTTTCCTGCACAAAGGCTCCTTCTGCAGGAATTCTTTCAATATCCTCGACTTGCTGGTGGTTGCTGTCTCCCTCATCTCCATGGGAATTGAGTAAGCACTTCAGTGCTTCATGGGGTGGGCGCTGGCAGGGTTAGCCTGGCAGGGCTGCTGGGGTGCTGCTGCTCTCTGTGCTGGGTGGAGGAGGAACAGGCAGCCCAAGGGCTGGGTATGAGCTCACGTGTTAGTGTCCATCAAGTCATGCTTAGGGGGACAGGGTGTGGACAACTGGGAGGCAGGGAGGAAAACTCCTTTAGTGTCAAAGGTGAAGATCTGGGAAGGACTTCATTCTGGAGCTGCTTTCTCCAGCTGCCAGCATCCACTGGCCTTCTGTGGGGCAATGGCTTAGTGGCATCTGCGTGTCTCTGCCATCCCTGCCCCTCACCCCTGTTCTCAGCCTGACCTCCCTGGCTGCTTGGTGGGGCTGTGCCAGGCTGCTCTGGGCAGGGGAATCCCCCCATCTCAGCTCTGCCCTCTTCTTCAGGTCCAGCGCTATCTCAGTGGTGAAGATCCTCCGAGTGCTGAGGGTGCTGAGGCCTCTGCGAGCCATTAACAGGGCAAAGGGGCTAAAGGTAAAGGAAGTCTGGGGCTGGGGGTCCTCATGGGTTCTTATGTGGTGTCATCCCCTGTGGGGTGTGCGGGCCCAGGAACCCAATTCCCTCCCCCAGTCTGTGGAAGGGGTCTGCCCCATCCCACTGCTCTCAGCAGGATCCTACTCTCCCTGGGGCCCATCCCTGCAGTGAGAGGGTGTGGGGGACACAGTAGGGGCTTGCCCCAGCCATGCTGACATGAGCACTGTCCTTGACCTCTGCAGCACGTGGTCCAGTGCGTGTTCGTGGCCATCAAGACTATCGGTAACATTGTGGTCGTCACGACCTTGCTGCAGTTCATGTTTGCCTGCATCGGGGTCCAGCTCTTCAAGGTGAGAGGTATCTCAGGTGGGCAGGAGACACATTTTGCTCAGGCACATCCTGGGCAGGCTCTTCTATTCATAGCCCTTGGGGCTGGAGTCTCCCAGTGTTGAGGTCACAGAGGCTGTACTCTCTATGCTCTGCAAGTCCTGCCTGCGCTGAACCTCCCAGCAGAAGAGCCTGTGTTGGGAGGAGAGTGGGAAACACCCAGGATACTGTCAGGTCCAGACAGCATATGTAAAGAGACCTGCTTCCTCGCCCCACTTAGTGCCTCAGTTTCCCCGTTCTAAGGTGGCAAGTGCTTCTGACGTGCATCCTCTGTTCTTTGGATGCAAAGTGTTTCCTTTTTCACAGCACCACTCTTGCTCTCTGAGCCTGGGCTGCTCCAAGGCAGAGCTGGCCCTGGCTGAGCTCAGCTTTGTTCTAATAACAGACACCCTGCAGACTGAGAAGACCTGTCAGCATACTTTAACTTTTAGTTAATTCTATGGTTACTGCTTTCTTCCCTGCTTTCCAAATAGTTGGCTCCCAGATAGAATGGGCTAGATAGGTCTTAACTCATGGCCCTGTAAGATTTATTCCCATCACTAGGCAACATTTACTTGTCTCAGCCTGGGATTCACCAAAGGGTCTGCCATGGCTCCAGAAAGACCCTGTGATCTGGGTTGTGTTGACATGCAGAGTGGGAAGCCAGCTGTGGTGTGAGGCGGGGGCCAGAGTCAGGACAGAGGCAGGATGGGGACTGACTGTGTGCTGTGAGAAAGTCAAAACTCCCCTGGCTTCTGAAGTCACGGCAAAATCATAGCCTCTCCTGATCTCTGTTAAATACAGGGCAAGTTCTATAGATGCACAGATCCATCCAAGATGACAGAGAAGGAGTGCAGGTAAGAGCCCTTTGCAGCTCAGCCCCAGCAGGGCAATGGCCAGAGAGGGGAGGAGGGGTTCTGGCGGGGGCCACTTGTGTTCCTGCATGGGGATATTGCATCCAAAAAGTGGGGCTGGGGTCTTGTGCTGTTCTCCCTCACCCTGCGGTAAATAAGAAGCAAGCGCAGGGACATCCTGCCCTCCCAGGGACCGAAGAGCCCTGGTCCAGTGCCGCAGCAGGTGAGTTAAGGGGGCCCTGGCCAGTGAGCACCACATCCCTTCTGCTGCAGGGGCTATTTCATCAACTATGTGGACGGGGACCCCACGCAGATTGAGCTACAGCAGCGTGTCTGGTTGCACAGCAGCTTCCATTTCGACAACGTCTTCTCAGCCATGATGTCACTTTTCACTGTCTCCACCTTCGAGGGCTGGCCAGAGTGAGTCTGGCTGCACGTGGGGCCTGCAGAGGGACGGGGCTGTACTGGGAGCAGGTCGCTGCTGCTGGCCCGTAAAGAAGGGAGAGCTGCCCAGGCTGGGGAGTAGGGCTAGCCATCCTGGCAGTGGCTGTGGAGCTGACGAGGTCATCCCACCAGCCCTGTCCCACTATTGTTGGATCTGGCGTGTCACCAGAGCTCTCCATAACCTTCAAGAGGAGAGATTATCTTTCCCTCCTAATTAGGATCTCTGTTGCCTTCCTTTCTCTCCTGTAGGCTGCTATACATGGCCATTGACACTAATGCTGAGGATACAGGCCCTATCTACAACTACCGGGTGGAGATTGCAATGTTCTTCATCATCTACATCATCCTCATTGCCTTCTTCATGATGAACATCTTTGTGGGCTTTGTCATTGTCACCTTCCAGGAGCAGGGTGAGAGCGAGTACAAGAACTGTGAGCTGGACAAGAACCAGGTAATGGGACTTTGGGGCAGGGCAAGGTGGACCAGCCCTGGATCTGGGACTGCTGGGACTGGCTGATTTGGAGCAGCCCTTGGTGATGGCACTGCTGGCGCAGATGAGTTGAACCTGCTCACTGCTGGGGCAGGGTCAGCTGGACACACGCCTGGTACAATGCAAGCCTTCCAAGGGAAGGGCAGAGGGGACCAGAAACAGGGAGTGGGCTTTCTGGTGCATGTGGGGTGCCCAGACTGAGCTGGAGCAGGGGGTTGCATCCAGTTCTGGGCTCCCCAGTACAAAAGTGACATGGGCGTTCTGGAATGAGTCCAGCAAAGAGCCACCAAGATCATTGAGGGTCTGGAGCATCTGTCATACAAGGAGAGACTGAGACCTGAGTCTGTTTGGTGCTGACAAGAGAAGGCTCATAGGGATCTTGCCTATGTGTATAAATACCTAATGGGAGGGTGTAAAGAAGATGGAGCCGGGCTCTTTTCAGTTGTGCCCAATGGCGGGACAAAAGACAATGGGCACAAACTGAAGAAAACAAGAATTTCCATTTAAACATGAAAAACCCCTTTTTTATGGTGAGGGTGGTCAAGCAGTGGAATAGGTTGCCCAGAGAGGTTATTAAGTCTCCATCTTTGGAGGTATTCAAAACCCAACTGGACAGTCTTGGACAACATGCTGTAGCTGGCCTTGCTTTGGGCAGGGAACTTTGACTAGACCATCTCCAGAGGTACCTTCCGCTGTCAGTCCTTCTGTGATGCTGTCATGCTGTGATTCTGTCTGGGGACATTGAGGTTGAAAGCAGCAGAACCAAGACCAGCATCAGCAGAGGACATGGTGCATGCTGGGGAAGACAGCTGGACAGGGATGCCTGCTGGCCCAGAGGAGATGCTGGCATGCTCACGTGCTGAGCAAGCCTGCAGAGGCAGCATGGGCACCTTGAACTGAAGGTGCTGGGGGTGGTATGAGCTGCCCATCAGCCCAGCAGAGATGGGTCTGTCCAGCTGGGGAGGAAGGGGCCTGCTCAGCACCTCCCAAGTGCAGAGAGAAAACTCAGTGTCCCCTTCACCCCTGGTTCATGTGAGGTCTTCAGGCTGCTCTGGGCCAGTCCTGAGAGACCCTGGGAAAGCGCCATGATAACCAGGCAGGCTCAGGACGGGAAGGATTGGTACAAGGGCAGCATGGCAATCTTTGGAGGCAAGCAGTGGCTTTGGAAACTTGGTCCCATGTGGATGCTCTGGGGGTGTATTTGCAGCAGATACTTGAACCATCAGTGTCCCTGGCCCATGTCACTTGACTGAGAAAGAAGGAGGGGATCCAACTTGTGTCTGTGGGGATGTGCAGTGTTGCCAGTGGTGTTGACTCTGTGCCTGAGCCCCTGGCACTGCCCTGTGCCCCACTGTGGGATCACACCTGCCCTCCTCTCCCCAGCGCCAGTGTGTGCAGTATGCGCTGAAGGCTCGCCCGCTCCGGCGCTACATCCCCAAGAACCCCTACCAGTACCAGATCTGGTATGTGGTCACCTCCTCCTACTTTGAGTACCTCATGTTCTTCCTGATCCTGCTGAACACCATCTGCCTGGGCATGCAGGTAAGGGGCACAGTGCCCACCACGAGCGGTGGAGGGATGTCCATGGCAGCACACGAGCTAACTCATCCCTGCCACCTCCCAGAGAGCTTCTGGGGAGGAGGTCTTTCCTACACAGCAAAGGTCATTGTGTGTGTTCAGTACCACTGGGGATAGGAGCAAAGTGGGACTCGTTGGGTGTGGGGAGCTCAAAGAAGGGGCTGCCGGGAGCAAATTTCCTTTTTGATGACCATTGCTGAGCCATAGGTCTGTGGGAGGGGGGTTTGCATGCAGCACACACCTCAGCTCACAACAGACCTGCCCTGGGCTAACATGGCTCCTCCTGCCTTCTCAGCATTACAACCAGTCTGCAGAAATGAATCATATCTCAGACATCCTCAATGTGGCCTTCACCATCCTCTTCACCCTGGAGATGATCCTCAAGCTCATGGCCTTTAAAGCCAAGGTGAGAGGAGAGCATGGTCCAGAGAGCAGGAGAGGGCCTCAGGCCAGGCCAGGGGTTGTCCATTTACCGTGCATTTGGCATCTGTCCAGTACAAGAACCCCCAGGCCTGCAACTCCAGAGGCCTTCTCCTTGTGAGACCCTTGGGGATCCCCATACACGGGACCTGTGAGTTTCTGGAAGGACTACTTTTTATCTGGGCTACCCTTGCTAACCAAATCCACCCCACTCCAGCCAGCCATTGTTCCCGTCTTCAGGGTCATCTGTCACTGGTGGGGTCATAGCTCTAGCCACCTTGAACCACCCTTCTCATTTCACGTCACTGGAAGAGAGGACCAAGTGATTGAGCAGAGGGTTCCAGGCCTGACCAGCATCCCTTCCTCTGGCTCTCCTTGAGATGCCAGAGGTCACTGATGATCCTTCCAGCACTCCTTCCTCTGGGCTGCAGTAACTGTCTCCTCCTTAACTTGACCCTTGGATGCTCACTCCTCTTCTCTGGCTCTTCCTGGCAGGGCTACTTTGGGGACCCTTGGAATGTCTTCGACTTCCTCATAGTGATTGGCAGCATCATTGATGTCATCCTCAGCGAGATTGACGTAAGTGTCAGACTGCTTGGGCGTGAGGTCCTGCAGAGCACCACTGCTGGCATCCACCTGAACCTGAGCTATAGCGCTGCCCTGGGGTGAGACAGGGATGCCAGTGTGGTGTCCAGCTCTGCAGAGTATTGGTATCCTCTCCTCTCTTCCTGCCCTGCTTGGTTCTGAGGGACAAGCCAGGATCAGCCCATGTCTTGAGTGTGTGGAGATCACGGCTGTGGTCCTATGGACCTGAAAGCACTGTTTAAACATAGGGGACCACCCCCAGCTGGCCAGCATGTCACACTGCCTGCTCCCTTCCCTTCCCCTAAATCTGTAGCCACTGTGATCCTGTGGAAAAGAGTCTACTCACTCAGAACTGGACCGTGAGCGTCAGGACTCATGCCAAGCCCTGCCCTGCTTACTCTGCCTGTCTTCCCCATGCACACACCTGGACAGGCAGTCATCCACATATCCAGCCTCAGATCAGTGCAGGTGGGAAGAAAAAGGGTTCCCGCAGCTCCCTGTACCCACAGGACACTGCTGTCCCATGCCAGGGGAGGATAAGACACCCCAAATTTCAAGGCATTTGCTTTGCATGTGTCCCTTTATATAGCGATCCATACATATACACATACTGACTCTGTATATGTGCATATGTATACTCTATACACTATTTCAGAAGCTCTACACCATAGAAGCTGTGTGGCTGGGTGGTTGCAGGCAGTGGCTATATGGTAAGTGCTCTGCTGGGAGCATTTTCAGAGCAGTGCTAGGAAGCCAGCATGCCGCTGCCTTTCATAGCACAGGGGCATCCACACCACGTGTCTAGCACTGAAAATGCCCTGCTGCACCGGGAGGTCATGTGCTGCATTTAGCAGATCTGATGGTAACTCTAGAAGCTGCTGTAGGATCAGGTAGATTAACCCTCTCTAGCGACTTTGCATGCCATCTCCTCTCGGGAGCAGGGCTTGCCAGCTCTGGTGGTGCTGCAGGGCTGTATCTGGCAGAGCTGCTGCCACCCCTGCGTGGGGTGACCTTCAGCTGTTCTCTGTGCTGGAGCAGAGAGAGTGTTTAGGGGCCCTTATTGCTGGTCCCTTCCTTCTCTGAAGGGTGGTCCAGCCTCACAGAGCTGGGATTCCTTCCTCCCCTGTGACAGCAGCATGCTCCTCCCTGAACAGCCCTGCAGGTCGATACTGCTGTCCTCTAGCCTCTGGGCTTCTCAGCCTTGATGAGCTCCCAGATTTCATGCCAGTACCAGCAGCTTTCATCCATCACCAGGTCCTACAGGACCCCATCCTTGTCCCCCCAGCTCTCTGCACCTGTGAACTCATTTCCCACTGTCTGTAGGGTATAATTTCCTAGTTTGCTACCTCCTTCCCCTGTTGTCACTCAGAAATGAAGTTCAAAGGGTGCTCAATGCCCTGCATTGGGCAGAGATTTTCAGTCCCTGTGGAGTGAGAGACCAGATCAGTTGGCACAGATGCCAAGGCACTGCTGTCCTCAACCATGGGTCTGTGGGGATGCCCAGGGTCACAGGCACCCAGAGGAGTCCAGTGCCCTGGTTGGGCTGGCAGGGACTGACCCAGGCACTGCGCTCTGTGTGCCACAGCACTTGGCAGTGGCAGGACTGTGCAGAAGGCCAGGCAAGATTTCAAGAATGGTCCTGTATAGCCTGTATAGCCTGAGCTTCCCTGGTCCTCTCCACCAGGTCTGGGTGCCGGGGCACTAGGAGTGCCAGTCTCCCCTTCCAGGCCTCCAAGCTCTTCAGGGACCTCAGTCACAGGCAGTCCTGCTCTGACAGGTCTCGTGCTCCTCTGACCATCTGTGTCCCCTGCTGAAAGCAGAGCCCCTTACAGCTTCCCCACGTGCTTTCTTCTCCATCCAGCCCACACCTCTCCAAGCATCACCAAGCTTTTCCCAGCCATCTGGTGATGTGCAGGAGGATTAGGATTAGGAAGCGGAGGGGCAACCTCACCTCCCTTCCAGTACATCTCCTCCCTGCTGAGAGGTCAGTGCAAAGTGGGTCTGGTACCTCTGATCCCCAGGAGTTGTTTGCATCCACTGCACCCGCCACAGATCATCTTGCTGGTGCAGGCAGACCTTGGGGGTGCACTGTTTTCAGGAGGGTGGCTTTCATGAAACAAGCCTGCACCATGGTGCAGGAGTGGCGGGTGACACCTCACAGCAGCCAAGCTATTCCTGGTGGCACCCAGGCATGTGACTCTGGTTTGCAAAGTCTGTCCTGTCCTCTCTCCATTCTGGCTCTTTTCTCTTCCCTCATGTTTCTGTGTGTGGCTGTCGGGGTGAGGCAGTGGGGAGGGTTGTGCTGTCAGGAGCCCTCTGCTAGCCACCACAGCCAGGCCCTCACGGCTGTTCAATCATCGAGTTACCCCCGGTTGCAGGGGGAACTGAGGGGTCTGGAGCAAGAGTAGGGATGGGGGCCCCTCTGGCAGTGCTACTCCGAGCTCTGAAGTGTAGGGGGCTGACAGTGTCCATGCTGGTGTGTCACTCCTGCCACTGCCTGCCCAGGACACTCAGCCCCTTTGCAAGGTCCCATCTTCCCAGCCTACCCAAAGCCTCCTGCGGTCGCTGGCTGAGCCCCGAGGAACCAGTCTGCTCTGTGCAGAGGACGCTGGGGCTGGGTCCCCACCGAGGGTCGGGTGTTGGTGTCTGCGCTGGGGAAGAGTCCCCCTGCCCCAGAGCATCCTAGGCTCTCTGCAGAGAGGAACATGTCTCCAGCTAGCTTTGAGGAACCTCAAGGGTTTGTGTGCGTGTGTGTGTGAGAGTGAGCACTCCTCTGCGTGTGCCCTGTGTGTGCCTTGCGTATGCCCTGTGTCTGCCGATGTGCGTGCAGACCAGTAGTTCCTGCCTCCTGGTTAGTGGGTGAATGGTGCCAGGCAGTAGTTTGCCTCCTACCGACACATGGGACTATCAGTCTCGGTGCTTGCTCCCAGCAAACCTGCACCAGTTTGGTTTTGGTGTCCAAGCAGCTGTGCTGAGAGCAGCAAGGCTTGCTGCGGAGGAGCCGTGGGTTGGCTTGAGCTGGTCAGCTTGCCTCCAGATCCCGCCGGCCACAGCCCTGGACCTGACCTGGGGGTATCCATGGAAGGCAGCAAAATTAGTCTTGAGGTTTGGTCCGGATTTCCTGGCCCATATACCCCTGCCCCAGGCGTATATGTCACAGCAGGTGAGATGGAGTGGGGCACAGAAGTGGGTAAGTGTTTCCCTGGCCATCCATCTGCTGCCTCTGCCCCTTAAAAGTCCTATTTATTGCCTTGTCGGTGAGTCTGAGTGACAGTGGGTCTCTTCTTGTCGTTCCCCTGTGCTCCTCCTCTTGTCCCAAATTTCCATCTTAATCTTTCTGCTATGTCTGTGTCTTCTTCTGCAACCGTCCCTCCCTCCCTCTCATTCCTGCCTCACTTCTGCTGACTCTCTTGTTCTCTTGACAGACTGTTCTTGCATCCAGTGGCGGATTATACTGCCTCGGCGGGGGCTGTGATGGCATTGTAAATATCAGCTGCACGTGCTTGCGGTGCACCCCCCTCCCCTTCGCTGCCCATGGCTATGCCAGCGTGCCTGTGCCTGATGTTTGCATGTGTCCTGCATGTCCCGAAGACACACTAGATCCAGCTGCTCTCTCCAGGGTCTAGCTCTCCCCTTGCTGAGAGGGACTTGGGATGAGACACGCAACACATAGGCACCCCTTCCCACCCTGAGATGTGCTGGCCGTTCCCCAGCCCTCCTGGGTCAATCTGCTGGCCCAGCCCTGCCCTGCACCATCCCGCCCCCCAGCACTGCAATATCTGACCTGAACGGAGCATCTAACAAAGGTGGCCCTGGATGTTGAGGGCAGGACAGTTGGCCTTGGTTCCTCTGATCATCACCCTTTCTGTGTAAGGCTTGAAGTGATTTTTCTTTCGTGAATGCAGCCTCTGACACTGTTAGCCGGAGAAATGATTAGAGGGATGACTCTTGCACCATGCCTTCCCCCAGGGAGCTGGCTGTGTCCTGGGCTGGTAGCGAGACCACCATAGGGGTGCAGTGGGGTGAAGATGCCCTGGGTTGACCCATAGGAGCTCCTGAAGGAGCTCTGAAAACGGGCAGAGGCTGGCTGCAGGGTCCCATGCACTGGAACCTCTTCTCGGGGCTCCCAGGGGCCCAGTGCTGGGAACTGCAGAGGACAAGCTGGCCTTTGCTGGGCACTGGTGGGGACATGGTGCATGGGAGCTGATGAGATGTTCCTGCCCACCATGCTCACTGGACAGGTGTTAGGAACTAGGAGAGTGAAAAGCAAAAGAAGGAGGAGTGGGAAGAGGTGGTGGTATTTTCCATTGCAGCCCTGGGAACTCAGAAATGCCAGACTGGGGAAGATGGAGCGCTGGGAGGGGTGTTGGCAGCTGGGTTTTGTTGCCCTGAAATAGCTGGGAGCGGGTGGGCTGGATGATGGGAGTGAGGGGGATCCAGTGGCAGCAGTAAAGGTCTGGGAGGCCAAGGGGGCAGTGGGAAAGGCATCCCAAGTGGTGATGGAGTGAGGATGGCCAGTACCTGGCAGAGGCCAGGAAGGTTTCCTTATGTTTCCTGGTGGCAGAGGCTGTGGCTGAGGCAACCAAGGGAACAAGTGACCAAGCCTCCAGCATCTCCAACTGCCAATGTCTCAGGTGCTCCCAGACAAAACCTGGCCGTTTGAGCCCCGGAGCTGTGCCTGCTGGCTCCCCTCCTGCCTGCCCGTTCTGCCCTGAACCCAGGAGTCCTCAGCCCTGGGACATGGCTGTTTGCAGCCACCCCAAGACAGTAGGCATCACTGCAGGTAGGAGTGACACTGGGCAGCACCCCCACAGAGCCACCCTGCCTTCAGTCCCTCCTTTGGTCCATGAAAGCCCTGCTGGGACATTCTCAAACCAACGCTTCTGTTCTTAAACAGCCATCATTAATGCGTTCTGTGCCCGGTGCCTGGTCTACAGCTCACCTTACCAATAGGCCCTGAGGTGGGAGCGTCCCATATGGTTTGTGCTGGGAGAGAGCCTGAAGGGACCTGAGCCTATCCTTGGGTGGCCCTGTCTGACTTGCAGCGAGCAGCACGGTTCTCCCAGCCTGCATCACAGCATGCCTTTCTCCCTGCAGTGTCCCATCCCCCTGGGTAACGGGATTGCTCTCATACCCATAACCAGGCATCCCGAGCAGCCTGGGGGGCAGAGATGTGATACAATGGGGCTGGGGAGACGAACTCATTGAAAAGGCTGGAGGGAAAGTGCCACGAGATCCCCTTTGCAGTCTGGTCCTCCATGCAGGCAAGGGCTGTGGGGATCATGACCGGTGCCTGGAAAGGGAAATCTCGTTACCCTACACCCCCCAGGACCTGGACACCCCCTTGTCTGCCTGGAGGCATCAGCACCCACTGCCCTTCAAGTGTTGTGCTCTGCCTGCAGGACTCTGATGACAACTCCCGTGTCTCCATCACTTTCTTCCGACTGTTCCGGGTGATGCGGCTGGTAAAGCTGCTGAGCCGGGGGGAGGGTGTCAGGACTCTCCTGTGGACCTTCATCAAGTCCTTCCAGGTATGTGAGGAACAGTGTTCCCCTCCCAGAGAAGTTCATGCCCTGGGCTGGCAATAAGCTTTGATCCTTGGGCTAGCCGGGTGAGCAGGCTGTCCTCACCAGGCAGAAGAGGCAGTGCTGGCAGGCTGCTGGCCTCAGACTGGACCAGGGGCTTGTGCTATGTAGGACAACATTGCCCGTATGGGTGGGAGGATGTTGGGGATCTCTCTGGCTGATACCACCATGTGTCAAAGCTGGGCTGAGTGAGCAGGCAGGTCCTGCCCGGGCCTATCAGCCCTGGTCCCAGGAAAGCTTGCACCATGGTGCAAAGCTTGCACCAAGCTCAAGGGCATGCTACAGCTTCTCAGCACACAGTCCCTGAGCCTGGGCAGCTCCCTCAGCCCCGGGCACCCCCAGGTTGTGCTCAGCCTTTGTCCCAGCCGCAGAGACCCGGTGCTCCCTTGGGGGTTGGCATAAGACTCCCATGCATGAGAACTGGAGAGTGGGGCTAGTGGGAGGGTGGTGAGAGGGGCAGGCAGAAAATAAGCTGTTCCCTCTCCACATGGAGACCTGGATGCTGACCTCATGCAGAAGCTCCAGACCCAGCCTTCTGTCCCTGGGTTGCATTGGTGCTGAGCTGGTGTCTCACACGAGCCATGGTCCTTTTGTCAACAGGCTCTGCCGTACGTAGCCCTGCTGATTGTGATGCTTTTTTTCATCTATGCTGTGATCGGGATGCAGGTGAGAGGCACAGGGGTGGGATTTGGTCTTGAGCAGATGCCATGAGCCTGGTAGCATCTGGGGAGGTGGGATGGAGAGGGACTAGGTCCTCTGCCAGGTGCTCCCTGGGACTTTGCACATGATGGCACCATTTTACCCTGCTCTCCAAGGATACTTACAGCCCTAGCAGCCTCCCCCTAACCCTAACCCTAACTGAATCCCCAGACTGCAGCTCGGGCAGCTGAAGCATGCAGTCAATGGCACTTGGGGAGTCAATGGCACAACCTAGACACAGAGTCACGAGTCTTTGCGCCTGGTTCATAAGACTTTGTCTCCTTGGCCCAAATGAAGTGCAGTGTAGACAGGGGCATTTTCAGCATAGGCAGGAATGTCCAAGGAGCTCACGAGCCCCAGATCACCCACACCCCGTTCTCAGTCTCTTTTGGGGACACCCAAAGCCAAGCAAACAAGAGGAAGAGGAACTGAGGTACAGGAGTGCCCTGGTGGGTGGCCGGTGCCTGAGAAAGCATGCTGGAGATCTGACAATGTGACTTACAGATGTTTGGGAAGATCGCCATGGTGGATGGGACCCAAATCAACCGAAACAACAATTTCCAAACCTTTCCACAAGCTGTGCTGCTGCTTTTCAGGTAAGTCTTGTCTTCGCAAGCGAGCAGCTACAGAAGGGAGCTGGGTTTAGAGTCAGCAGGGGAGCCCACCAGCTTGAAGTGAGGGAGACCAACATTTCTGTAGTTCCTTTCTTTTTTGCCCTACAGAAAAATCTCTTGCAGCAGAGGAAGCACTTCAGGAGTGGCTGTCTGTTTGCCTGGTGTGGCTGGGCTGCAGGAGAGAGGGGCACTTTGGGGTTTCTATTCTGGATGCTTCTTGCCCAGACTGGATTTTAATTTGTGAATTGTGAGGAAGCTCAAAGGGAAGCAAGAGCTCAGCCCAAGGGTTTCCTTGACTCCAAACACTTCACTTCGGAGCTTTCAATAGGAGACTCCCCACAGCAGCACAGCAAGCCCAGGATCCTGACTGCTCCTTTCCCAGCGGCTCCCCATTCCCCTGTGCACTGGGCTGGCCACAGCCCCCCCTGTGTGCCCAGCTCATGTCCAGGACGGGCAGGGACCAGCAGGCGTCCCCTCTCCCCAGGTGTGCGACCGGCGAGGCCTGGCAGGAGATCCTGCTGGACTGCAGCTATGGCAAGCAGTGCGACCCTGAGTCAGACTTTGCTGAGGGCGAGGAGTACACCTGCGGCACGGGCTTCGCCTACTTCTATTTCATCAGCTTCTACATGCTCTGTGCCTTCCTGGTATGCCGGCTCCCATGGGGCTCCCTTTGGCACCTCTGTCCTGGCCCTAGGCAGCCCCTGGTGTTGAGTTAGCCTTGCATCTCATGGGGCTGAGCCCACAGCATCCTTTTCCGAGGGGCATGAGCCCGTCTACCCAACCATGCTGTAAATCTGGCACTGCACTCCTGTGGGGCCCAGGATCCACCACTGCTTCCTTCCCACACCCGCCATGTGCAGATGTGTCTGTGTTGGCTCTTGCAAGGGTGGAGAGGGAAGAGATGTCCTGTGCCTGCTGCAGCGTTTCGCATGATCTCCTTGGGTTGGATGCTCTTCCCTGCATGGGGTGGCGCACAGCATCCCCTGGCTTCAGGGGAACCCAAGCCCCTTCTCCTGAGCACGTCTGCCTGCGTTCTCATGTGGCCTGGGCCCTGCTCCGTGCTTCCCTGTCTCTCTGCCCAGGGACTTGCTGAATGCTTGGCCCTGCCCTAACTTGTGTACTTCACACCCGCTGCTCTGCTCTCAGATCATTAACCTCTTTGTGGCTGTCATCATGGACAACTTTGACTACCTCACACGCGACTGGTCCATCCTTGGGCCCCATCACCTGGATGAGTTCAAACGGATCTGGGCTGAATACGACCCTGATGCCAAGTGAGTGACAGGGGGTGAGTGGCACACAGGGGATGGTCCATGGGGTGGGCTTCCCTGAGATACACATGGCAGCGTGAGCTGTGGCACTGTCAAAGAGTTAGATCCTAGCATCTCAGAGGTGGATGTGGACTTGCCAGCGTATTCCAGGGCTGATACAAGCCATCAGGTTGTCTGGGGACACAAGACTTGCAGTCCTCTCTTCATCCAACCCAGGTGATGCTGCCAACTCTTCCTGTGCCACTGCACCCCTTTATCTGCTGGCCGTTGCCACAGGGAACAGCTGCTACCCCCAAGGGGAGCATAGGGAAGTGTAGGGATTTACCCACCACAGGGGCACAGGACGGGCCACAGGGATGAACCCACCCAGCCCCTGCCTGAACCACTGCCATGACTGTCACCACACTGCTGATGCAGTTTGTTGCCTTTGCAGGGGCAGAATCAAACACTTGGATGTAGTGACTCTGCTGAGGCGTATCCAGCCTCCCCTGGGCTTTGGGAAGTTCTGCCCGCACCGTGTAGCTTGTAAGGTAAGAGCCAAGAGGGTGGCAGGGTGTGTGGGCACAGGGACACGTTCCCCAGAGCGTCTCTGCATCCTCCCCAGGGAGGCTGAGGGTGACAGGCCAGCCAGCTTCCCAGTGTCGTGGTTCGTAGGGAGGCTCTGACCCCTCATGTTTAATGGAGGGGAGTATTCTGGGGGCAAGGAGAGATGCTGTTAACCTGCATGGAGTTGATGTGTTTCAGGCTCCTGAAGATTAGGACTTGCCTGTGCTTACCCCAACACCAAGGGGGATGGCACTGGTGGTCTGCTCTCTGCCTGGCCTGGAGCCCTCAGTGCAGTGGGACTCTCAAGCCACATCTGCATCTGGTGCAGGAGGGCAGTGCTGGGCCTGAGTACCTGGCCAGGTCAACTGGGCTGTAGAAGTTTGTTTGCAAGGGCTGATAGCACTGAGGGAGCTGGTAACACCAGCTCTGTAGGCATAAGTACACTTTTCCTGGCTTAGTTCATTCTGCCTGTGTGAGGCTAATGTGTAAACCACAGAAGCAGGGGCTCAGGCACTGGTGTAAACCCGTGTGGGTCTTGGGCAAAGTCATTAGGAGGTTTGATCCCCAAATCCCTTGTGGCAGCAGGGGGAAGCACAAGACAGAATGATTCCCATCTCCTTGAGAGCAACGCTGTGTCTCTTGCTGCCTGATTGTTCAGCCTGGAGAAACAGAGGCTGAGGGGAGACCTTATCGCTCTCTACAACTGCCTGAAAGGAGGGTGTAGCGAGGTGGGGGCTGGTCTCTTTTCCCAAGTAGCAAGTGATAGGATGAGAGGAAATGGCCTCAAGTTGCACCAGGGGAGATTTAGATTGGATATTAGGAAAAATTTCTTCACAGAAAGGGTTTGTCCAGCACTGGAACAGGCTGCCCAGGGCAGTGATTGAGTCACCATCCCTGGAGGTATTTAAAACACAAGTAGATGTGGTGCTGAGGGACATGGTTTAGTGGTGGACTTGGCAGTGTTAGGTTTACAGTTGGACTTGATGATCTTAAAGGTCTTTTCCAACCTAAATGATTCTCTGATTCTATCATTTTCTTCCATGACACCGCTGCCCCATAGTTTGGGTTATTTCCACATCTCTGACCTGGCTCTCCCCTCAGCTTGGTCTGTTTTAGCTGGCTGATTAGGATGGGTGTTGTGGCTGCCCCTGGCCCATGTGCTCCTAAGTGGTGGTGCAGAACCCCATGGGCCTGGGCAGGGTGAGTAGAGGTGGGAGGACTCCTTGGCCGGCAGCTCAGTGCCCCGAGCAGAGCCTCTCCCCTGCCAGTGTGACTGCTCTCCGGCCAGGACGGGCTGTGTGTTTGCAGGGAGCTGCCAGCCTGCTCTGCCAGCTGGGGTGACAGTTGTTGGTTGTTGGTTTGCTGTGCAGCGTCTAGTGTGCATGAACATGCCCCTGAACAGCGATGGCACCGTCACCTTCAATGCAACCCTCTTTGCCCTGGTGAGGACAGCCCTCAAGATCAAGACAGAAGGTAAGTGATGCTCCTGTCTGCAGCCTGATGCGGGGGGGCTGTCTCCTTGTGCTGCAGGACGCTAGTCAAACACCGTTCTCCCACTCTGTCCGCGTACCTCAGGGCACTTGCCTATGGGGCTAGATCCTCTGGTGCAACCCTTGGCTTCGTGATATTAATTATCTCATTGGACCAGAGACCATGGGCACGTGGATGGGGCTGCTCAGGCTAAGCCTGGAGGACGTTATTAGTTGCAGGCACAGGTGTTGCAGCCCTGAAGAGTGAACCAATGCCACCCCAGCTGCTTAACTTCACCCTGAACAGCTCCAGAGTGATCCTGACGCGGTTCCAAGCCCCTGCCCAATGCACAGCCTGCAGCCTCCCTTCCTGCACTGTTGAGTGTGCCCTGCCCCAGCATTGCACCACCTGCTTCAGTTTCATTTCCCCGTGTATTTACAATCTCAGACTGCACTGGAAGGGGATGGATCGTCTTTGCATTTAGCAGTGCTGGGGTGGAGTTGCATTCAACCCCTTCCTTGCCAGCAGCATAGTTTGCAAAGCCCTTCTTTGGGAAGATGCCACACTGGCTTGTTGCCGGTGGGTGAGGCAGCATCACAGGAGCAGCTCTGGCTGGGCTGGGGCAGCCAGCTCTGGCAGGAGGCGAGGCTGGGCAGTGGTGGGCCGCTGGGGCTGGCATCTTCCAGCAGTGTGGCATAGGTACCTTCCCTCCAGCTGGGGTGGAGAACGTGGCCTCAAGCACAGCGCAGGAAGCCCTGTGAGGAGCATGGGAGATCTTGGAGCACACATGGGGACAGACTGGGATTGTAGGTGAGCAGGAATGGTAAAGGCTGTGAGAGCACCAAAGGGGAGGTTGTTTATCACCAGAACAGAGATGGTGGCAATAATGTTGCACCTGTTTACCAGGTCTAACTCACTCTATAGTTAAAGGTTTTTTGCTAAAATCAAAGCCTCATTCTTACAAAGCTCATTTTTGTTGGGTGCAGAGGCTGGAGAGGAGCTGTCACACCCTGGAGGAGTCTGGCCAGGTTTTCACATGCTTTGTCTTAACTCACGTTCATGTTCCCCTGGGAATGAACCACTGTCCTGCTGTCTTTTCTCACAGGTAACTTTGAGCAGGCCAATGAGGAGCTCAGAGCCATTATCAAAAAAATCTGGAAGCGAACGAGTATGAAGCTTTTGGACCAGGTCATCCCACCTATTGGAGGCATGTCACCTGGTCGTGTTTCTGAGAGGGGCAGAGCGACACCTGGTCGGGGTCTCAGCTGCTCTGACAACTCGGGGCCTTGTGAGAGGCAGCATTGTCAGCTTCATATCCTTCCCTGTAGATGATGAAGTGACAGTAGGCAAATTCTATGCTACTTTCCTCATCCAAGAGCATTTCAGGAAGTTCATGAAGCGCCAGGAGGAGTATTATGGGTACCGGCCCAAGAAGAACCCTGTGGAGATCCAGGTTGGTAGTGTGTAGGTGGTCCTGGAAGGGTGACCCTTCCTTGGGGGCGGGCAGGTTGTGGTGGCTCTGCAGATCAGGGAAGAGGCTTCCCCCAGCTCAGGAAAGTCCAGGGTGACTTAGAGAGACAGACCTGCAATGACACATAGGGACCTCTGTGCCTTAGGCTGGGAAAATGAAGTGGCTCCAGGAGAACCAGCACTGAACTGGCAACGAGCCCTCCACCACTCAGGGTGACCTTAGTCTCCATAGTGCAGGTGACTCTGGAAACAAAGGAAATTTTTGACTCTCTGACCCACTGACTTGGGCCACAGAGAGAGCTCAGCAGGGTCTGATGCCTTACCAGGCAGTTTTAAGACCTAGAAAACCCCACAACAGACCAACGTCTGGGTGGAATGCTGTCCATCCAGGTCCTTATTGACCTAATCTTCTCCATTCCTAGGACCTTGTTCCTTTCCTCACCTTAGCAGAGTCGCGGGTAGTTCTGTGTGCCTGGTGCTCTCTGTATCATCTCTCATTGCCCAGTGCAACATCGGGTGGAGAGCGAGCGATGTGCTTGACCTTGAGCAGGACCACTGCAGCCAGAGAAGCCTGCAGAGCAGCCATGAAGGATGCTGTCAGGGTGGGATGGGAGAGGATTTGTGTGCCTGGCCAGAGCAGCTGGGATGTCCTCAGCCTCTCCTCACCTTGTAGAGATAAAAGACCAGGTCCCAAAGGTGCAAGGCAAGGAAAAGAGCCAAGGCCCCAGCTCAGTTAACTCAAGATCAGGGTCAAAGGCACAGCTGTCCGTCGGGCATCTCCCTTTGTCAGGCTGCTCTTAGCATATCCTTTTGTGGGATAGCATTAGCCCAGAAGCTGTTTCACCAAGCACAGAGCCAGCCAGTTGCAGGGCGACCCAGGTCCTGCCCCTGGTAGGAGACCTGGCAGGGCAGCATGGCTTACCAGGTGAGCATGCTTCATCACGTTTCCCCCTCCAAAGCCCAAAGTGAGAGGGGTGGTGGGGCCAGGCCAGATCCAGCCATGCCTTCTTGTCCCCGCCAGGCTGGGCTGAGGAGCATTGAAGAAGAAGCTGCTCCTGAAATACATCGGGCCATTTCTGGGGACCTGACTGCTGAGGAAGAGCTGGAAAGAGCAATGGTGGAGGCTGCCATCGAGGAAGGGATATATAGGGTGAGTGCAGCCCTCAGGGCACAACAGGTGGTGGTGGCGGTGGTCCCACACAGCCCCCATTTCAATGTATGGATGGTGGGTCAGCATGGCTACCAGCAGCTGGAAGACAGTCCACAGAGGTGAGCCTGACCTTCACAGGCAGTGTGGACCACAAGGACCGATCAGCACTTCTGCGATGAGTGGCTATAAGCTCCTCAGAAAGAACAGGCAAGGAAGGAGAGGCGGGAGTGTGGCTCTGTACATTCGGGAGTGTTTTGACTGTAGATTCCAGTGACGATGAAGTTGAGTGTTTATGGGTAAGGATGAAGGGGATGGCTAAGAAGGGTGATTTTGTGCTGGGAGTCTGCTATAGACCACCCAACCAGGACGAGCAGGTTGATGAAGTATTCTATAAGCGGCTGGCTGAAGTCTTGCAATCGCCAGCCCTTGTTCTGGTTGGGGACTTCAACCTACCGGATATCTGCTGGAAATACAACACAGCAGAGAGCAGGCAGGCTAGGAGGTTCCTTGAGTGTATGGAAGATCACTTCCTGACACAACTGGTAGGACGACCTACCAGGGGAGGCGCCTCGCTAGACCTACTTTTCACAAGGAAGGAAAGGGCTGACAAGAAGGGCTAGTGGGAGATGTGGAGGTCGGAGGTCGTCTTGGGCTTAGTGATCATGAAATGGTCAAGTTTTCAATTCTTAGTGAGGTAAGGAAGGGGGTTAGCAAAACCTCCACCTCGGACTTCCGGAGGGCAGACTTTAGCCTGTCCAGAATCCTGGTTGGGAGAGTCCCTTAGGAGATAATCCTGCGGGGCAAAGGGGTCCAGGAAGGCTGGACGCTCTTCAAGAAGGAAATCCAAAAGGCCCAGGAGCAGGCTGTCCCCATGAGGCGCAAAATTAAAGGGCGGGGAAAACGGCCAGCCTGGATAAACAAAGAGCTTTTGATGGGACTTAGGGAAAAAAGGAGGGTTTGCCACCTCTGGATGAAGGGGCAGGCAACTCAGGAGGAGTACAGAGATCTCGTTAGGTTATACAGATTAAAAATTAGGAAGGCAAAAGCCCAGCTGGAACTCAGCCTGGCCATTAATATAAGGGACAACAAAAAAGGTTTTTAGAAATACGTCAACAAAAAGAGAGTCAGGGAGAATCTCCATCCCTTCCTGGATGATGGGGGAAACATTGCGACCAAGGACGAGGAGAAGGCTGAGATACTTAATGCCTTCTTTGCCTCCATCTTCAATAGTCGGACCAGCTATCCCCAGGGTGTTCAGCCTCCTGGGCTGGAAGATAAGGATGGAGAGCAGAACAACCCCCCTGTAATCCAGGAGGAAGTAGTTAATGATTTGCTTATGCACCTGGACACGCATAAGTCCATGGAGCTGGATGGGATTCACCCAAGGGTACTCAGGGAGCTGGCGGGAGAGCTCACCAAGCCTCTCTCCATTATCTATCAACAATCCTGGTCAACAGGAGAGGTACCAGATGACTGGAGGGTGGCCAGTGTGACGCCCATCTACAAGAAGGGCTGGAAGGAGGATCCGGGAAACTATAGGCCTGTCAGCCCGACCTCGGTACCGGGAAAGATCACGGAGAGGATCACCTTGAGTGAGCTCTCACGGCAAGTGCAGGGCAGCCAAGGGATCAGGGCCAGCCAGCATGGGTTTATGAAAGGGAGATCCTGCTTAACCAACTCGATCTCTTTCTATGACCATGTGACCCGCCTTCTCGATGCGGGGAAGGCTGTGGACGTTGTCTACCTGGACTTTGGTAAGGCCTTTGACACCGTCCCCCACAGCGCTCTCCTGGAGAAGCTGGCGAATCATGGCATAGACAAGTGTACTCTTCACTGAGTAAAAAACTGGCTGGATGGCCGTGCCCAGGGAGTTGTAATTAACGGGGTGAAATCCAGTTGGTGCCTGGTCACCAGTGGTGTCCCTCAGGGCTCAGTTTTGGGGCCAGTCTTGTTTAATATCTTTATTGATGAACTATATAAGGGGACTGTGTGCACCTTCAGTAAGTTTGCAGATGACACCAAACGAGGTGGGAGTGTTGATCCGCTTGAGGGTCGGCAGGCTCTACAGAGGGACCTGGACAGGTTGGATCGATGGGCCAAGGCCAATGGGATGAGGTTTAATAAGGCCAAGTGCCAGGTCCTGCATTTCGGTCACAACAACCCCAGGCAACGCTACAGGCTGGGGGCAGAGTGGCTGGAAAGCTGCCCAGCAGAAAAGGACCTGGGGGTGTTGGTGGACAGCCGGCTGAACATGAGCCAGCAGTGTGCCCAGGTGGCCAAGAAGGCCAATAGCATCCTGACCTGTATCAGGAACAGCGTGGCCAGCAGGAGCAGGGCAGTGATGGTGGCTCTGTACTCGACACTGGTGAGGCCTCACCTCGAGTGCTGTGTTCAGTTCTGGGCCCCTCACTCCAGGAAGGACATGGAGCTGCTGGCGCGTGTCCAGAGGAGGGCCACCAAGCTGGTGAGGGGTCTGGAGAACAAGTCACACGAGGAGAGGCTGAGGGAACTGGGCATGTTTAGTTTGGAGAAGAGGAGGCTGAGGGGAGACCTCATTGCCCTCTACAACTCCCTGAAAGGAGGGTGTAGAGAGGTGGGTGTTGGCCTCTTCTCCAAGGGAATAATGACAGGAGCAGAGGAAATGGTCTGAAGTTGGGGCAGGGGAGGTTTAGATTAGATATTGGGAAGAATGACTTTACTGGGAAGGTGGTCAGGCACTGGAACAGCCTGCCCAGGGAGGTGGTGGAGTCACCATCCCTGGAGGTACTTAAGAAATGTGTAGACGTGGCACTTCAGGGCATGCTCTAGTGCCCGAGATTGTTGGTTTGTGTCTGTTTGTTTGGTGGGGGGGGGTTTTGTTGGGTTTTTTTTTTTTTTTTTTTGTGGTCGGACTCGATGATCTCAAAGGTCCCTTCCAACCATGAAGATTCTGTGATTCTGTGATTCTTTCCTCTCCCTGAGCATGAGGGCATCCTGGTTGAGTCATCCTGGGCAACCTGCTCTCTGCCTCAGTTTCTCCTTTGCAAAAGGACTCATTTGCCTGGAGGGGGGTTTGCTGAATGTTTACCCACAGGTTTGGAGGGCCCCATGGACACCTTCTGCCAGGTTAAGGCAGGACAGCTCAGGTGTCATCATCACCAGAGCACGAACAGATTCATTTTCCGCTCCCTGGGAGTCTTTGAGACAGCCTGGGCAGCTATGCTGTTGCGGGGTTGTTACTCCTGCTGTGGCCAGAGGTGCCACCTGCTCAGGCTGTCGCATGGAGGTGGCAAGATTTTGTCATGCACAGGGCTGGCTCTTGTCCCAGTGCTCCCGCGTTGCCCCTCAGTGCCTCAGTTTTCCCAGCTGGACAATGAGGCTTTTGAAACCATGCAATCCGCAAGGCCCGAGCAGAGAGATGAGAAGAGAGATTGCTGTTCTCATGCTCACCCCCATATGTCTCCTCCCATGGGAATAGCCCCGGAGCTCCAGACCTCCCCTGATGCCCTCCCTGTTGGTTGCAGAGGACGGGTGGCTTGTTTGGCCAGGTTGACAGTTTCCTGGAGCCTAGCAGCCCCCTGCAGCCCCACGTGGCCAGCCAGAGGCCCCTGCAGTTCACGGAGGTGGGCAGCGAGGATCTTGATTCCCCCGTCTTCCTCGATGACTTCCCCCAGGAAGGCAACAGCAACGTCAACAACGCCAACAGCAATGACTGGCTGGAGGGGTAAGGGCTGGTGAGCCTTGCGTGGGCAGGCGAGGAGGGGCAGAGCTGGGCCGTGCCTGGCGACTCTTAGTGGAGCTGTGCTGGCAGCTGGCTGCACGTTGGTGTTGCCCAGCGGCTCTTCATGGATGGGTAAGGTCTGGAGAAGCAATGGAGTTGCAGAAGCGAGGTCCCTGCAGACTAGGCAAGGAATCAAGAGCTGGCCATGGAAGTGTCTCCATGGACACAGGAGCTTCCGCCCTTGGGGTATGAGCCGGGGCCCAGGCAAGGGGACAGAGAGGGCAGACACCCCAGCCTGGCACTCCCAGAGATGTCCCCAGAACATGCAGGGTAGCTCCAGGGCTGGTGTGTGGCTCCACACGTCAGAGCGTGTGACTTCCTAACCGCCCTTCTTCCCATCGCTCCGTCTGGGTGCCTTGAGGACTGAGGTGGACAGCAGGGCCTCAGAAATGGGATCTCAGAAATGACCCTTCCCACTTCCCCACCAATCTCTGAGTGCCAAGGCTCAGTTAGGGGCCACCAGCACTTGCCTGGGCACAGGTAGAAGGGACAAGGGTTACCAATGTAAGAGGATGTACTTAATCCTACTTTTTAGGATCTCCTCCCTGTTCATCTGTCCCAGGTGCCCCTCCACCCCAGCTGCATTCCCCAGGGTGGAGAAGGTGGGGAGGGTTGCACCCCTGGGTGGAGCTGGTCTCCACATGTGATCCCTGCTCAGGCTGACCCACCTGCTTGTCCTTGCCAGGATGGAGTATGAGGATGAGGTGCTGAGAAAGACAGTGCCAGCAGTACCCAGGCGACCAGCACGGGGTGAGTCTCAGTATTATTCCTCTTCTAGGGGATCTAGACCAGCCCAAGGACCAGGGCAGTCCTCCTACAACAGGGGCTGATATCGGCAGGCAGGAGGAGGAGACGCAGACCCCAAAAACTTGGAGGTTAGCTGAGAGCTCTGAGCACAGCAGGACCTGTCCGGGGAGCTGCAGGAGTCCCTTTTCCTACCTTCCCACCCTTGGGGGTGGTGGAGCATGAAGCCAGTGCCTCAGGCTGGGGGAGGACTGGCCATCCCTGGGCAGCAGGGCCACAAGACCATATTCGTTTCCATGAACAGGAACTTCTCCTTCCCAGCTGGGAGTGAGGAGGCAGCACGGGGCAGTGGACAGGCACTGGGACTTTGACTGTTCCTGGACCCGTAACCCCTTTGGTTCCCCCAGTCTAGTTAACCCCCTGCTCTGGGTGGCAGTGGTGTCTTTGTTCTTGTGCCTATCTGATGTTCCCTCACCTTTCCTTCTCCCAGAGCACAACCACCCCTTACCCATGGAGAGGCTGCAACGGAGGCTGAAGAGGAGGCGAGGGGCCACCTCAGGGGGTCACCCATCATCAGGGCTGCATCTTTTTCCCGAGGAGGTAAAGGGGGCAATGTATGTCCACAGGCAGCAAGGTGGAGGACGCGGGTGAGCCTGCCTCCCCTTCTGGGAAAGGCTGTCACAGCCATGTTGGGTTGGAGCTCGTCTCTAGGGCTCCCCACGATGAAGGGGAGCTTTGCTGGAGCTTTCCTTTCTGAGCAGGCCAGGGAAAGAGCCAAGCCCCTACCCCGTTGCTGCAGCGGGCATGGGATGCTCATCTCTCTGGCTCCCCAGCTGCCTCCAGAGCCAGAGTAGAAAATAGGGGTGCGTCAGGTTTGCTCCCACACTCCCCTGGATGCCCTTGGCTCAGGACAGTGCCTCATCGCCTGGCAAGTGCCAGAGCAGGAGATAATGGGTGGTTCCCAGCTCTCTCTGCCCACATGGCCCTGCTGGTCCCATTACGGGTGGTGCCCTGGACCCAGGAGCTTTAGCAGGATGTGAGTGCATGTCCAAGCTGGGTACAGTACCTACAGCCCCCAGATTAACATGGGAGCATTGCCCAAGCCCAGGCTGCAGCTCTTTGCTCCTTTCTCCTAGCTGCCTGGAGAGGATGGCACTGTGATGAGAACAGCATCCAGCTCAGGCTACCCCAAAGGTGAAAACGGTGACCCGAGCACATCCTCCACCCCGGCCATCACCTTCCTCATTCAGGAGGTAAGGCAGGGGCACAGCCCGGCAGGGTGAAAGGCAGGGCTGCCAGCGAGTGAAAGGGGCTGGCAGGGGTGCCAGGCTCGTGCCAAGTTGGGAGGTTGGAGGGCAAAGCTTAGCTACAAGGATGAGGAGCAGGTGTGTGTCAGCGCAGAGGGCAGCAGGGAGGAGGGGGTGAGGGTGGGCTGCCTGCAGCCAGGGACACTGCTACCGAGTGAGCACACACTGGGCTGTGACTGCATGCTCTGCTGCAGGCTCTGATCTCCGGGGGCCTTGTGGCTCTGGCTCGTGACCCGTCCTTCATAGCAGTGACCAGGGATGAGATGGTGGCCAGCACCCAGCTGGAGATGGATGAAGTGGAAAAAGCAGCTGTGGAGCTGCTAAAGGGAAGAGAAACACTGCAGGCCACAAAAACTGGCTCTGCCCGCCAGGACACCTCGGCCACATCACCAGCCAGCTCCCCAGGGCTCAGTGCAGCCCTCTCCAAGAAGACCATGGCTGCCACTCGCCTGTGAGCCACCTGCCGATGCAGCCCAGTGGGCATGGTCCCTGCAGGGGGGTTACTGGAGCAATGCCAAACTGCTCCCCCTCTCTGCCTGCGGTCCTGGAGCTCTCTGTCCGGCTGCAGGAGGATGTTTGGGCTGGGTCTCCAGGATGCTGGTGCAGGACGGGATAATGCTGTCCCAGCAGGGTCTTGCGAGAGCTGGACAGGTCATTAAAGTGTTCTTGCTGTGTGACTCTGTGGATCTCCCTGTCCCCTCCTTTCTCTGCCTGCACAGCCTGTGCCCATGGCTGCTCTCTGTCTAACCCAGCCTGGGGCTGTGCAGGCAAGACCACATGTAGCCAGAGCTGGCAGTGATTCAGCTGGCAGCCTCCAGTCCCCGTGCTGAGGGGAGGTCTGTCCTTGAGGCTCATGCCTCAGCCAGCCATTTTGAGAGTGTCAAGCTCTGAGGGTCTCCTGGTATCCCAGCAGCTGGACCCCAGCATCCTTATGTTTCTGCTGGAGCCTATTTCTCCTGCTTGCACCCAAGCCTGTCCTGCAGGGAGGAGAACAAGTGGCTTGGGCAGATCTACCTTGGGCTGGGACAGCAGACACCTTTGCACCAGAGTGGGGCCTGGGAGCTTCTTGGCTCACTCTCCCGGCTGGGTAAGAAACTGGGGATGGAGCAGAGGCATGAGAGCATGTCCAGGTCAGCGCAGCAGCCCTGGGACTAACCAAGAGGCAGTCACTTCAGATATCTCCAAACAGCACCCTCAGGCTTGGGCACCCACCACTCAGCCTGGCCCACAGGAGGGTCTCATCCAGCCTCACTGCTCTGCTGGGGACAGGCTGGAGCTGCCACATCCAGGAGAGCACAGGGAGCACAGCGCTTGCTGAGTGGTGGTGCCAGCGCTGCCTGTGCACTGCCCACTGCTGCCTGGTGTCACGGGGCAGCTGAAGTTCCTCTCCAGGAACGGGTCTGCCCAGGGGTTTCACTTTATAGACCTCAGTGCCCCCAGTGGGGTCTGGGTGCCAAGCGAGCACTGGGGCAGCCCCAGCTCCCCAGGCCATCTCTTTGCCGGGGTCTTGCTCCAGAGGCCCCACAGCCCAGCCAAACTGGGCAACGCAGGGCTCTGCCTTGCCTAATTTATATTAAAATGCAGCAAACTGATAGGTCCCAGGGGAGGTGCTGAATCAATAGAGCTTGCCTGCTCTCCAGCAGGGCATTTATTTGTTAACTTAATAAAAGAAAAGTGGCTGTTGCTGAGCTCCAGCTGCAGCCTGAGAGCCCATCTTGTGCTGGGGACATGGCGGCACGGACAGCTTTCCCCTGAGGGGATGCAGGCAATCAGCAGGGATGGCATAGGGGCAGCCACTGCATTGCTTGCTCTTGCTTCGCTGCTCTGGGGCGGGATGTACACCCCCTTACACGCATGCACGTGCTCACAAACACGTCCACCCGCTCCTGTGGAAGGGACGCCGGGTGGTTGCCAGTGAGACTCTGGCATCTGCTCTGCCGGGGGGATGTCAGGGACGTGCTTCATTCATTAGTTCTAAGGTGAATGGAAACGGTTTCCTGATCCCTTTAGTGAGGTGCGGGACTGTGTGTGCCACTTTCCACAGCAGGTGGGTGCTCACTGGGGACTCCAAACACAAAGAGTGACACTCTGGTGGTGTGAGAACCCGACAGACGTAGTGCGGTGATGGGGCAGTGCCTCTGCACCCTCTTCTGGGGTCTGGGGCTGCACAGGGGCTGATTTGCCCCAAACTAGCATCTGAGGGGGAGTCTATATTGAGTCGATTTCTAATTGAATTGGGGGATAGATCTGGCTTGTGACATCGCTGGCACAAGGGTGGGAGTGGGAAGACAGGACCAGCAACACCACAGCATGGTCACCACCCCTCTCCGTCTGGAGCTTTGGTGGGGAATCGTCCAGCCTCAAAAAAAAATGGCAGTTCAGGGTGGGAAGTCCCTCCTGGCCCAGGTGTCCTTGCAAACATAGCCCCCAGGGACAAAAGAAGAGAAAAGCCATCTCCTTACATCCTTGTGGGACAACAGACGGGCTGTATCCTGCTCATCCCCACTATGCTGTAACCAGCATGAGGTTCCCTGGAACTTACCCATCCCAGCAGATGCCAAGGCAGCTGCCCCGGGGTGCAGAGCTCTGTGCACACGTGGCACGTAGCCCTAGCACCTTGGGAGCCTCGAGGGGAGCGTGAGCAGACAGCGTGAAGGGACAGTGCTCGAGGTGAAGGCATCCAGGCCCCAGAGCAGAGGGCAGATGCTGGGCACATCTCTGACTCATTAGCTATCGGCCACCAATGCTGGCATGTCTTGGCTGTCCCAGAGCAGATGGGCAACCTCTCCCAGGACACAGTCTGGGCTCCTCAAAGCAAACCTTAGCGTGCCTCAGTTTCACCTCATGCTCCATCGCTGTTCATCCTGACATCAACACCGACCTGCAGAGCTGGGGTTCCCCTGGAGGTCTCACGCCTGCATCAGGCTGGGAGATGCTTTTTCCTGCTGAGCCAGAAGCTTCCTGTGTCCCTGGGCAGCACAGGCGCTGACTGCACAGGGCAGCATGTCCATCTGGCATCAGCCCCAGCAATGTGAAGGCAACTGAGGGAAGCCAGGACAGGACTTCTTCAGCTCCTTGGCACCTGCCTGTCCCGCGTCCTGCTCCCTAATGGGCCATGGACATGTCCCCCTCACTAGCCTCCTGAGAGCAGCTCATAGGATGGAGCCAGTTGCCCTGTGGGCACCACTGCTGCATGGGTGCCCAGCTTCCTGCTTGGCCCCCACAGCCACGCTAGAGATCTGTGTTGGCAACTGGGCACTTTCCTCATGCCCATGCCGTCAGCCTCACCCCCTGTCCTCTTGGGACAAGCTCTCACCACAGTCTTGGGCAACCCACAGGGTCACCAGCCCCCTAGTCCCAGTGGCTCTGGCAGGAGAACCCAGCTCGGCACTGCCCTGCGCTGGCTCCTGCTGCTCAATGGTGTCACCCTCCCCCACCGCAGAGCCCCGGGATGGGACCAGGTGAAGCCGTGGAGGTGTTTGAGTGACGCCAAGTATGTGGGAAGAGAAGCACTGGAGCTGGTCATTCACCTCTGTCCTCCTCCAGGCGCTGCTCCTTGCAGGGGCAGGGACCTGGTTTCTGTCCCCTGTCCCAAACCGAGTACCCGCACCCCAAAGCAGGCTGCAAACATCCTTCATCGGCACCATGGGGCTGGAGGGTTCGGCCTGGGAACCAGGCAGGGCTGGCATTAACACCTTTGTGGGACGGTGTGTCCCTCCTCAGCGTATGGTGGCCTCATCAGCGGTGGGTGGCTGGGGACAGCGTGTGGGGTGACAGCTGTGCTCAGCGCCCCTGCCTCCGCCTGTGTGCACACCCAGCAGCACCCGCACCCTCAGCTACACGCAGGCTGCCCCGCTGCCCACGAGCTGCCTCTGCCAGCCCCCCGCCACAACGCCCCTGTGTTTGTCCAGTAGCAGGGAGCTGGGGGTGGCCCAGGGGCTGCATGCCAGCAGGGGTGGGCTGTCACAGGGACATCATGTCCCTCCCTGTGTCCCACTCATAGGCAGGAACAGGGAGAGCTCCAATGTCCCCCCACAGTAGCACCCAAGCCAGTGAGGCTGGCTGCCAGCCTCTCCTGTTTGCAGGTGGGGACAGAGGAGCTGGGTGGCAGGCAGAGGCTCGGGGACAGCAAGGCTTTTGACACCGTCTCCCACAGCATCCTCATAGATAAGCTTAGGAAGTGTGGGTTAGATGAATGGACAGTGAGGTGGATTGAGAACTGGCTGAAAGACAGAGCTCAGAGGGTTGTTATTAGTGGCACAGAATCTCGTTGGAGGATCGTAACAAGTGGTGCTCCCCAGGGGTCAGTACTGGGTCCAGTCCTCATCAATATATTCATCAATGACCTGGATGAAGGGATGGAATGTACCCTCAGCAAGTTTGCTGATGATACAGAACTGGGAGGGGTGGCTGACACACCAGAAGGCCGTGCCGCCATCCAGCGAGACCCCGACAGGCTGGAGAGTTGGGCAGAGAGGAACCTGATGAACTTCAACAAGGGCAAGTGTAGGGTGCTGCACCTGGGGAGGAATAACCCCCTGCAGCAGGACAGGTTGGGGGCTGACCTGCTGGAGAGCAGCTCTGAGGAGAAAGACCTGGGAGTCCTGGTGGACAACCATGAGCCAGCAATGTGTCCTTGTGGCCAAGAAGGCCAATGGCATCCTGGGGGGCATCAGGAAGAGTGTGACCAGCAGGTGGAGGGAGGTCATCCTGCCCCTCTGCTCTGCCCTGGGGAGGCCCCATCTGGAGCACTGGGTCCAGTTCTGGGCTCCCCAGTTCCAGAAGGACAGGGGGAACTGCTGGAGAGGGGACAGCAGAGGGACCACAAAGATGATGAGGGGCCTGGAGCATCTCTCTTAGGAGGAAAGGCTGAGGGACTTGGGTCTTTTGAGTCTGGAGAAGAGAAGACTGAGGGGGGATCTGATCAACGCCTAGAAATTCTTAAAGGGTGGGTGTCAGGAGGATGGGGCCGGTCTTTTTTCAGTGGTGCCCAGGGACGGGACAAGAGGAAATGGGCACAAACTTGTACATAGGAAGTTCCATCTAAACATGAGGGGGAACTTCTTTCCTGTGAGGGTGGCAGAGCCCTGGAAGAGGCTGCCCAGGGAGGTGGTGGAGTCTCCATCTCTGGAGACATTCAAAACCCACCTGGAGACATTCCTGTGCAACCTGCTCTGGGTGGACCTGCTCTGGCAGGGGGTTGGAGGAGATGATCTCCAGAGGTCCCTTCTGACCCCGTATCATTCTGTGAGTCTGTGATTCTGTGACAGGGAAGGGCAGGGGTGAATGAGACCCTCTGTGTGGCCTGGGTGCTCCCGGGGCTGGCAAAGGGCTCCGATCCAGACCAGAGCTACACTGGGATATACTTGGGCAGCACCAGACTGCACTGGGATGTGCTGAGCTGAACTGGGCTACACTCTGCTGATCTGGGCCGGCACTGGGCTGCACTGGGCTGACAGGTGACTGACGCGTTCCCCGGCCTCCCCCCAGGCCACTGGGGGTCCCTCCACACCAGGACAGGCAGCACCCACCCTGCAGGACCCTGGGCTGCTCTCCTGCTGTCCCCAGCGGGAGATGCCCTGGACAGACCCAGTACAACCCGGTGTGTCCCTGCAGAGCCCTGGTACAGCCCGGAACAGCCCAGTACAGCCGTGAGCAGGTGGTGGCAGGGCCGCTGGCTCAGCAGGGGCAGGGTCATGGGTGAGAGTGTGTGTGAGTGCGTCTGTGAGTGCTGAGTGTGTGTAGTGCATGTGTGTGAGAGTGTGTGTCTGAGAGAGTGTGTGTGAATGTGTGTGAGTGAGTGGGTGAGCGTGTGTGAGACTGTGTGTGCATGCATGTGTGAGTGTGTGCGCGTGTGTTTGTGTGTAGTGAGTATGTGCGTGTGTGCATTGAGTGTGTGTGTGAAAGTGTGTGTGAAAGTGCATGTGAGTGTGTTCAGTGAGTGAGTGTGTGTATTGAGTGTGTGGGTGTGTGTGAAAGCGTGCGTGAGTGTGCGTGTGTGCGAGTGTGAGTAGTGAGTGTGTGGGTGTGAGTGTGAGTAGTGAATGTGTGTGTAGTGAGTGAGTGAGTCTCTGTGTGTGTGCGAGTGTGAGTGTGTGTAGTGAGTGTCAGTGTGAGTAGTGAGTGTGTGTGTGTGAGTCTCTATGTGAGTGTGAGTGTGTGTGCGTGTGAGTGTGTGTAGTGAGTGTCAGTGTGAGTAGTGAGTGTGTGTGTGAGTGAGTCTCTGTGTGAGTGTGTGATTGTGTGAGTGTGAGTGTGAGTAGTGAATGTGTGTGTGTAGTGAGTGAGTGAGTCTCTGTGTGTGTGCGAGTGTGAGTGTGTGTAGTGAGTGTCAGTGTGAGTAGTGAGTGTGTGTGTGTGAGTCTCTATGTGAGTGTGAGTGTGTGTGCGTGTGAGTGTGTGTAGTGAGTGTCAGTGTGAGTAGTGAGTGTGTGTGTGAGTGAGTCTCTGTGTGAGTGTGTGATTGTGTGAGTGTGAGTGTGAGTGTGAGTAGTGAGTGTGTGTGAGTGTGAGTGTGTGAGTGTGGGGGGGGCTGGATGCGTTTGTGTTCTGTTGTGACTCGGGGGGCTCGGGGGGGGCTGCGCGGGGCGCACATGACAGCCCCGTGTCTGTGTGTCTGGCCGTGTCCCCGCCTGTCGCCTGTCGCCTGGGGGCGTGTCCCGGCCCCGCCCCGCACCTGGCCCCGCCCCCGCCCCTCCCCCGCCCGTGGATGCTGTCGGGCAGCGGCGGTGCCCGGGCGGCGGGGCCATGGCGGCCCCGGACAGCTGTGTCAAGGTGGCCGTGAGGTGAGCGCTGGGGGGGCCGCGGGGAGCTCGGGGCATCCTCCGGGGCACGGGCAGCTCGGCACGACAGGGGACTCGGTGCCCCCCGGCGGGTCGGTGGCTGCAGTCGGCTGTGCGCGGCGGGAGGAGCGGGGGGGGGGGCTCGGTGCACCGAGTCCGTCGTCGTCCCCCCCCCGAGCCGGGTTTTGCTCTCCCCGGCCCCGCCGCCGCTATCCTCCCCACCCCCCACTCGGCATCGTTTCGGGGCTGCCTCCCCCCTCACCACACGGCTCCCCCCGGCCGCGCAGCCCCGCGATGCCCCCGCTTCCCCTCCCCTGCGGCCGGGGGAGGGGGTTGGAGGCAGGGACCCCCCGGTCCCCTCACCTGGCGAGCCCAGCCTTTGCAGCTCGGCAGCTCCCGGCGGCCTCGCGGTGGCTTTGGCCCCCCCGGTGGTGCCAGGCAAGATGCCGGGGGAGTGTGTGTGTGTGTGTGGGGGGGGGGGGTCCCCGCCTGTTCCCCCCCCGCCTCCCTCCCCGCCGCGGTAGGGAAGGATGCGGCATCGCGGTGTCCTTTGTGCGCTCCCGGGCTGGGAACAATGCGCCCGGGATCGGGCACCGCAATAAAGGAGCTGCCGGGAGCGTCTGATTCCCGCGGGGACTCGGGGGGCGCTGCGGGAGCCCGAGGGGCGCGGGGCTCGGCGGCAGCCGGCGGGACAGACGCCGCATCGTCCGCAGAGCCCCGCGGGGGCGGGCGAACCCCGGGGGGGCTCTTTGTTAGCGCCGTGCCAGGCTGGGTGTATTCCGTGCGCTGCCGCTGGGGTCCCGCAGCCCGGCGGCGATCGGCTTCTCCCTGCCCCGGGAGGAGGAAGAAGGAGCCCCCGGAGGAAGGGGGGGGGTACGAGCCCCGCCGGAGCCGGCGGGAGAGGCGGGGGGCGGGGGGGGGAAGGACCCCGGGCACGGCCGGAGCTGCCGTCCCGCGTGGGGAAGGCACCGCGTGTGCGGCTTCCCCCTGCTCACCGGGTCCGCGGGACACGCGTGAACCCGGCCTGGCCCTCGGCGCCCCCGGCTCCCGTGCGGGGTGTGGGAGCGGAGCCGGGCGAGGGGCGGATCGGGCCCCCGCGGGGACAGGGCTCGGCGGGCCCAGCCCCAGGCGGTTACACCGACATCCCCGTCTCCCGCAGGGCTGGGCACGAAGTGTCCCTCTGTCCATACCCTGGACGGCACCGGGCAGGTTGGGGTGTCGCTGGCAGTCTGCGGGGGGGGCTGCCTTAGTCCTGGGAGCAGGATTTGCAGAGGGCCAGTCCCTGCCTACCTGGGCAGAGCAAGAGCACAAAAGATGCTGGGTGCAGCAGATGGAGGAAGAGGATGGGTGTGGGGCTGTGCATGCCTGTGTGCGGGTGTGCGTGTCTGTGTGTGTGTGCATGCGTGTGTGTGCACCAAGACACCTCCCAGCGCTGCCAACCAGTCCAATCTGCCCATCTTGGAAGCAGTCAGGGGCAATTTTCTGCCTTGTTCTCTTCAGGAGGCTGAGAATCGGGGCCAGGCTGTGGTTTCAAAGGCTGAGGGAGCTGCCGGGGAGGTGACAGCATCCCCTTGTGCGGGTGCTGCTGGGGTGCCTGCACAGGGGCAGAGCCGGGCTGTGCCCAGGCAGGGGTGTCCATGCCAGGACACTGACCTGGGAACTGAGTGATGCTGGCAGCTGAGGGTGGAGATTTCCTGCTGGCCAGACTCTTCCCGTCCTCCATCCTGCATTTCTCTCGGGATGAAGCCTTTTAACTAAGGCCCGGCTCAAGGCTGGGGTCCCTTTTGCCCGGGATATGGAATGGGTGCCACTGGGGATGGTGGCTGTGGAGTCGTTTCTCTTGGGCTTTTCCTACCTAATCCCTTTGGCCCCTGCCAGCAATTTGGGTCGAGGACTGTGTGGTGCACAGGGAGGGGATCACGACTGGGAGGTAACTTGACTATGCAGCGTTGCAGTGGGACTGGGGTGCCCATGGCAAGGATCTGGGGGGGGCGGGGGGAGGGTGTGTACAACTCTCTCCCACCCCCTCCTTGATGGAGCGAGCTGGCATCCCACTTGGTGTGGCCGGTGGGTGCCAGGGAGCTGGGGCAATATGTTGGCGAAGGTGAGCGTGCAGGACAAAGGAGCAGGGCTGGGAGCAAGGAGACTGCGAGACAAAGCAGGCAGGTCGCAGCGCCATGCGGGAAGGTGGCTCCCAAGGCCGGGCTGTGAGCCGCTCTCCCTGCAGGCGACCCGGCTTTTCTGCCAAAGCAGCCCTTGGGGGGCTGGTGCTGAGTCCCCTCCTGCCCTGGGCTGGGAGCAGAGCGAGGTCTTCCTTTGTGAGCGCTCGTGACACCCTGCCAGTGGAGCAGCTGGGCTGTGGGAGTCTCCAAGACCTCCCACCCTCTGAAACCTGCCCCCAGATCCCACCTCCCTCAGCCATCAGAGCATAGAGGAGGTTGAATGCCTCTGGGGTGTGGTGGGACACGCATCAAAGCTCCCCTTTTGTCCCTTTATAATAACATCAATGTGCCAGCTGTGCCATTTCTTCGGGGTCTCTGTGTCTGTGCTGCTGGTGGGAGCGAACTGCGACCTGGGGAAGGACCACGGGCACTGGGCAGTGAGGGGGGCTTTGAAGGAAGGGGCCGTGTGCTGATGGGGTTAAATGGCTGGGTGATGGGGATGGTCCAGCTGATGTCAAGAGGTGCTGCAGCCACCAGGAACCATCTCTGGGGCCTCACGGACCTCTCGTGGTGGGAGGAGTGGGGACAGAGGAGCAGGGGCGGTGGGACCGTGCTGTCCTTGGAGGGACCCCAGTTCCTGCTGGTTCTCCTGACCTGGCAGGAGGAGGCAGGAGAGATGCTGTGGCGTTTCATTATCAGCTTCACAGGCTCCATCCTTCCCTCGGGAGACCCCCGGCTGCCCCATTGGCACTGAGAGCCCAAAGGACCCGAGTGCTGAGCCACTGGTTGGGGCACAGGGGCTTCCTGTGTACCAGGGGTGAAGCAGCTGGTATCTGCTGCAGCACTGCTGTTGGCAGAGGGAAATGCAGGCCCAGTGGCGGCTCCTGGCCCGGGGCCTGATTTGTACCTGCACCTTGTACCTGCAACTCAGACCTACACTGTCTGCAAGGGAAGGGCTGGATCCTGCCCCGACTCCCGCCCTCCCTGCAGGCAGGGTCTGCTTTCGGCATTAAGGCTGCCCGAGCTCTGCCTTCACTTGCCCATCAGCCTAAAGCCTGGCGTGTCGCTTCATGGGCGAGTCTGAGCTTGCCAGCTCCGGCAGACGCCACTGGGGAGGAAGCGATGGGGCCGAGCTGCTGGCGGCGGTCGGGCTGGGTGCTGGTGTAACGGTCTCAGCTGGGAAGCGGCCGCCGGCTGCGGCGGTGCGGAGCGGGGTGGCCTGGGAACCCTCGCTCCTTGCTGCTGCGGGGTGGTTTCCTCAGGGACCGGGGAAGGCACCGACTGCCGTTTCCTTCTGTAGGTGACCTTCAAATGGGTGGTTGCAATGCCTCCTCCATCCGGGGAGCAGAGCCGCCGAGCTGAGGCTTGTGCCTTCTCCTGAGCCTCAGCGGCCCCCCCCTCCCAGCAGTTCCCCCCCACCCGGTGCAGTCAGGTGCTGTCAGCTGCCTGGGGGTGCAGCGGGGGAAGCGGGACCCCCGTGCTGGCTGCAGGAGGTGGAGCCCAGCTCTGCTGCACACGGGGTGGTTTTGCTGTGTCAGGAAGGGCTGAGGGCGCATATTGACCCAGAGGCCATTAAACTCCTTGGCCGGAAGAGGTCTGAGAAGCCGGGCTGGCTGCAGAAGTGCTCCCTGAGGGTACTTTCAAACTGCCCAGTTCATCAGAGAGAAGGTGGCACCCCCTGTGCCAGAGCTGCCCACGGCACCCGAGCACGCCCGGCTGGCTGCGGAGACTCAGGAAACGGAGCTTGTGAAATTGGGGAAGGAAGTTGAGTCGGATTTCAAGTTTATTTAAACCCTGCAACCTCCAGTGCTCTGCTGCTCTCAGAAACACTCATGCCGTTATGCCCTGCACTCTGTGTGGGCAGCCCGGTGCTGGCTGTCTCCTGCCCTGGGGAGCTGCTCCCACCTCCTCCTTGGGAAGAAGGATGGGATGTGCCGCTCGTGATGGGGCAAACTCATGCACCCATCACCATGTGCCCTGGAGGGCCTGGGCTCAGTGGGAGCATGCTGGCAAAGGCTAGGTGCCAGGATCAGCTGGGCTCCCGACCCTGCCAGCATCCTGGCATCTTTGCTGCCACGTGGCCAGGACTCCCCTGCCTGCTGGGATGGTTTCTGTGAACCCGAAGGCTGTGGGACCAGCTGGGGTTGGTCCCTGTGGAGGCAGAGTTGTTGTAGCCCTTGCAAACCAGCTCCTCCTGGGGCAGTTTTGGGTCTGGATGGCAAGGTGGTGTGAGCCTAACTCGTGCCACACCGGTGCATGTGCTGCTCAAGGGCTCCAGCACGGAGAGGGGTGGTACAGCCTGGTACCTTCTGCCCACCATCAGCACATCAGCTGCTGCTGCAGCTCCGAGCCCCTTCGATGTGGTCCTGAGGGGACGCTGTGGGGTGGCTCGTGGGACATGGACTCCTGCCAGGGCTGGCTGGTGTTGGGCTGGTTTTGCTCAGATGTCACAGGGGAGGGGACACAGGGGAGAGATGAGGCAAACCCACCCCTCTGCATGCGATGTGCTCCTGTGGTCTTGAGGAGGAGACAGCCTGTGCTGCTGTAGTGGCACAGCACAGCCCTGGGGTGCCCCATCTTCCATCTGCAGGGGCTGGGAGGCTCCCTGTCGAGCAGCCCCGATCCCACAGAGGAAATATCTCAAGAGGCTTCTACAGCCCGGGGGTGCTGGGCAGGCAGAACACCAGCGTGAGCATCCCCAGCTGCTTTCCCCGTCCTTTGCCTCCACCGAGGGCAGCTCAGCTCTGGCAGTGAGGGCCCCCCGTGTCCTGTGGCTCTTTCGCTGCTGTGCTGAACCCATCTGGGAGAGCTGCTCTGGGGCTTCCCAGCCACGCTGCGATGCAGGGGTGTGTGTGCTCTCAGCTCCCAGCAAGCAGGGTTAAATTGGCCTCCCCTGTGTGGAGAGAGACGCTGGGGGCTGTGGTGGGTAGGGGGCCCCAATGGGTCTCGGAGGGAAGTGCTGAGCCCAGGTGTGTGGGCGCGAAGGGGTTTTCTGTGCCTGGCTTCAATCAGGCGTGCCCTCACTGGCTTTTACAGCGGAAATGTTAGAAAGGGGATGGTGCCGGTGTGAGGGGGGAGCAGTGCTGCACCCTGCGGTCCCACACAGATACACCATCGCTTGTGGTATTGCTCGGAGCAAAGCAGCTTCAAGAGGCTTTTGGTGCCTGCACCCATCATCCATCAGCGAGGGATTTAAACGTGTAATGCCATGAAGTGTCGGGAACTTGGGAGGCCGGGGCTGTCTCTAAGCCAGAAGACGGAGCCAGCTGTGGCTTTCCTGCACCAGCAGTGAAATTGGGGGCAGGAGGAAATTGCAGGAGATGAAGCCCTAAACAAAGCTGCCAGGAACATGGCTCCTGGCCCCAGGAGAGGGAAGGCGATATCCCCGCTGAGTCCAGTGCTAATTGAGGAGCCAGCCCTGGTTGGGTGACTGTTGTGCTCTTCCTGATGGGGGGGGCTGGCCCTGGTGGTCCCACAGGGCTGTTTCCTGCCACAGGCTGTCAAAACAGTCCCTGTCGTTGGTAAAACAGCCGGCAGGTTTGGGATGTGGTGGACTGTGAGAGCAGCTGCCACCAGGCTCTACTGCAGGAGATCAGCATTCCATGGGGTGATTGCCTGCCCTGGCTGGATGCTGGTGGGTTTGTGCTTTGGCTTGGTGGGAGGGAAGGTGACCGGCCTCCCGCCATCCCTTCCCCTCCGGGCGGCCCCGGAGCTGGTCTAGTGGCATGTCCCTGTGTCCCCGCTGGCTCTGCACTGCTCTGAGAGCAGGGGTGGTTGGCAGCCCCATCGCGCTTGGCATCTGCTCCTCTGCCCTGCTCCATGTGGACACAGCATGGTTGTCGCCCCCATTTCCAAGTGAGGATTCAGGGCTGAGCCCCCAGGTCCCAGTGAAATCCCTTCCCTTCCTCTGCAGTTCCCAGACATGCTGGGGAGCTGTTTCTTGTCACAGCTTGCTGTAGCCGATCCTGGTTCCAAACTCCCCTGTCTCATGGTCTCACACCCCACCAAACCGCACAGGGCTGTGAACGCCTGCCTGCCCATCCATTCACGCCGGGCTGTTGTTCTTGGTGGGTGCCCCTGTGGTGCCCCGGGAGGGTGGCTCCGCAGCCACCTCCCTCCAGGCTCTGGGTCTGTTCTCCCAGTGTTGCCAGCCCCGTGTCTGGGCCAGCACTGAGGGCAAAGCTCTGGAGACTGGCACAGGGGCAACCCAAGGGGCATTCCTGCACCAGCCCGGCCCTCCCCAAGGCTGAAAGATTTAATAAAGTTGCTTCTGCCCACCCTGCCCTTGGGCTTTGCTGCAGCCAGGGGCCTACAGGCTCTCAGCCCCTTCCCGGAGAGCAATGCAGCCTGATCTTCAGCACCAGGCACAAAACTACCTCTGACTTCTTCCCCGGGCTCTTCCTTCCTCCTTGGCAACAGCCTGGGGCACACCTGAGTGCTGGAGCCCAAGGACCAAGTGTGGGTGCTCCGGGGAAAGGGATGGAGGTGCTGGGGGCAAGGAGGCTCGGTGGGGCAGGGTGGGATGTGCCGGGTCTGTTTGGCACGCTCTTCCCCAGAAGTTGCAAGGGTCCTGTGAGCTTCATGCGAGCTTCTGGTGCTGCTGGACACAATAACCCAAATAATGTGTTGGCAGAGCCCTGTGAGTGTGCTGGGGGCTTGGGTGGCAGGAGTGGGATGTCTCCATCCCAGCACTGGTCTGGCAGGAGATGAGCAGTGCTGGTAAGGGAGGAAAGGCATTGTCTTGGGGGAGAAAGGCTGGAGCTGGGCTCCTGATCCTTGCCTTCCTCTCTGCCCTCCAAGTACTGAGCAAGGGCAGTTCCTTGGCCCGGTGTTGCAAGGCTGGGAGGCAGAGCCCAACCCCTGCCTGCGTTAGGAGTGGGGGTCTCTCGGGCCGTGTCACCGTGGTCTCTGCTCATCTATTATTTCATGCTGCACCTGCCCGAGGAGGGTGTTAGGGCAAAATGTGCCTGTTCCCTTCCAAGCTGTGGGACCAGTTTTGCTCCTGGGTGCTTGGTAGCACCCCCTGTCCTGCTGGCCAAAGGCTTGGGACTATTTGGAGGGGGTGGGTGTTGGAGAGACACCTCTTTTCTGCCACCCGCTCTCCTGTCTTGTGGGCATGTTGCTCCAGATGTCCTCTGTGGGCTCTGGAGTTGCAGCATCTTCTACCAAGATTGGGGTGTTTTCCCAGTGGCAATCAGAGTGTGCCAGTGGGCTGCAGGTGTGCCTGCTTTCAGGGGGCCCAGGAACACCTTATCTCCAGTACTGGAGTGGGATTCGGACACGGTGAACTCACAGGGTGTGCGTCGAGTTGCGTCTGCTGCCACACGTGTGTTTGCCCACCCCACCCGGGGTTCTGGGGCCTCGCACCCCTTTGTGGATGACTGTCCTGGTATGTTGTTTGCAAGCAACCTCGTGGTGTTTCCCAGCCTCTTCTCTCGGGCAGGTCCAGCACAGAGCTGATGGCATTGCCAGCCACGTATGGAGGTGAAGGAGGAGTCCAGGGAGATCCCAAACTTGGTTTGCTCCTGCTCACCTCTAGGCTGGGTAGAGCACGATCCCGTGCTTCCCCCGGGCTCTGCTGGTCTCTGCCCGTTGCTTTGGGGTGGGTGTCCCCGGGTACTGGGTCCCTGTGCGGGCAGCAAGTCCCTCATCCCCGACCTGCGGTGGGTCTCGGCACAGAGCAGATGGCACAGCTCAGCACCGGTGTGCTCCTGCCAGAGCTAATGAGCAGCACATGGTGGCTGCCAAGGCCTGATTTAAAGGTTTCCCTAAGCCTGGGAAAGCCTGGAGCAGGAGGATTAGGAGGGGCCCAGTGGGTTCTGAGGTCCAAGGCAGCAGGGTTTGTCCCTCCAGGGAGCAGGCTGGGCAGCCGGGAGCTGGGCACAGCCAGCACATCCATGCAGAGGATCTGTATTGGGGTTGCTTCCTCGGGGGGTGAATGCAGAGTGGAGGCATGTCCTTACGCTGAGCTGTGTCCAGCACCCATCCCCACACACCCCAGCTCTGTGGGGACTTGCCTGTCCCCAGGCTTCCTGGCGCTGTGGTGAAGAAGCCAGCAGCCAGGGACCCAGCAGCCAGGGAGCTCCGTCTTGCCCCTGGTGCTGGTCCAGCTGTGCTGGCCATGGCACCCTCTGCTTTGGTGGTGTTTGGCTGGAGCACGGGCAGGGACCGCGTGGCGTGGGTGGCTCTGCAGGCAGCCTGAGCCTGGCGCTCTCCTGTGCTCGCTCCTGCTGGGAGGTGGCTTGCTATACTTCATTGGAACGTTTGCTGACCAGACCTGGCAGTCTCTGGGGACCCTGATTCAATTTTCTCTGATTGCTGAGCTGCTTCCCTGCCGTGGTAATTAAATGCTTAACTTTGCCTTGATTTGGGTCCAAAGCAACCTGTGTGCAACCAGCCAGCCCTTGGCAGCCAGCCCTCTCCCGGGACCCCGTGCTCAGGGGAAATAGGGCATCCCTTCCTGGGCAAGGGGGCAGATGCCCCCACGGGATCAAGCCACGCTGAGCTGAGACCTGGGGAGCTGCTGCCCGCTGGTTAGGGCAGGCAGCCCCATGCTTGCCATGCTGGCCTGGAGATACGGGAAAACCTGGAGCACTTTGCTCTGATCTTACCCTGGTGATGCTGGCAGCTCCCGGCTCCCTGGAGAGCTACTTGCCCCATACTCTGCCACACTGCACCCTGTGTGCCACACACTGCCTTGCCTGGTGGGTTTGCAGTGCCCAGGGTGTCCTCGACCCATAGAATGTCCTAGGGCAGCACAGGACAACGTTAAAGCTGCTCTCCTCCTGGCTGCCCTGTGCTGCTGGGAGGGATAATAGGGCAGCAGCAAAGCGTGGAGGGCAGGTTTGGGGAAGAGGAGAGCAAAGCGTGCAGGGAGCAGAGAGGGTAGCGAGACTGACAGATGGGCTACGTGTGAGTCCAGGCTGTCTGGCAGATGCTGCTGCAGCTCCGGTGCTGGGGAGGCTGGAGAGAGGGCAAATGGGGTGATGCAAGGAGCGGGGATGTGGCAATGGGGGGAGTGGGGATGGCAGCAGGGCAAACACAGGTGATGCAGAGATGGGAGCGGGGTGAATGCAAGGTGATGTGGAGAGGAGAAATGGGGCAAACGCAGGTGATGTGGGGAGCAGAATGATGCAGGGATGGGAGCAGGGTGAATGCAAGTGATGCAGGGAGTGGGGATGAGAGCAGGATGAATGCGGGCAACATGGGGAGCAGAGCCAAGTGCTGCCTGGGCTTGCCCAGCCTGCGTGTCTTGGCAGGCACATCCAGAGCAGCTGGGCTGCGTGGCTGGTTGGGGTCTGCCAGCTCCAACCTCTCCCAGCCCACGCTGGCAGAGGTGCCTGTAGCCAGGTGGGGGCAGTGCCCCAGCCCCTCACCTGGTGCTGGGGCTGCCAGCATCGCAGCAGGCAGCCTTGGAGATGGGGGGGGAAAGAGCAAGTGCCTCCGAGCCTACAGGGCCTGGCGTGGAGAAGGAAAATGCTTCCATCCACCACTCCCCGGCTCTCTGGCTCAGCTTCCTGGGAAACCAGCCCTGCCTGGCTGGGCAGGCCACTCGGATCCAGCCTTGGGAGGGGAGAGGAATGGCTCCTTGCAGGGGGGCAGCCACCCTCCCCTCCCAGAACAGTCTTAGAGGGATGGGAGCTCCCTGCCGTAGCTGGGGAGCCTGCTGCTCTGCCTCTCTGTGGTGGGAAGGTTAGAAAAGGCAACTGCAGCTGGGGGGTCGCCCACACCCCCATACTGGAGCAGCTGCCCTGCAGGCCCCTGACAGCGCTGAGAAATGGTGGTGAGGAGGTGTGTGCTTGGCCTCCCTGGGCTGGGACAGCCCCTGTCTGAGGTGGATGATGCCGGGTGATGGGTCTGGGGGAGGCTGGCTCCCCTCTGCCTCCATGCCCATCCTCTCCTGCTGGGGTGTGCTGGGTGGGATGGCCGCCCTGCCCCGGGGTGGCTGTGTGTCAGCAGGGTGGTGCATCCTGGGGGGAGCTGCAGGCAGTTTGGGGTGGGGGTGGTGCGTGTCGTGTCTCTCACCATGGGCCGGAGGGCTGTGGGAGTGTGCAGCCACAGCTTTGTCAAAGTGCTGGGGGCCAAAGGATGCTCTGGAGCCTCTTGGAGTTGCCATAGCAGTGGGCTGCGAGGGGGGAAACTGAGGCAGTTGAGTGAGGAGGCAGGGGGACACAAGGACATGAACCCAGCAGCCCATGTCAGCCGCATTATGCCTTCCTGTGCAAGGAAACAGCCACTCTTTGGTGCACAGAGGGGGCTGGGTGGTGTCTGCTGGTGGATCCAGCCCTGACATGGGGATACTGGCTCTGCCCGGTGTGGTGCACCCCATCCCCTCCACTGGTCGCAGGGCTTGAGATGCCGGGATGGGGGACGAATACTGCTGGGGTGGAGAGACCCCTGAGCCAACCCTCTGAGGGCTGCCTGCCCCATGGTGCCCATCCAGTGCTTGGCTTCCAGCCTCGCTCGGCTCCCCCATCCGTGGCCAAATGCTGGCGTAGGGCAGCGGCGCTGAACAACTCAGCCTTTGTGCTTGCAGCCAAGCAGGCCCGTGTGTGCGCCGAAGCTCCCTGCCCCTCGGGGTGCAGGACCCGCTCCCCGCTTCCTCCCAGATGCTCGCTCGCCCTGGCAGCCCAGCCGTGGAGACAGGGCTTTCACAGCCTGCCAGCCCAGCAGGGAAGGGAAGGGGAGTGATGGAGAGGCTCCCGGCCAAGGTCCCTTTGTGTCCCCAGTTGACTGTGGGCTCTCCCTGGCATGAACGCCACTCATGCTGCCGGGTTTGGATGCAGGCAGGCTCCTGCCATGCTGCCCATCATCACCCCAGTGAGAGCTGCTGGTTCGGGGTGGAGTGATCTCCTCCCCTGCCTGTGCCTCTGTCTCTGTGCGTCTGTCTGCCTCCCAGCCCTATGTGTTGGGTGCCCAGGGTTGGGAAGAAGCCAGGTTTGCTTGTCAGGAGTGCTCAGCCGGGACCATGCAGCTCTGTCCTGGGTGCTCAGTCCCTGTCACTGTCCCTGCACAGTGAGCTGAGCTCAGAGGGGCCCCAGGTGGTGGCCAGGCTCGTGGTACTGCTGTGGTCCTGCCAGCTCTCTCCTCCCTGGGCTCCTTGGGTGTAGTGCCTGTTTTGAGGCTGGTTTATCAGCATGGCCGGGAGGGAGATGAGGTTGGTACTGATCATCCTGCTGGCCCCAGGACAGCCTGTGTTCTCCCCATGCTGGCTTTGAGCAGAAAAAGCAGTCACCTGTGCCAGCGTGGGGATGGCTGGGCGCAGGCTGCCCAGTGGAGCTGGGGCTCTGCTCCACTCCTGCCTGAGCTGGGGGGGTGGCAAGGCAGCACCCCACTGGTAAAGCGCTGATTTATTTTGGTTGCTGCTTTACAGATAAGTCCCTAATTGCCACGTAACTGTAGGAGCCTGTGCCATGGGCTCCCAGGGAATCAGCCAGGCTCTCTGTGGGTGTCCCAGCCCTTTAGGACAGGGCACCCCAGCATGTTTGGCCTTGCAATGGGTTCTAGTGCTGGGTGCAAGCTGTCCTTCTGACTGGTGGCCCATGAGCAGGTGCAGAGCAGCTTGGCTGGCTGTGTCCAGACGCAGGTGAGGGAGCAGCTCCATCGTCCTGCAGGTTGGGCCCTGACAGCATCACACCTAGTTCTTGTGAAGCCATCGACAGACAGGACACGACCAGCATCTTTTTTCGTAGAGGCAGGGACAAGGAGTGCCAGAACACACTCAGGTGGTGACTTTATGACCACCAAAGTCGCTGATATCTGTTGCAGAGCAGGGAAACTGAGGCAGAGCATGACAAGTGCTGCCAGCTCCCTCAGCATCACCTGGTGGGGTTGAGGACAGGGCCAAGAAGAGAGCTCATGCTGGCTCTGCAGATGCTTATGTCATGTTTGGAGGAGGTATCGTGGTGCCTGGGCATGACTTGACCTACACGTGTGCACCTACCTGACCTGACCTGACCAGGGTCTCATGTTGCCCAGTTCCTGGCAGGGTGATGTTCCTCCTGGGTGGGCAGGGATGGGACCCCCCTGGTGCAGGAGAACTGGGACAGTCGGATGCTGGGGAGCAGGAGTAGCATCTGCACTGGCCTAGAGAAACCCTCTGATGTCTCTTGGTGGCCACGTAAATCTCCTGTAACGCTTGGTGTCATCCCACACGGGGCTGTGGCTGCTGGCGCTTGTCCCTGCCCTCCCGCTCTACATGTCCCACTGTTGCAGTGGGGGTCTGTAGTATTCACACACCAGCTGGAAGCAGCTCCCAAAGGACATCTCTGGGTGATGCTTGGCCAGTGGCCTGGACAGCAGGACCCTCCTAGGGGATTCCCACATCTCATCACCCTGGGGAGACAGATGGCACAGGGGTGCACATTAAGGTCTGGTACCTGGGTCCCCTCCAGACCCTGCAGGTCCCTGGCTGTGAGAGCCAGGGCGACTGATGGGGTCCCTCAGGTGCTTGGAGCTGGCTGGGGAGCAGGAGTAGGGGAGACATTGCTGTTGGCGTATGGACAGCTGGAATAGCCCAGCATGGCCAGGCTTGGGGCAGGTCCCCAAATGCCCTATGGAAAATTCATGTGCACTTACCCCTCCAGCGCTGTCTGTCTTCCAAACCCACGTGCACATATTTAATCACCCTGGGGGGGGGGGGGGGGGGGAAATAAGAAATCTTTTGCTAAAAACCCTTCTCTCATTTTTCTTGTCTTGAGAGGAAAAAATTTTCCAAAAATACCATGGTTCCAGTTTGTTCCTCAGCCTGTTCCCTGGTGACACTGCCGCTGTGCATGTCTGGGGCGGGGAAGGGGGAAGCACATCATGTTGGTCAAAAAGTAATTAAAGCTGGGGTTAATATTTCTGGAGGAGGGCGGGACCCTGGGAAGGCACCAGGAGCGAGTCTAGGGCTGAGAACATCAGAAGCTGCTTTCTGTTGTGGCTGCTGAGCTAAATATACCTATAGCTGTTATACATAGCTGTTCCCATGTCTGCTGCGCAGGCTCCCAGGAGGGTGAGTGGGGTGCTCCTGCTGGGGACACCCTGTCCCCCCAAACACAGTGGGTTTTGGCCCTTCTGGACTTCACTTGCTGCCGGCTAGGCTGGCATGGAGTGGCGGCTCGTGCAGAGCCCCAGTCTGCAAAGCTTCTGCTGCAGTCGCTGCGCTGGCTTGCCAGCGATGTGGCTTCAGAGGAATTAATAGCTGTGTTTATGAAGCACCCAGGGAGGGGAGATGTGCAGTCATTAGCTCTAATGAGAGCCGTTTGCCGTGGTGCTTGGCTCCGCTCTCCCTCTTTCTCCATGAGTCCCCCAGGGACGTGCTTCCCGCAGCCAGCACATCCACCAAAAGCTGGAGCTGCTGCAGCCCTAAGACACGCCAGTGCCTGTGCCGAAGCGGAGCCTGCGCAGGGCCGCCTGTTCTCTACGCAAATTTCTCGGGGAGGATTTGAGCGTGGTGGGTGGGGATGCGGCAGGTCGGTCCTGGATGCTGCCAGAGTCAGGAGCACAACACAGCCTCGCCTGTCCCCTTCCCATCTGCCGAGTCCACAGCTGGGGACAGCCATTGGGCTGGGCGGTGGTTTGGGGTTAGATGGTTGTTTTGGCGCTGGGACTGTCTCGTCGTGTTTTTGCATTTTGCATTTCAAGCCTTGTAACTGCAGTTTGATCTCGCTGCCTCTCAAGCCAGCGTGGCTGGTGGCAGCACGTCCTGTCTGCCTGCCTGTACCCTGGCAGTCCCCATGAGGGCTGCTTTGATGTATTGATCAGCGGCTACGTGCAGCCCAGAGCTGGCTGCCTGGCCGGGGGCATGGCGGTGAACGAGCCAGCGTAGGCGCGGGGAGGCTGGCTGGCCCCGTGTGGGCCAGGCTGGGCCCTATTTAGCTGTTGGTGTGAGGGCATTTTTAAGTGCAGGCTGGATGTCGTTGCCGGGTCTGCCTGTGCCGTGGTACCCAGCCCTGCCTGTCACCTGGGCTGCGGAGGCGGCTGGGATGCAGCAACCTCTTTTCTCAGCCACAACCAGATCAAGGCTGTCGCTGGGTGCGGGAGCTGAAACATGCCCTGCTCTGTTTGCTGCACCCTGGGGCGGAGGCGCTGCTGGTCCCCTGCCCGTAGCAGCCACAGTTCCAGCATGGGCCACACTCGCATCCTCAGGACCAGGCTTGTGTCCCCCAGACGGGGGCGAGCCCTGAGGTTGCCCTCAGCCTGCTTCTCTTCCTACAGGATCCGTCCCCAACTGTCCAAAGAGAAAATAGAGGGATGTCACATCTGCACCTCGGTGACACCCGGCGAGCCCCAGGTGCTGCTGGGGAAGGACAAGGCCTTCACCTATGACTTTGTCTTTGACCTTGACACATGGCAGGAGCAGATCTACACGACGTGCGTGGGCAAGCTCATTGAAGGCTGCTTCGAGGGCTACAATGCCACCGTGCTGGCATATGGCCAGGTACGTGCTCTGCCCGCTCCTTGGGCTCTGGCATGGGCATCGGGCTGTCCTGCAGCGCTGGGCGCTGGGGATGCTGAGATGGCATCTGCAGAGGTTAGGGGAGGTGGGAGGTATACAAGTTCCTGGATGTGAAGGGGACAGAGAGTTGTCCCTGGGCTGAGTGAGGGCTGGGACAGGGGGTAGCCTTGGGTGGAAGGAGAGGGAGGCAGGGCTGGGGTGGGAGTGTGGGAACCGGTGTGATGGTGGGGATCAGCAGAGGCGTTTGGGGAGCCTGGGGTGGCAGAGGGAGGTGTGGGGTGCAGCGGGTAGAGCTGAGCCTGGGAGGGACCAGCCAGCTCCCCCATCACTGCCTCTTCGCAGACTGGCGCAGGGAAGACGTACACCATGGGCACCGGCTTCGACATGAACATCTCTGAGGATGAGCAGGGCATCATCCCACGGGCTATCAGCCACCTCTTCAGCGGCATCGAGGAGCGCAAGCGAGCGGCGCAGAGTCAGGGCATGGCGGCACCTGAATTCAAAGTCAGCGCCCAGTTCCTGGAGGTTGGTGACAGCACGCCTGGGTGACACTGTGGCACTGCCCTGTCCTTTGCTCAGCTCCCATGTCCTGGGCTCCTTGAGTCTTCCACGTCCTGGCTGTTCCCTGGCTGAGCTGGACCCCACAGCAGGCGTGTGGCTGGGGATACGTGTCTAGGCAGAGGAGACTCAAAGCACCAGAATGTTGTTGACCTCATGATGGCCACAAAGTGAGGTGGCACTTTCTTGGCTGCAGAGAGCCATCCCCATGGAAGAGGGGCTTATGCCTTGGTTCTCTGGAGGTTCAGGGGGCTCTGGGCTCGCTAACTCCTGTTTGAGGTTGAGGATAGTGGCATACCTGCTCCCCTGGGGCTGGACCGGTGTTCCCTGTGAAACAAGGAGAGGAAGAGGTGCCATTCTTGTGGGGATTTGAGGAAAGGCTGTCCCATGTACTTTGTTGCATTTTTGATTTCTCTCCTGCCTCTGCTTTGGCCTCTCCATTTCAAAAGCCTCTTCTATTAACTGCTTCTTTCCCTGGAGAGGTTTGTCCCAGAAAGCCTGTGGACCTTGTGTGTCTGCAGTGGTTTCCCTGTGGCAGGTCCTGGGGTGAAAGTGCAAAGGATTTCAAGATGGGAACTGGTTTAAGGCCCTGGTGAGAAAACATTGAGCAAAGCTGAGCTCCTGAACGAACTTTGTCTGGTTGGTGTGCCGACCGGGGTACAGCCCGGAGGAAACAGGCAGGCAGAGAGACAGGCCTCGTGTTGTGATCTTGCTTTCATGTGGCTTTGGTGGCCGTCACATCTGGCTTCCTCCAGAAGTCAACGGCCTCGAGAGTAGCAGCAGTGCTCAAAGTCACCTTCTAGCCTGGTGGGCTGACCTCCTTGCTGGAGAAATCCTTCCCAATCAGCTTTCCATCTGCAGAGCCCTTGTTTAGCTCCCATGGTGCTGTTGTGTCCAGCCACATCTCTCCTTCCCCACCACTTAACCGGTCCAAGCTCTTGGCTGCCTTCCCACGCATCTTTGGCCTTGTGGGGCTCTGCTCTGGGGAACCTGTGGGCTGGGTTGGAAATGGGGACAATTTCCTGCCTGTTCCAAAGTCTTTCTGAGGGATGAACCTTGTCGGGCTTTCTCCCTGCTGGAGTGTCCCATAACTCTGTTGGGGTTGGGGCATAGTCCTGCCTTTCCTGGGGTATCGGATTGGATACTGACCTTCAGCTGGCATCAATGTGTCCCCTCACCCTATGCGACACACTTTCCCTTTCCTCTCAGCCTCTCTATCTGCCCTCTAGGAGATCCTCTGCTGTCCAGCTATAGTTTCTCTTGCCTCAATTTCTCCCACTCAGTTTGGGATGACCCAACGCTGCCCCAAGGAGCTAGGTGTCTTGTTAGCTGGGGTTGGGTCATGTGAAGGATGAACGCTGGGGAGGGGATGCCTATGCCTGTGCTGCCTCTGTCCCAAGCCATCCTAGGAAGCACCTCTGCAGTCCAAGAGATCCAGCGCAACCCCAGGGGCACCTTGGGGTGATGGAGCAGTGGCTCTGCATGGGGTCTCACCAGCTGCCATGGGGATTTCCTGTAGCCTTTCTCTGCCTTCACCACCTCTGACCCCTGGTGGTTTTGGCTCTCAAAATAGCCTCAGAGATGTTTGTCCAGCGGCTGTGGTGGAGGATGGGAGCAAGGCTTACTCTGCTGTGTTTCAAAGCCACTCATGGTCATGTTCCCCATTCCAGCTGTGCCCAGTGGGACACTGGCAGCCCCAGGGTGGGGGGCCATCTGCCAGCTCAGGGGGCATGAAGGCTTTCCAAGGGCTCTGTTATGTGTGGGAAAAATAAAAACCCCTTCGTTGCCTGATGGCCTGGTGACCAAGCCCATTGGACCCTGCTGAGGGCTTTGCCCACTGGTCCACCCTGCAGGCATGAATGTCAAATCAGGAGCTCTTCTGCTGCTGTGCAATGCAGGGAGGGCTTTGTGTAACGGCTCTCCTGTGCCAGCGTGGGCACGTGGCCACATCAGATGCTGGTTGCCAGCCCTGCTCTCCCAGCAGTGGTACAGGATTTGTCCCTGTTGATCCCTGTCCTGTGACTCTCCTCCTGGGAGCAGGCTGTTGGAGCAGGATTTAAACCTTTGGGGAGCCCCTTTGCACCTGGGACGGCCAGGGACAGATTAGCCTGATCTGCTCTGCTGGCCAGGAGCCTGCAGTCCTCGGGTGACCCTGCTCTGCCCCGGGACATGGGTGCGAGAAGATGACGTGTGGCATTGCGTGGTGGTGGTGGTGGGACAGATGGGCAGGGGTGTCCCTTTGCCCCAGGGCGAGAGAGGGTGCTGCAGGGTCAAGATATGGATGGGGGCACCCTCTGTCAGCTCTAGGCCCTCAGGGCTTTCCCTGCTCGTCCAGCATTCCCTGGTCCCCCTTGCCCTCTTTCCACCCAGAAAAGGTGACCTCAGGGAACTGTGCTAGGAGAGGGGCTCCGCTGGCTCATGTGGTCGGGGGCTCCCTGGGTGAGCAGGGAAGGCTGGGGAGAAGCAGAGCTCCTGGGTGACTGCTCAGGCTCTGGGGACAGGGCTCTGAAAGTGTCGTGGTTGCTGCCCAGCTGCTTCTGTGGGCCGGGCACAGGCCAGGGTCGGGCAGGTGGAACCAACCCAGACTGCAGCTCAGAGCTTCGTGGGGCAGTCAGGCACACGTATGCACACCTGCGCACACACGTACACACGGGCACCGTTCCTTCTGGGCATCACTGGCTGGGAACCCATGTGTGCAAGTCAGAGCGTGCCCATCCATCATCTCCTATCTGCGTGCACATGCTTGTGTGTCCTCTCCTACACTTGCATGCAGACCAGCTCTCCTGCTCAGCCCTGCCTAAGCACACACATGTGGGCGTATGTGTGAGCACGTGCACACCCCCAGCTGTGCAGCCTGTCCTCCTGGCTCCCGGGACTGCAGCAGCAGGATGGCAGAGGGCAGATCCTGTTGGTCCTGCTGTGCCAGGCTCTAGCAGCTTCCTGCTTGCTACTACTCACCCTGCACCTGCTTCCAACCCTGCTCAGCTCTACAACGAGGAGATCCTGGACCTGTTCGACAGTGCCCGCGACCCTGACGCACGCCACCGCAAATCCAACATCAAAATCCATGAGGATGCCAGCGGGAGTATCTACACCACAGGGGTGACATCGCGCCTCATCAGCTCACAGGACGAGGTGGGTGCAGGATGGGACATACCTGGAGGAGGGATGGCAGCTGGATGCCCACCACCAGAGGATGTGCTATGTGGGGACAGCCAGGCAAGGGGGGGGGATCTCACCCGGGATGGGAGAGAGCAGCCCTGGAGTGATGCAGGGAGAGGTTGGTGTGCCTGCTGGGCTGCGGCAGGGTGCTGTCCTCGCTCCCTAGAAGGGTGCTTCAAGGTTTTGTTCTTCCCTGTCCCATCTCATTGTAGCTGATCCAGTGCCTAAAACAGGGGGCTCTTTCCCGCACCACCGCCAGCACCCAGATGAATGTGCAGAGCTCCCGGTCCCACGCCATCTTCACCATTCACCTGTGCCAGATGAGAGTGTGCACCCGCCCAGAGCTGGTGAGATGTGCTCCTGCCTCATGGCTGGGCTGTTCCTGGATCTGATACCCAGGCAATGTGGGGGGTCCCTTGGAAAGGGGAAAGGGTTTGAAGTCTTGCAAAGAGGGGCAGGGCTTTGTCTTTCTTCTTTCCAGTCATAGCAAGCGTTAGCCTTTAATGGGAGCTGAGGTCTGCTTTGGAGCAGCCCCCTCCAAGGCAGGAATGGTCTGGCCCAAGGGATGGTCCAGAGCAAGATGCCGCTGGGATCCTCTCCCCTATCCTTGAGAGTTGGGATGCAGAGCATGAATGCTTAATCTGTTGCTAATGTCTGAGTGTGGCCAAGGGAGCTCCTGCCTGCTCCGGGTCCTTGGTGGTGACCCTCTCCATGTGTGCCTGGCTGCAGGTGAACGGGGAGGTGAGCAGCCTCCTAGATGGAACCCAACCCACCACCGAGTATGAGACCCTCACGGCCAAGTTTCACTTCGTAGACCTGGCTGGCTCAGAGAGGCTGAAGCGAACTGGAGCTACCGGCGAGAGAGCGAAGGAAGGCATCTCCATCAACTGTGGGCTGGTAGGGCACCAGCATGCAAGGGGAGGGGGGAGGCAGGGCCTGCCTGGGGGAACCTGGGACACCTTTGGGTCCTGATTGGAGCTGTTGGGGTTGCTGCTGTCTCTGCTGGGGTTTATGCTGCCTGGCCCTGTAGGAATGAATATGCACAATCCAAAATGCCAGTGGTGAGGGCACAGCCCTGCTGTTGAGGGCAGGAAGGGGTAGGGCTGGGCACAAGGGTGCAAGTCCCCAAAAGGTCAAGGTCTGCTAACTTGAGCTTGAAAAAAATCTCCAGGGCTCGATGCTGCTCCTCGGTGCCCATGGGATAGAGGGACAGCCCAGGGAGGGGCCAGATGCTGAGACTGGCAAGGGAAGCCCCATGCCTCTTGCATCCCAAAGCTGTGCCGCAGCAGACACCCCAGGTCTGACGTGCTGGCTACATGACAGCTGTATTCTCAGCAGGGGCTGAATTTGAGGGTTGCCTTTCTTTTTTGTTGGTAGCTGGCTTTGGGGAACGTCATTAGTGCCCTTGGAGACCAGAGCAAGAAAGTTGTGCATGTGCCCTACCGCGACTCCAAGCTCACCCGCCTGCTGCAGGATTCCCTTGGGGGCAACAGGTAAGGAGGTTCCAGGCTAGGGCTGAGCCCTGGGAAAGGACTGCAGGGCAAACAGGGCCGAAGGTCTATGGACCCATGTAGGAGCTATTTCAGGATTCAAATGCCTCCTGGGTTGCCTGGTGGGGAGAGGATGTCGCCTGGTAGGTAGTGTATGACTTTGCCGATGTAAAGACCTTGGCTCCTCAGGAGTCCCAGGCACGATTAGCCAGCTGTGGCAGAATTAGCTGGTGCAAAACACTCCGGAGCCCTTGCAGATCTGGGACTTGGCAGGTGGTGTTGCCCAGCACGAGATGGATTGAATTCCCTGCCTGCTTTGGGGGTACTTGTCTGAAGAACCCATTCTTCCCCAGCAGTCCTGGTGCGTGTAGGCTGGCTGGTGGAGGTTGGCTTTGCTCAGTGCTGCATATGTTGCTCATGGGGTCTTGCCAGTGCTCTGGCTCTGGGAGGGACTGAACCCAGTTTATACCTTGGTTATAAAACACAAAAGCATCTAAGATGGATGTCTGGGGGGTATGTGGCCTATGCTGGGTCCCAGATGTCCATTTGTCAAGTTGGCACAGGGTGTAGGAAACCGTCTCTTCACCCTGACCTTCACCTCCCCAAGCCAAACCATCATGATCGCCTGCGTGAGCCCATCTGACCGGGACTTCATGGAGACCCTGAACACACTCAAGTATGCCAACCGGGCTCGCAACATCAAGAACAAGGTGGTGGTGAACCAGGACAAGACAAGTCAGCAGATCAGTGCTCTGCGAGCCGAGATTGCCCGCCTGCAGATGGAGCTGATGGAGTACAAGGCGGTGAGTGGCCGAGCGAGCCTGCAGAGGTGGGATGGATACGGAAGCACAAATCCTCCTCCTCATGTTTTAACTGGGGCGATTTTAGTGGGAAAGTCCCTCCTGCCTACGAGGCTCTGCCCCTATTAATAGGCGTAATTGCTGGGAGAGGTGAGGAGGCTTAAGAGACGAGGGCTCAGCTCCTGCCCTGGCACAGGACGTTGGGCAAGTCTCTTGGGGATGCCGAGGCAGGCAGCAGCCTTGAAGAATCTCTCACCCTGCCTGTTGAGCTCAGGCCTTCCTGGTCCTTAGATTTTTCCCTGCTTTGATGGCTGGGGCTGCCCCCAAGGATGCAGCAGTAGGCCTCCATGTCCCGGCTTGCCCTATGCTCAGGGACTCCCCTCTTGTCCCCACAGGGCAAGCGGGTCATTGGGGATGATGGCTCGGAGGGTTACAGTGACCTTTTCCGCGAGAATGCCATGCTGCAGAAGGAGAACAGTGCCCTGCGCATGCGGGTGAAGGCCATGCAGGAGGCCATCGATGCTATCAACAGCAGGGTCACCCACCTCATGAGCCAGGAGGCCAATCTGATGCTGGCCAAGGCAGGTGAGGCTGGGCTAGTGCGTGGCATGGTGGGTCAGCACAGCCAGCGTAGCTGGGATGAGTGCTACGGTACAGCTTATGTCTTGCCTTGATCCACCCGTGCCTCCAGGTGATGGTAATGAAGCCATTGGTGCCCTCATCCAGAACTACATCCGGGAGATTGAAGAGCTGAGGTGAGCCAGGCATGGGGGCTGGTGAGTCACCTGGATCCCTGGGCCAGGGGGTGTCATGGTGGGGTCTGAGCCCAGGTGTGGCTCACAGCTCCATGGCTCCAGCATCACTGGGGTGAGTGATCAGCCCTGATGGAGTAGCAGCTGAGACCACTGGGGCTGTGGGAGTCCCAGCCTTGGTGCCGGGCAGTGCTTTGGCCAGTATTGTCCTTTTTGTGGCCATTGATGGAGTAGAAAATCCTAGCAGAAGTGTGTGATGTCTTCCAGGGACTGCTGGCCCCCCAAAGCTGGGTCTGTCCCAGTCTCTTGTGTGGTCCTTGGACCCTGTCTTGCAGCATCCTGACCTTCTAACCCAACATGAATGGGAATGGGTTTGTGGTGACTCTGTCCCTGGCTCACACCATCCTAAAACCAGGCAAGGTCCCCTCCTCCAGGGACAGTGGGATGTCCCCTCTTTGACCACATCCTGTCTCCACTCCATAGGACAAAGCTCCTGGAGAGCGAGTCCATGAATGAGTCTCTGCGTCGCAGCCTCTCACGTGTCTCTGCCCGGCCCCCCTACTCCATGAGCTCGTCCCCAGCACCTGGCTTGGCTGGTCTGTGCAGCCCAGCTGCTCCAGTGGAGACAGAGGCCTCCGATGTCCTCCGACGGGCCAAGCAGGACCTGGAGCGCTTGAAAAAGAAAGAGAGGAGGCAGCGGAGGAAAAGGTGAAGGCAGCTGCTGTGAGATGTTGGGAAGGGGAGGCTGCATGTCGGTCCCTGTCTGTACTTGTAGGGTCGGGTATCCTCCTTCTTCCCCCACACATGCTAAATGCAGAGCGCAGATGCCTGCATTCCCCTCCCAGCGCTGCCTTGCCCTTGGCCTCCTGGTCACCCACCACATGATCCCGGAGGCTGTTTTCCCCAAAGGGCCCAAAAGCAGGAGGTGAGGGGACTCCGGCAGGACCCATCCCTGGGCTTCCCCGCGCTGGGACTCACCAGCACCCCTCTGCTCTCCCCCAGCCCGGAGAAGGAAGCATTTAAGAAGCGGCAGAAACTGCAGCAGGACAACGGGGAGGAAACGGATGAGAATGAAGGGGAAGAGGTGAGCAGGCTTCATGCTCATACAGAGGGGGTTGTTGGAGCATTGTCATCGCCCCACATGGGAGAGGGTCCAAGCCCAGCCTGGCCCTGCAAGCAGGCTGGGGGGGTCGAGGAGCCAAGGACTGCATGCTGAAGTAGGGGAAAGTTGGATACTCCCCAGCCAGCCCCGCTGTGGAGCAAGGAGCCCACTTCTTTTTGGGCTTGGTTTCAACAAATGTAGGTGAAGTGGGTTGGGTGATGCAGTGCTATTCATCTGGGAGGGGATGGATGGGGCACAGAGCTGCTCCTCTCAACAGTATACACCAGGGGGGCAGAAATGGTGCTGCAGCCCCCAGGCATCCTGTGTGGGAGGCTGAGGCCCATGGTGGGTGCTGCAGCTCAGGTTTAGAGGAGGGAAGAGCTGCAGAGAGAAGGGCAAGGCCATGCTGCAGGCTGAGGTTAGGCACTTGTCTCTTAGGAGGAGGAGGAACAGGACGAGAGTGGCTGTGAGGAAGAGGATGGACGTGAGGATGAAGATGAGGACTCGGGCAGTGAGGAGAGCCTGGTGGACTCAGACTCAGATGCAGAGGAGAAGGGTAAAGTGCGGAGCCACGCATGCTGCCCAGGGTATGGGGGTGTGTTTGCTGGTGTCTCCTGGGCCTGAGTTCTCCTGGAAGGGGGCTTGGAAAAGCACCAGGGTTGCTGCAGGGAGTCTCTATGCTCTTTGGGGTGCTGCTGCTCCCAAAGAGGGTTCTCATCGGCTCCCTCTGCCCTCTCTGTGTGCTGTGGCTCAGAGGGGCCGTGGGAGCGATGCTCTCCCATCCCTCCCAGCCTGACTGTTTGCCACTGGCCTCCAGCCGTGAATTTCCAGGCCGACCTGGCGGATCTGACTTGTGAGATAGAGATCAAGCAGAAGCTGATTGATGAGCTGGAGAACAGTCAGCGGCGCCTGCAGACCCTCAAGCACCAGTACGAGGAGAAGCTGATCCTGCTGCAGAACAAGATCCGGGACACACAACTGGAGCGGGACCGGGTCCTACAGAACCTCAGTGAGAATCACCTCACCCGTGGGATCCCATCCCTGCAGCATGGGGCCCCAGTCCCCGCTCTTGCCCAAGCTCACTCAGACCCAGAGCATCCACCCCCTGCACACAATGCTGGCTCTGGCTTTGCCCTCCCCCTGCCTCTGCTTGAGCCGCTGGGATTCCCAAGACCCTGCTTGTCTTGCTGTGGGAGCGGGACTAGTCAGCTGAAGAGCTCCTAATTGCACTGGTGCTGGAGAGGTGGCTGGAAAGGATGGCGAGGCAAAGCTTATACCCTTGAAAACCACTTCATGGGATGTGGGAATACGTTGGGAAGTTGAGGTGCTGAGGGGCACATGAAGACGCCAAAGACCTAGTGGTGTAGCTCATCTCTAGGCTCAGCAGGGCAGGATCACACAAGCTCATGGCTGTAGGTCTAGGTCTGTAACTCCTCTCAGGCCAACAACTGTGCTGTAACGCACTGTTCGCACCCTGCACTGAGCCCAAACCCATCTCTTCCAGTGGGTGCTCCCGGATAGATCCCAGCCTGTGATGGGGCCAGAGCAGAGGGGTGAGGGATGAGGAGGGAACAGTGCCTGGCGCCTCCAGGCATGGAGGTGTAGGTGCGGGCCTGGGGTGCATGGCCATCACAAGCTCTCTCCTCGCTCTGCCAGGCACCATGGAGTGCTACACAGAGGAGAAAGCCAACAAGATCAAAGCAGACTATGAGAAGCGGCTGAAGGAGATGAACCGGGACCTGCAGAAGCTCCAGGCAGCCCAGAAGGAGCATGCTCGCCTGCTCAAGAACCAGTCCCGCTACGAGCGGGAGCTGAGGAAGCTGCAGGCAGAGGTGGCCGAGATGAAGAAGGCAAAGGTACCTGGACATGCCAGGGCAGGAAGGGCATCCCCCAGTCCAGTCTGGCTCCCTGTTCAGAAGCGATGTTTTCCACCTGTGGTAGCAAGTGCAGGGCATCTGTCTGTCTGGGACAGGCGCCTGCACTGACACGCGGTACCTTCCTGTTCCAGGTTGCCCTGATGAAGCAGATGCGGGAGGAGCAGCAGCGGAGGCGACTGGCAGAGACGAAGAGGAATCGGGAGATTGCACAGCTCAAGAAGGAGCAGCGCCGGCAGGAGGTGAGAGCTCAGTCTGCCCACGTGGCCCTGGGTGTCCCCATGCAGGGGGAGAACCGGGCTGGCTGGGAGTGGATGTTTGTCCTGCCCTGGCACTCCGAGGTGCTCATAAATACCTGCTGGTGAAGCTCGGGGCCTGTGGCTACACCTATGGCCTCACCAGTACCGCACAGCCCCAGCTGAATGGCTCTCGAGGGCTTCCCGCAGCTCCTAGTGCAGTTGTGGGAGATGCTGTGAGCTCCCCGCCATGCGTGGGGGGCAATGTGCCATCAGGGTCAGCCTCAAGAGCCTCAAGGCTGCAAACCTGCTCGCTGTTAAAATCAGAAGTGAGGCTGTTCATGGCAAAGTAACTGCTCCAAGCTTTGGTGGTGGGAGCCTCGGGACTGTGAGCATCACTGGGGTGCCCGGGCAGGACCCCAGGAGTTTCTCTCTTTCTTGTGCAGTTTCAGATCCGGGCTCTGGAGTCTCAGAAGCGGCAGCAGGAAATAGTGCTGCGGAGGAAAACCCAGGAGGTAAGGGGCAGGAGAGTGGTTTTGTCTCCATGTAGCCCCCAGCCCCCATGGGGGCCCTGGCCCCGGTGCTTGGCTCAGAGACACATCGTCCTCCAGACAGTGCCAGCTCTGGAAGGGGGTTTATCAAAAGGGTGGGAGGATTTTTATGGCTCAGTAACCAGGTGGGAGATGGTTGCAGGCAAGAGACAATTGCCCATCTCCCGGGGCAGCCGAGCCTGGCAGCAGGGGATGGGCTATGAGGGAGAAGAGGGAAACCCACGGGGCACAAATGGCCCTGGGGTTTAAGGTCTCCAGAGCTGCTGCTCTTGATCCCGTGGGGACCTGGGAGTGACAGCAACAGGTTTGGGCTGTCTGACACTCCCTTGCTCTGCCTCTCCTCTGAACAGGTTTCAGCGCTGCGCCGTCTCGCCAAGCCCATGTCAGACCGGGTCGCGGGCAGGACGAGCCAGAAGCCGGCCATGCTGGACTCAGGTGCAGAGGTCTCAGCCAGCACCACCTCCTCCGAGCCTGAGTCTGGTGCTCGCTCCGTCTCCAGCATTGTGCGACAGTGGAACAGGAAAATCAACAATTTCCTGGGAGACCCCTCATCCTCCGTTAATGGGGCTCGACCCACCAGGTCAGGGCAGGGACTGTGTGGACAGGTGATGAGGCATCCCAGGATTCCCATGTCTGGCTGATGATGGAGGTTGAACGCCAGCTTCTTACTGTGCCTTTGGCCCATGTTAAACCACTGATCCAGTGACAGGCTGTGCTGGCAGCGTGACTGACTGTCACCTGGGCTTGAGCCCAGTGCTGGCCTTCCACGAGCATTAAACATCACGGCACAAAGCCTCTGGGCTCATCTCTTGTCCCTCTCTTTGCTAAGGGGCAATGGAAAAGTTGGGCAATCCAGAAATTATGCAGATGCCTCCTTCACTCCTGGCTGGCCAGAGGCCAAGCATCCTTTTGGGGCAAGCACAGCTTGCCAGGCCAGTCACCCATGTGCGTCTTCTCCCCTCTGGCTGTAGGAAGAAGTTCCCCAAGAAGGGGGCAAGCCAGACCTTCAGCAAAGCCGCCCGCCTCAAGTGGCAGTCGCTGGAGCGGCGCATCTTCGACATTGTCATGCAGAGGATGACCATCGTCAACCTGGAGGCTGACATGGAGCGGCTCATCAAGGTGACGGTGGCGCTGGGGACAGAGAAGGCTGGCTGGTGGGTGCGGGGCAGGGGTACAGCACGCTGACAGTGCCAATCTCCCTCTTTCCCCCAGAAACGTGAGGAGCTGGCGTTGCTGCAGGAAGTGTTGCTGGGCAAGAGGGCGAAACTGCAGGCAGAGGGCCCCAAGGAGCAGAAGGGGCTGCAGGAGCTGAACGAGGAGATCGAGGTGCTGGGGGCCAACATCGACTACATCAACGATAGCATTTCTGACTGCCAGGCCACCATCATGCAGATCGAAGAGACCAAGGTGGGCGGATGGACTGGGCCCAGCTGGTAAAGAGAGAGTAGGAGCGTTCCTGGGAGGCGAGGGTGTCCTTGGGAATGGTCAGGCTGGGCGTCCTGGAGTCCTCCTGTGAGCTGTGCCACACGGTCCGTGGGGCTTCACCCACACAGTCGCTCCTCATTAGGTGGTTAATTGTGGAGGGGAGTGCTGCCAGGTCCTTGCAGGTCCATGGACCCGCTGATGATGCCCCACGCCCCACCGTCCTGGGCTGTAGAGAAGCTGCGGCCCCCAACCTATCCGGGGAGTTTTATGTGCTGGAAACATCCCAAGAAGGATTGCCTTTTTTTCTAGCAGAAACCCTGCAGGTGGTGTGTCCAGTTTAGACACTGGGCAAGCCACAGAGATGCTGTGCAGCTCCTGGCTCCCCTCTAGTGGCTGCAGCCTGGCTTGGAGGCTGTGTGCTGTCCCCTGCGGTCACACAGATTGGCAGGGAAGAAGGGGCTGGTTTTAATTCACAGTAGCTTTTGGACTGGTGACCTGACCTGCTGTGGATTCGGGTGAGGTTGGTGTCTGCAGATTAGTGTCTAATTAAGTGTTGGCACCAGGATTCCTGTAGCAACACAGAAGCCCTTCAGGTTGCGTTGGCTGTCTTCGTAGCTGGATCTCCCCAGTAGCCCCTTGGGCAGACTGGGGAGAGCAAACATCAGGACTGGGGAGTGCTGGTGGGGCAGTGGAGGTGCTGTGCTGGCCGCAGCGCCCATTCTGTCCATCCCATGCCCAGTGGCAAAGCTCCCCTGCTGCATCCAACGCCTGTCCCTCCACATTTCAGGAGGAGCTGGACTCCACAGACACCTCGGTTGTGATCAGCTCCTGCTCCCTGGCCGAAGCCCGTCTTCTGCTGGACAACTTCCTGAAGGCCTCCATCGACAAGGTGTGGGGCCAAGTCGGGACCCAGATGCGTTTCCCCAGATGGGGTTTCCCGCAGCTGGGGACGGGAGGAGAGTGCCAGGGTGGGGACCTGCTGGTGGGGACCCAAGACACCCGCTTGAGGCCCGGCGTGGCTGTCCTTCCCCAGGGGCTGCAGGTGGCACAGAAGGAGGCCCAGATCCGCCTGCTGGAGGGGCGCCTGCGGCAGACAGACATGACCGGCGCCTCGCAGAACCACGCCATCCTGGATGCCCTGCGGGAGAAGGCCGAGTCGCACCCCGAGCTGCAGGCTCTGATCCACAATGTCCAGCAAGGTGGGACCCAGGGCTGGCACATCCTCACGCCGGGAGTGCTGCCTGTAGGGCGAGGTGCCCACCCATGCCAGCCCCCCAAGAAGCACATGGAGGTTCCATGGCTGGGCCCAGGGCTCCCCCAAGGGTGATGCCGGGTGGGGGCATGTGCTCTGGCCACCACACAACAGGGTTGAAGACCAGCCGTCCTCCCACCCCCAAACTGCCCAAGCTGTCACTTCCACCATGCGGTTCAGATGGGACTCGGTACAAAGGGGTCCCCTCTGAACTGCTGATGTGCTGTCTCCCTCCTGGACAGAAAACGGCTACACCAGCACGGACGAGGAGGTCTCAGAGTTCAGCCTGGCTTCAGATGGGAGGTGAGCGCCCAGCTCAGCCCTGCCTGTGCTGGTGGTGGCTGGGGACACCAGGGGTGGGGTGGGATGTTTGGTGCCATCCACAAAACCTTGCAGACGGACAAGGATGAACAAAGCTCCACCTAAGCTTTCCTGTGGTGCCCAGCCCTTGGGGAGGAGAGCAAAGAAATCTCTTAGACATCAGCAGGGAGTGAAAACTAGGTCATCCCTTGGAGAACGGGTGCTGGAGAACAGGGGGTGACCCAAGGAGTTTGGTGGGCTGGTGGCAACCGGCTCTCTGAAAGGGGTTTGGCACTGAAAATCCATCTTTGGTCCCTTCCCCTTACAGCATCTCCCAGTCTTTCACCATGAAGGGCTCAGCGAGCCAGGATGACTTCAAGTTCAAGGTTAGTTGGCCTTTCTGTGTGGCCCTGTCACAGGGAATGGGAGGAGGGATGGAGGGGCATGTTGTTCAGCAATGCTTCAGGTCTCTGCTCCATAGTCTGACCCTTGGAGAGACAGGCTTGGCATAAGGCAGTATGGCTGGTGTCTGGGTGGGGTCAGCTCTAGGCGAGGTGGAACCCAGGCCTCCTGGTCCTGTGGTCCTCTGAAGCATCAGAGACTTGGGAAACATCCACAACACCGGCCTCCAGATTTGAGTGGGCACCAAGGAGGTTCCTGTGCAGCGCTGCATCCATTGTGGGCAAAGGCGGAGGAAAGCGCCTATTGTTCTGCACATTTGCTTAGAGTATGGAGAGGCAGCACTGTGATGGGCCTCCCAGCACGATGCAGGGGGAACTCAATCTCCTGTGGCCAGAGAGCATGAGCTGCTCCACCCCACAGCTCTCTGGCTGCTCTTGCTGTCTTCCCCCCATGCTGCCTGTGCCTAAGCCCTCTGACCTGCTCTAGGGAGAGCCCAAGCTTTCAGGGCAGATGAAGGCAGTGTCAGCTGAGTGTCTAGGACCCACTCTGGACATCTCCACCAAGAACATCACCAAGTCCTTGGCATCCCTCATGGAGATCAAAGAGGATGGGATCAGCTTCTCCGTCCGAGACGCCTATTACAAGGAGAAGGTGTCGCGCACCATCAGCCTGCCCACGCGAGGAAGCACCTTGTGAGCATGGGGTGATGGGTCTCTGGGCATTGGGAGGCTTGTGGATGCATGGGCCAGTAGGTGGGAAGCCGTGCCCAGGCTGTGGAGTTGCAGAGCAGTGAGGGTGAGACCAATTCTGCGTCTTTCCAGGCTTGTCTGCAGCAGGTAGTGGTAGGTTTCTCCAGCAGGCCTTGGAAAGTGTCTAGGAGTATGTTGGCATCCTCTGCAGATGGAGAGATGGGTACTCCAGGAGGAGGAAAAGAAGGGCGGCATGCAAGGGTTGTTCCCGGCTCGCTGCCTGGGATTATTAGCCTCCTTGGAGGCTTCTTGCATTGCCAAAAGTCTCTGCCACTCATGGGATGGCTCGAGGCACCCTCTGATCTTGTGATTGTGACTCCAGGGCAGCCCAACTTCTCCTTTGCTCTGCTGGGGAAGGACATGGATATTCAGGATGGAGGGATCTGAGCAGGGGGAGCAGGCACCCACTGTGCTCTGTTTCACTTGCTTTAGTCCCAGGCAATCTCGTGGCTCAGACACTTCACCTCTGACAAGGAGGAAATCCTATGACCGTGGGCAACCCGCCAGGTGAGCTTGGGAGCTGGAGAAATGGCCGCTTGGGCAGGGAGAGGCTGGGTGGCCCAGACAAGTGGGAAGAGATGCTGGCTGGGCCAGCTCTTGCTGGGCCAGCTCTTGCTGGGCCCTGGTATGCCAGGCAGCTGCTAAGTGAACAATTCCCAAGTCGTGTGTCCCTCTCATCCTTCCTGGCTCAGGCCTCCAGATGTTGGCTTCACGCCTCCCTCATCCCCACCCACCCGTCCACGCAACGACCGCAATGTCTTCTCTCGTCTCACGAGCAACCAGAGTCAGGGGTCTGCCTTGGATAAGTAAGTGCTGGTGGGGCGGGCAGGGTCTGAGGGAGTGGGAACCATACCATGACAAATGGCGTGTACCCGGTCCCATGGTGGTGGGGTGTAGGAGCAAAGGACCTGAGTCGGCTTCAGCCAGCCTTCTGCCACCGTTTTTGCTCCCTGCTCCTCTTCATGAGGGAGCAGATGCTCTACAAGGGACGTGCTGGACCTTGCCCTGTCCCGCCTGTTGTGTGTCACCTTTGAGCTGGCTGCTTTCAGGAGTTCACAGTCCTGGCCTCTGGCTAAACTCTGCTTGGAGACATGGCATTGCCAGACTTGAACCCCTGGAAAAGGCTGTGGAGCAGGATGGGGTGAGGCGGGATGGGGGCTTGCAGGAATTTGAAGGACTGGCATCAACCCACAAATGCTGCTCCAGCCTCCCCCTGCAGCAGGTCGGGCAGCTGCCCTTGTCTTGGAGCATTGCTAGCAGCGCTGACGTTCCCTGATGAAGACCTGCTGTCTGATCCTCACATGCCCTCCTGCTCCTCTGCCCTCTCCCCTGGTTCTCCATGTGTGCTTCTCTCTCTCCCTCTCTCCCTTCCTCCTTCTCTCTGTCCTACACTGGCTTGGATGCAATAACAATCCTCCATCTCTGACTCCTCTGCCGCCTCCTCTAGTCTGGGTTTTCTCTCCCATAATCCTGCTAATTTTCTGCCCCTAGGTCTGATGACAGCGATTCCTCTGTCTCGGAGGTGCTGAGGTATAGACAACTTTCTATTTATTATCCTCTTCCTCCTTCTCTCTGTCTCATGAGTCTCCTCTCCCTTGTCCCTGCATGCTCCACCTGCGCCTTGCTGCTCTCCCCCATCTCCCAGCCTGTGTGTGCTGTCCCCTCCTGGCATGCCACCTCTAGCGTCTGACCCTGTCTCCTCGGTTACGAATTTGAACTGTTCGTGCTCTGATCAGCCCTTGGAAACTTGGCATTGAGCTTACCTGCGGGCACTGGCTGGTTTGGGGTGGCAGCATGTTCTCCTTCATCTCTGGTGGGCTGTCATCAGCATGACATCACCGTGTCCCATCCTGTCCCCACAGCTCTCCAGCAGGATGGTGTGATGCTGGGGAAGGGGGCAAGCAACCCTGGGCACTCCTAGTGTGTCCTTCTTGCAAGCATCTTCCAGACAAATATCTCCAGGTGCTCCAAACACCTGGTTGTGCTTCCCTAGTGCTGGGTTGAGGGTGGGTAGATGTTTTTCCCAAAGAAACCAAGTCAGATTGTGGTGCAGAGCTCAGCCTTGGGGTTAAGGTTCTCCTGTGCTTGTCCCACTGCACCCTTCTGCCTACAGAGGTTTCCCAACACGAGGGCCGCCTTTCCCCCGTCCTTTAAGAACAACAGCTCTCCAGCACCTCAGTGTCCCCGCATGTTGCCCGTGCCCCGAGTTCCCACAGTTGCTGGGGAGGTGGCATCAAACGTGTCTGTGCTGCATCACCTTGGGCAGTTTGCAGTCAGGCAGCAACCAAAGTCCATCGATAACATCTCACCCTGGGGAGCCAGGATTTCCGTTTAGATTCAGTGTCACTTCGAGAGTGGTAGAAACACTAGGGGTCAGGGGAGGGCTGTTTCATTAGAGTTTTAAGTGCAGCTGCTGACTGAGAAAGATCCCATGTAGTGATTTCCAAACGCAAATTAATGAGCCGTGTTTCGTCCTCATGACTAATGCAAACCTTATGAGGCCTCAGGCCTTCCCTTCTCCAGCCCCGTGCCTCAGTTTCCCTGCCTCTAAGAAGAGATCAGCACAACCCGGTGCCCCACGGCTGTGTGGAGGCTGTTCTTTGGGACGTCAGCTGGGACAAGCTGTTGGTGGCCATGCACACTAGGGTCTGGAAGGGTAGGGCTGTTGGTCCTCAGCACCCTGAGCACTGCTAAGGTGGAGGGGATTGGCAGATGCTGTGTCCAGAGGGATAGGCAGCAGGTGTCCCTTGGAGGAAGGTTTGCCAGGGACAGGTCCTCTCCTGCTCAGAGCCAGTGGTGGGCGTGGAACTTCCACAGCCATCGCAACAGGGGTGCTGGGTGCAAATGCTAGTGCTGTCCTGTCACCCTTGTGGCCTTATGTATAGGAGCAGGGCCCTGTCTCCAAATTACAGAATCATAGAATAGTTTGGGTTGGAAAGGACCTTAAAGACCATCTATTTTCAACCCCCTGCCATGGGCAGGGAGAGCTCCCACTAGACCAGGTTGCTCAAAGCCCCGTCCAACCTGGGCATCCACAACTTCTCTGGGCAACCTGGGCCAGTGTTTCACTACCCTCACAGCAAAGAACTTCTTCCTGGTATCTAATCTAAATTTCCCCTCTTTCAGTTTAAAACCGTTCCCCCTCATCCTACCACTACACTCCCCAATAAAGGGTTCCTCCCCATCTCTCCTGGAGCCCCTTTAGGGACTGGAAGGGGCTCTCAGGTCTCCCCGGAGCCTTCTCTTCTCCAGGCTGAACCCCCCCAACTCTCTCAGCCTGTCCTCACAGCAGAGGGGCTCCAGCCCTCCCAGCATCTCCGTGGCCTCCTCTGGCCCCGCTCCAACAGGTCCATGTAAATGTCACCAGCCACAGGCTGATGGCCTCCAAGGAGCTGCGGTGCTGTATATTGGTACTCTGAAACACCTATCCCAGCAGAGCTTCAGGCTGGAGAAGGTGTAGTTTGTTGCAAACTGACCTGAGGACCAAGAAGCTGAGTCTCTTGCCTGCTTGGGTCTGTGCTGGCCAGGCATGAGAGGTTTGGCAGGACAGCAGAGGCCACTGCGTGGCCCCTCTTTCCCAATCTGTATTGCTGGGGCAGAGGCAGTGGGCAGGGGCTGTTCCTAGGGAGGTTCCCAGGGTTTCCATGAAGAGCTTTGCTCAGACGTGCCGGGTTCAGATGGAGGGGCCCATCACCTACCACACGGTGGAAGATGCTTGGGGTGAGGCAGCTCTTGCTCTCCCATGCCCCTGGGACTGCGTAGCGTGGTGCCTTTCCACACACACCCCCTACCATGCTGCTTCTTTCTTTCCCATGTAAGGGGCATCATTAACCCGGTGGGTGGCACCAAGAACGCCCGGACAGCCCCGCTGCAGTGCGTCTCCGTGGCAGAAGGACACACCAAGCCTGTGCTCTGCCTGGATGCCACCGACGAGCTGCTTTTCACTGGGTCCAAAGGTGCGTGGTGGACAGAAAGGACATGGGGGTGCTGGCCGGCAGACACGATGGGAGCAGGTCAGCACAGGGGAATACGTGAAGCACCGGGCAACATGGGGATGGTGGAGAGGCCACTCCTTGACCTCTCCCCTGTCCTCAACGTTGAACCTTACCCTGCACTGCCCTGGTGCTGGGGCTGGCTGGCTCCTTTCCTCTGGCCCTGTGGGTAGGGGGAGGCAATGCTCAGAAGGGGTGTTGCCACCAGCCTGACACTCTTGGCCACATTACTCCTCCCACAGACCGGAGCTGCAAAATGTGGAACCTGGTGACGGGCCAAGAAATTGCTTCCCTCAAGGGTCATCCAAACAACGTGGTTTCCATCAAGTACTGCAGCCACACAGGGCTTGTGTTCACTGTGTCCACGTCGTACATCAAAGTGTGGGACATCCGTGACTCGGCCCGGTGCATCCGCACCCTCACGTACGTGGCAGACGGGAGCAGCTGTGGGGGACCTGGGTATTCTGGGCATCTTTGGCTCTGCAGAAGCCAGTCCCAGGACCTACTGGGGCTGCGGACAGGGCTGAGTACCAGCAGCTTTAGTGCCAGTTTGCAGCGCTGCATCCTTAGGGAACAGGGAGCTTGGGGTGAGGGGACTCATGGGCACCTCCTGCAGCAAGGATGCTGCAACCTCCTGCACCTGGGTGGCCAAGGGAGCCAGCAGCTCTGTAGAGGAGGCACACCCCCTAACAACATCATGGCTGTGTAAATCACAGGCTCTCCATTGGGAAACTCAAATCTTTATGAGGAGTTTGAGGACCAGAAAGAAGCATGGGACACGCTGTAGCTGTAGTCGGCCAGTCTGGAGCAGGGCTCAAATGTTAGGAGAGTATGGCAGTCCAGGGTTACCAGCTCACTCCAGCATAGAACTCCTTTCTCCATCCAGCCTCAGCTCATCTACCTTGGCCTGAAGGTGCTTCTCCCCTGGTGCAGAGGACAAATACCTCTGCCTCCCTGTGCTGACTGCCAGCACTAGCCAGCTCTCACTGCAGGAAGCAAAGAGGAATGGGAGGAGAGCAGAGCAGCCCTCAAATGGAAACCAGGGCGGGCTGCTCCATATCACGCGCACACCTGACATCCTTGTCTCTCTCTGCAAGCAGGGCGCTGGCCTAGGGGACAGAGGTCTTGTTGATCCCACGGTGGCCAGAGAGATGGTGATACTTGTAGGGCCTTTCCCTGATGTGGAACCCACCTGTGCCAGCCTGGAGCCAACAGCCCCATGTGGTTCCTCCTTGGTGACTCTGATCTCTGCTCATCCTTTGCTCTCTCTCTCCCTTAGGTCTTCTGGACAGGTGATCTCTGGGGACGCGTGTGCTGGAACCACCACCCGCACTGTCACCAGTGTGCAGGGGGAGCACCAGATCAACCAGATTGCTCTCAACCCCGCTGGCACCATGCTCTATGCTGCCACTGGTAACTCTGTCCGCATCTGGGAGCTGAGCAGGTGAGAGGGTAGCGCTGGGGTGGGCAGGACAGCTTGTGGATGCTGAGTAGATATTGTCTGCTCAGAGGGGCCTGAAATGACTCCCCCCCAGGGAAAGTGAAAGCCCTTTTAGCAATGGAAGTTACTTGGAATAAAGACTTTCAGGATTCTTTCCTATGGGACTCAAGGGGTGATGAGCAGCAATCAAGGAGCTACTTGGGGTCGGGGGTTTGTCTGTGAGGTGGGCAGAGCTTAGGAGAAGGGGAAGGACACATGAGATGAGCAGCAGTAGCCCCCTGGTTTTACCCTTGCCTGCCTCCCTGCCAGGTGGGCCCTGGGCTGCTGCCCCCATGCTGCAGCCTAGGCTCTGTAGCCAGATGTTGGCATGCCCCAAGGCTGCCTTCCTCCCCTGGCATCACTGGGAAGAGGGGTGTCCCTGCTCACAGTCCCCCAAAGGGAACAACCCCTACTGGGGAGCTCCAAGGCTGTGGGGGGCTCCGTCAAGGAGAGCCCCTTGGAGGTGCTTGGGCAACCAGGAAGGGGTTGGCTGACCCATGTTATTGAACTCAGGTTGCAGCCCATCGGGAAGCTGAGTGGCCACATCGGGCCTGTGATGTGTCTCACGGTAAACCAGACAGCCAGCAACCATGATCTGGTGGTGACAGGCTCCAAAGATCACTATGTCAAGGTACTCTTCTTGGAGAGCAGAGCCGTGCGTCCCATAGGAAAGCTCAGATGTTGGCAACCCCTAAGGTCTCTTCTCCTGAAATCAGAGCCCAGATTTCTGTTTTCACCTCTGCATGTGAAGTTTTTGCATATCTCCTCACCCTAAATCCTGCCTTTTGCTTGGTCCACAGTACAAATGCACCTCTGGAGATGGATTTGCATCTCTCCCATCCCTTAGGCTCTGTGGCTGGTACTTGCATGTTATGGCTGACCCAGATTAGCAGCTTGCCCTGTTCTGCTCAATTCTCTTCCCTGATACAGATGCTTTGCACTTGCTCCTTCACAGTTCCTGCACAGCAAGAGTTTGCCCCTCCCTTTTAGGTTTTTGCTGGTTTTTAGCAGATTGAATTGCAACTGGCACCAGGGGAGTGAAGAGGGATGGTGAGATGATGAGGGAGGTAGGTTCCCACTCTTCCAACAGCTGCAAGCTGTTAACTTGTCTCATGGAGGTGTGTAAAAGCTCACCATGAGTAAAATGCAGCAGAATGGGGATTGTCTCTGGTGGAAGACCTCCCGTGATGGTGGCAGGACCCCTGGAGAGACCTCAGCCCCAAAAAAGCTTCAGCTGGCCAATGCCCACTCCCCTTTCCAGCATCACTCTGGGTTCCCTGAGCCTAGAAAACAGAGGGTGAAAGCCATGTTCTCCAAGAGAGGTTCAACTCTGTTTCCAGAGGCATCTGGTGTCTCTCAACCACTGTTTTTCCCTCAGGTGTTTGAGATTGCTGAGGGCATGGTGGGCAATATTGGCCCCACTCACAACTTTGAGCCCCCTCACTATGATGGCATTGAGTGCCTGGCCATCCAGGGAGACATCCTCTTCAGCGGCTCCAGGGACAACGGCATAAAGAAGTGGGATCTGGAGCAGCAGGAACTTATCCAGGTCTGGAGGGGAGCGTACAGCACAGGTCCTTGGGGTAATGTGGGGCAGAGGAATGTTGCTGCTGGGGTCCTGTACTGAGCTAATGGGCAACTCCTGTTCCTGGGAATCTGGCAGTGCATGTGTGAGGTGGCTCTGTACCCCCATAAGTTTGTGCTGTAGAGCTTTCAGGATTGCCAGCTCCCCCGGCACACAGGCTGCAACATCAATTGCAGTGCTAAGTGTCGTGTTCCTCTCTGAAGACAGGTCTGTTGTCTTCTGCCCAAGGGACAAACCAAGCCCTGACTTTTGAATCCATCCCCTTTGCATCACTAGCCTCACGATCCAGATTAGCCCTGAGACAACAGTGAGGATCTGAGCCTCACAGACTGGATGCATGACGCTGCTGGTGGTGCTGCAGATGAGGTTGGTCACGATGTCCGCTCTTTGCTTATACCTACAGCAAATCCCCAATGCCCACAAAGATTGGGTCTGTGCCCTAGCCTTCATCCCTGGCCGCCCCATGGTGCTGAGTGCCTGCCGAGGAGGAATGATCAAGGTCTGGAACGTGGACACCTTCACCCCAGTTGGGGAGATCAAAGGGCACGACAGCCCCATCAACGCCATCTGCACCAACTCAAAGCATATCTTCACTGCCTCCAGGTGAGCCCCAGGCTTTCCGCTTCCCAGAGCCTCTGGGATGTGGGAGACCCTTGGGTTGAACTGTCATCCCCGGGTGGGATTGCGCTGAGTAGACAGAGGGCAGGGAGGGGAGGGAAGGAGGGAGTCTTGCAGCTTTCTAGTCCCTCCAGTCCTTCATCTCATCATGCTGACCTTAGCCTGCCCCGTGACACGGCCTGCCCGCTGCAGTGCCAAGAGCTCTTCCCCCAGCCATCCCTTGCCCATGCTCTGGTGATGCCTCGGGTTATTCCCCATGCAGGGACGCCTCTCTCTCCCCTGGGGCTGGGCATCCTCTGCTGTTCTCGGGGAGCTCTTTGGCAGCAAGACTCTGATGTCTCCTTTTCGACCATGTCCCTTTTCTCCCTTCTTTTTTCTCTGTCTCTCTCTGTCTCTCCTCTGCCCCACCTCCCATCTGTGCCACAGTGACTGCCGGGTAAAGTTATGGAATTACGTGCCTGGGCTCACCCCTTGCCTTCCACGACGCGTCCTTGCCATAAAGGGCCGTGCTACTAGTCTGCCTTGACCCTCCTGCTCTGACTCTCTTGCTCATGCACTCTTCTTCTGTCTTTTCTTTCCTTTTCTCTTTTTCTTCATCTCCTTCTGCCTCTGTCTTTCTCTCTGTTGCTTGCTTTAGCTCCTCTCTCTCTCTTTTTCTTTCTTTCTCTCTGGTCTGAGCTGCTTCTTCACGGTATGAAACTATTTTGCGATTTTCCCCACTTTATAAATCTTTGTTAGAAGTGACTTGCCCCTTTGTCCCAGCTATACCCCTACATTGATTTGGTTTGACTTTTTTTTTTCCTTGCTGAGTGCCCACATCCACTGTGTCAGCTCTGTGGAAGCCGTGGCTTGCATGGATGGTGGGGTGGGAGTCAGCAGCCACCCCCAAAGCAGCCCATGCCCTGGGGAGACCAAGCACAGCAGCTCCCTGCAGTGTCACCTAGTTAGAGCTCATGCAAGGGGTGCAGGAGTCCTGCTGTCGGGGTCAGCCCTGGAGGTCACCATCTCCCTTTGTCCCCAGTTGCTGCCAGTGGGTGAGCTGGAGGCTGAGCCCCATTGGGCCTGCCTGCTCCCCAAAATGGACTGGGCAACCTCCTGCCAAGAGAAAAGGGCCTGGAAGTCTTGTGGGCTGCATGCTGCCATGGGCTGGGGGTGGGGAGTGTTTCTCCTTGCAGTGCCTCTCCGCAGCATGTCTGTGGGGCTCCTGTGGGAACCCGTGGGTCACGCCGTCCCTCTCACCTTTGTTTCTCAGCGACTTGACAGTGAAGCTCTGGAGCGGGAGGAGGTTGCCCGCAGGGTCGAACTAGGAACTGCAAAACACCTGGAAGACATGACAGGAGGGTGAAAGTCAGGGTACCTCTCCCTTGCTATCAAGACCCTGTCATCTACAGGAGCTCAGCCCAGGGATAGGGTTTTCTTTGTGCCTGACCCAACGGGGTGGATGATGTCCCATCTGGTACTTTGAGCACTGCCAGCTCCTGTGAGAAGGCAGCTTTGTGGGGCACCATCAGCTCCACCTTCCCTCCTGCTGAGGTTTCTTGATGGTTTTCCAATGACCAGGAAATGTTTCGTCTCACTTCTCACCCACCCTGCTGCAACGCTTGCTGGGACTTCTCGGGGTCAGAACTCCTTGGCTCCTTTCAGAGACACCCGATTCCCTCATGCTACTGTGGGCTCATATGGTCTCCACCATGGTGTACTTCTTCTGTCCCTGTTGGCTCCGGGGCTGGTTCCTGCAGGAGTCTTTCTCCACTCCACGGCCATGAGGCTATTTGATGTCTAGCCAGGACCACAGCATAGAGGGGCTGCTTCTTTAGAGACATTGCTTGTGGGACAGCCTCTCTGCTGTGGGGGACCTGCAGAAGGATTTCCAGGTAATCCCATCATTCCCCATCCTTCGTTTACCTGTCCTTAGTAATTGGAGGTGAGCTCCTTTGCCGTGTTCCAGCTGTGGAGGGACATATCTGTCAGCCGACTTCCAAACAAAGGCTCTGCAGTTCCCTTCAACGTTCTCCAAACCCCAGTCATAAACTCAGCTGACCCATGGCTCTTGGGCTTCTCCCCACGTGCCCACCCTGCTCTGAAGTGGAGGTCAGAAGGGCTACTTAGCCCTGCTCTTGACACTTTGACCTAAAGCAGGGGTTTTGTGGTGGGTTCCTGCAGCATGTTAACCCCCTTGAGATGGAGAAACGAGGCAGGAATGGAGGTTACAGGGCAAAGAAGCCAAGGCTGGATTTGTCATCCCTCACCCCTGTGGCCCATCTTGTTTTGCCATCACTGGGAGCTGGAAGATCTAACTCCTTTCCCTGGGCTCTTCTCTCAGCCTTCTGCAAGGGAAGGGGCTAACTGGGGTTTGGCCCGTTGGCTCCTATGGATCCGGAGCCAGAGGGGGTCCAGCAAGGATCCGAGCAGCCAGAGTTCGGGCCAGGGTGGAGCTGGCTGTGCCAGGAGGAAGGGGTTGCACACACTGGTCTCGCATAAGTCCCCTGATTCACCCCACGCTTGAATCCTGCAGTGGAAGATCTTGCACAATCCAACCTCCATGAAAGGCTGGGCACTCTGTCCAGGAGTGTGTCCCCAAGGACACAACAGCTTCACCAGGCTCTCTCCACCCTCTCTCCTGTGCAAGAGGCTGGCAAGGCCCTGGTCTCACACTTTCCTCCATCTCTCTCATGGTTCATTGGACCATCTCCTACTCTGTCCTGCCCTGGGCCGGGCAGCGCTTGTTGTGGGATGGCTGAGGAGACCCTGGGAGTGGTGCCCTTGCCTCATGTGCTCTCGCTTCCCCTCTGTCACAGAAGAAGCAGCATTTGAACTCAATTTTAAGGATTTCTTCACGTGATCCCATTAGCACTGAACTGGGATCTCAGAGGTCGGTGGCTCCAAGATCTGCCCCATGAAGCACAGACTGTTTTCCCTCTGCTTTCTCCAACCATGGCGACTCACGGACCAGCCCCAGGTCATTTGCCAGCAGCCCTCCTTTAAACCATTTCAGATGGAGTGTGGAAGTTCCTCCACGTCTTGAAAGGCAGGAGCATCTCTGTTGAGTTCATGGGGGTTTTGCCTCTTGGGGGAAAAAAACGCCATCCTGCTGCCTTGCCTTGAGGGAGAGTGTGATGGCGTGTGTGGGTGTCACCCTGCCCGGGAGCCGGTCCCTCATGGTCACGACCGAGCCCTGCACAGCCCGGGACCAGCGGCTGCATTGTGTTTGACTGTCTGTAACCAGGTGTGCCACATACATCGGTGTCTGCCCGTGCCTGACCTGAAACCTCTCACTGTTCCCAGTCAGTGAAGGGACCTGCTCAGGGGGAGGGTTTGGGTCAGGCCCGCCTTGCCTTTCTCCTCCAGTTTCTTCCTGTGTGTCGGCTGCAAGTGCCTGCTTGATTTTCAAGGGCTGTGGCCAATCCTGGGTAGTCCTGAGCATCCGCCTCTCTGCTACATCCAGCAGCCTGCAAGTGTAGGGAGCTGGCTTCTGTGGCACAGCAACAAGCCTCTGGAGAGGGGGGTGTCTTTGAAGCGAGGAGAGACTGTGATCTCCTAGCTCTCTGTGTGTACGTTTTAGTATCTGAGTGGGTTTGTATTTTCCATGCAGGAGAGCGTTTCTTGGGTGTTGATCTGGTTTGGCTACCTCATGGTGCAAGCTGGGTGCTGTCGCCACTGGGTTTTGTTTTGGGGATGAGGTGGGGAGTTTGTGGCTTTAGTTTTTTCTTCTTTTAATTATTGTTATGGTTTTGACACTTGAATTCGTCTGGGGGACACATGGCCTCCACCCCACCTCGTTGCATGTCTGAGCCAGCCCTCATGTCCCCCTGTCTGCCTCCTCCCAGGCAGTGCAGCAGGACCATCATCCTGCTCTCTCCTGTGGTTCCAGTTCTCACCTTTGCAATGGAATCCCCCAGTTGAGTCGCAACACTGAGATTTTGCTCCCGTTGCTGTTGGGATGCTTAGACTGAGGCTCGGTGGTGTTGCCGTTAGTTATTGGGTTGATCTGCAGCCTGGAAGTGGTCCCTCTTGGCCCTTTGCAGGATGGAAAGGGACCTCTGAAAGGCTCAGCTCAGCCTGTATTCCTGCCTCTGCTCTCACAGATATTCTCTGTGGATGCAATGAAGCCCTTCTTTGTCTGGAAAAATGTCATGCAAAGCACATCACTGGAATGATGGGTCCTAGTCTCCATTTTCCAGACCCTGCTGTAATTCGCTGGCAGCCTGGAGCAGCAGGGACAGGGAACTGGTGCTGTAAAAGCCTCTGTGCGTGGGAAGCTGATTCTCGTGTGTGATGTTTGATTTTTCACCCCCAAAACATAGTTGAATCTAGATCCTGTCCCAGGCACTGAACATAAACCAGGGTAACCCTGGAGCCCCCAGATTACCCCCTCCTTGGGGCTGGGCAGCTGGCACAGGGCCGTACCCTGCTCCCCTGCCACAATCAGGTTTGGGAAGAGGCTAACAGCTCTGAGCCACACTGTCAGTTTAGGGGGGCAGGTTCCCCCAAACACTAAAGCACAAGGTCCCAACATGCAGGTGGTCTAGCAAGGGTGGCCCCTTGGACTCTGGTCCTTCAGAACTCAGAATGGGACCACGGGCTCAGACAACCAAGGTGGAGGTGAGGCTAGGGATGATGGTGAGGGCCGTTTGTCTGGTGGAGGAAGCAAGTGAGCTCTTTCATCCTTTTGCACTGTGCTGGGGTGCTCCCCTGGGGCTCAGGACTTGCACTGCTGCATAGCTTAAGTCTATTCTTATGGTCTCTGAGCCCCTCTGCCAGCCCCTCCATTTCAGAGACAGTTTGGAGCTGCCTTTGCACCATGCACCTCATTTTCCTTCACCCTTAGCTGTCTTGGCTTGTGCTGAGGGTGTGATGATACCTGAAGTCCAGGGAGGTCCTTCCCTTCCTCAAATTGCTGGGTGCTGCTTTTGTCCCCTGGCCCTGACTCTTGCTCCATGGGTCACCTCCCTCCAGCACACAGGGCCCAGCTCCAGCCTCTGCTGAGGGTGTAGTGCTGGCCCAGAGCTGAGCTTTGCACACAAGGGGTGGAGATGACTCAGGAGCCTGAAAGCACTGGGCCCCCAAACCACTGTGAGGCCACCCAGAGAGCCTGGGCAGTGCCCCCTCCCTGGCACCCACAGCTCTTACTGCACAAAAAGACGGGCTGGCAGCGCGTCTCCCAGTCTGGCCAGCTGTGAGGAGCTGGAGCACCAGGGTCCTGCCCACCCCAGGTACGTTGTTCCTCTCCAGCACCTCCCAGCACAGCAGCTTTGGGGTCTTGGATGCTGCCTCCTGCCTTGGTGCTGCAGAACCAGTGCCTGCTCCCCAGGGTGCTCTCCCAGTGCCCCTATCCCAGTCCTTCCCTGTCCCACGCTGGATGGGGTCCAGGTACAATCCCTGCAAAGCCCAGGGGTCCCACTTGCTTTTCAGCAAACTCACTGGAGCTTTGCTCCGTCTTGCAGGCTGCACACCCTCCCTGAGCCCCCTTCACTCTCCTGGGGCGGGAAGGGGACCCCAAGCCCTGGACTCTCCATGTGCTGCATGGTGCTCCAGCTGTAACTGGGAGGGACCCCAGTACATCCCTGACCCTCCAAGGCCCTGTCCTGCCTTCCTGCGCGTAACCCTGAGAAAAGCACAGCCCTGCGCCTTCCTCCTGCCCCCAGGGGCTTGTCCCCTCATCCACGACAGTTCTGCCCCTGGTACCTGCCAGCTGTTCCGCATCCCCCATGTCCTGGGACCACCCAGTATCCTCCGGTCCAGCCCTGCGGCAGGGCTTCGGCAGCTGCAGTGTTGTGTCGCCTGCTCCGTCACCCCTTCCCGCTGCACAAGTATCGCAAATAGCAGGTGCCTTTTCTTGCTTGGAGCTGTTTTCTAGTGGCCAATTCTTGTGAAGGCTTTTTTTTTCTCTGCTGGGTTGTGCAGCCCAGCCCAGTGGTCTGGGTTTGTCAGAAGACAGGGCGTGTACATATATTTTATACCTTGATGTGTTCCTGTAAATAGTGTAAGTTATTTTGGTCTCATGATGTACATGGTTTTTTCGATGGCTGTGTTTGTTTCTTGCCTTTTTGTCTTCACAAATAAAATGTACTAAAATGAAGCGACGGAGCAGAGATGGCTTTGAAGAGGGGAAGAGCACAGCCGGGAACTGCCTGTCCCACCCTGATGCACCTAGCAAAGGGGCTGGGGGAAAGGCTGCTGCTGCTGCAGCCCTTCTGGCCCTGCCTTGGGTGGTGTGAGAAGGTGACCTGCATCCTTACGGGCACCGAGTCCTCAGGCAGCCAGGGCAGATGTGATTGCACTGGGAGGTGGAGGAAGCACAGACCCCGCCCGGCTGGCTCTGCCCCTCTCTCCTGGCGAGGAGGAGGGGAGGAAGGAGTCTGGCCAGGCAGTCCCAAGTGGCAGCCAACCCCCGCAGGAATCAGAGCATCCCCAACCCTGCATCATCGCATCACCGCCCTGAGGGGGAGTCCCCAGGTCCCCAGGCTGGCAGGGCCCCGGGGCTGTGGAAAGGTGCTGTGGGACAGGGGCTCGGGTGGTTGCCTTCAGGGCGGCCGGCTCTCCTGGGGCTGGGGGCTTGGGGGCTCCCTGGGGACAGCGGGCACCCGCCCATCCCATGCTGGGGAGCGGCCCGGCTGGCTGAGGGGAGCGGTGGCCTTGGGGACAGCCGGCAGGTGGCAGCCCCGGCTGCGGGACCGCGGGGCCCGGGGCTCGGCAGAGCTGCCGGAGCTGGGGCAGCAGGGTCCCCCCCCGCCACGAGAGGTGGGGCAGCAGCTGATGGTGGAGGGGAGGAGACCACTTTCTCTTTCCCAGCCAGCCAGCCAGCACTGGTTAAACTGGTTGGATGGAGCAGCCGAGTGGGGAGCCGCCAGCCATGGGCCGTGCCCACACCGACCACCCCGGATGTGGTTCCTCCTGGCCCGCACCCTGCTCCCCGCCTGGGGCACCCCACACCCTGCTGCCACCGCAGGGAGAGAGCTGGGGGCGCTGGCCCTGTGCTCAAAACACACCCTGCAGTGCTCGGCCTGAGACCGGTGCCAGCCTGGCCCTAACGGTGTCTCTGGAGGGCTGGTAGTGCCCAAAGCCATACCAGTCCCCAGTGCTGTGTCCTGCATCACCCTGTGTCATGGCTTATCTTGGTGCTGCCAGGGCAAACAGGATCTGTGGGGGCAACAAACGTGGGGGTATCACAGGCCCAATTACTCCTGGCAGGGCAGGTGATGGGAGTAGCATCTCCCTCCCACCTGGTGACCCAGCCAGTCACTGCACCACAGACACCTTTTCTTGCTGGCCGTGATGTCACCAACTCACTCCAAACTCATAACAACCTTTTTCCTGCTGCAGCAAGACACCAAGCTGGGGATGGGAGCACCCTGTGCCATGCTCCCCATGTGCCCGAAGGTGCCCTTGGAGTTTGGACCAGCAGCAAAGGGACAGCAAGGACACATTATTGGGACCCACCAGCTCTCAGATTGTGGCAGCCCTCTGCCACCCATCCCCAGGCTCAAGGAGGAGTTGCCCTCAGCCCATCAGTGCTGTGGCTGCTCCTCAGCTGAGGAGGGTCCCATGGGCACCATCCAGCAGCTTGCTGCTGCACTGTGGCTTTGGGGAGAGCATGGGGACACCCCAGGAAAGGCTTATGCTCCTCCATGCTCCTGGCATAGTGTCTCAGCATATCCAGAGAGTGAGCCCACAGCCCCACTGTGATCTTCTCTGCATGACCCATTATGGGGCCTGGGTTGTGGCACATCGGTCAGGTAGATGGGCAGCAAGGCCATTTCTCCAGGTCAGTAAAACTGGAGGGTGCCTGCAGGGAGTTGGGGAGGATTGCTCAGGTCCGCTGGCCTCCTGGCTCCCAAACCTTCCCAAAGGGGAAGGAAGGGGACAGGCGGGGCCCCAGGAGGACCCAGATGTTTCCCAACATGTCAAGGGCTGGGAGGGTGTCACCCACTGAGGGCACCAGTGGCATAGCCCAGGTGCATGGACTGACCACGGCACTTCTCCGGTGTCTGCTGGGGGTCTACAGAGAGGGGAGACATGGGACAGGGGATGCTCAATGTGGTCCATGCCAGTGTCCCATCAGGCATCCAATCAGATCTCCCAGGGCAGGGGAGAGCCATGGCTGGGCTGGGCAGAACTTGGGCAGGAGACTCCTAAATACTACACGCCCTCCCCATCACCCCTTGGCCTGTGGCCCTGTGCATGGTACAGAGCTGTCAGGTCCCACTTTGCTCCAGAGACACCTGCATTTCAGCAATGGGTAGAAAAAGCTTTCCCAGGGGCAGGTTTCTAACCATAAGCTCTGGAAGCCCAGCCGGGCAGCCAGGTCCCTGACCACAGTGGAGCCCTGGGCTCAGCTCTGTGTCTGAAGGTTCTGTATCTGCCCAGCACCAGTGTTTTCCCCGATGGTCTTGGCTTGCCTTAACAGGGGCTGCTCCCAGGCACGGTGACATCCCTGTGCACTCTGGGATGCTCTGCCCAGGAAACAAAAGGGCCTGGCAGCACCCGGCATTCGTGACTGCGCTGCGGAGGAATGAAGCTGGGGCAGGTGATCAGCTAGTGTGACTTGGTGCCTCCTGGCTGGCACGCTGGCCCTGCCTGCCCCGGGGCCACATCATGGCATGGCAGGCCAGGGTGACATGACAAGGGGGATGGGGCACACAGCCACCCTTCTCTCGCTGGCCTGTGGGTCGAAGTAGAGCATCCACGTTTACAACAGTCTGTCAGCACCCTGTCATATGAGAAGATTTGCTGCCAGGCACTGGTTTGAAGTGACAAGGACCTAGAGTTTACACCAGCCCTTGTGTGGCATGGATGTGGCTGGTTCAGCAAAGTACCAGCACCAAGCAAATGAGTGCCAAGGTGTTGACTTGGACTGGCCTGGGGCTCCTCTTCCGGCACACGGCTAAAACCAGCATGAACATATCCAGACAGGGTCCCGTGTACCCGTCCCAAGACCCAGAGGGGCAAAAGCCACCAGAAAATTCTCCAAATCCATCCCACAACCCTGCCTTGCCCCTTGGCTTGTGCCCCTGGTGAGTGTACGTGTGTGTCTGTGCCAGGCGCTTGTGAACTAGCAGGGAATGGGCTGTCACAGCTTTGCAGCCTGTCCCAGACCTCCCCCCTAGGCAAAGATGAACCCATCCTAACAGAGAGCAACAATACTTGGGCACCTGCCTGCTCTCTGCTCCATCCCCATGCAGACCACCTCTCCCCATCCGAGTCCCCCCCCCAGCATCCGCCCAGTTTGGTCACTGAGTCCTTCCTCCCCCTTTGGGAGAAGCCGTGCCTGTGCCAGACTGGGGAGTGACTGAGCCTGTGCCCCCAGCGTGGCCACAGTACCCGCTGGGTGTAAGGGCTGGGCAGCCCTCTGGAGCAGGAGGATGCCATATGGCCAGGTGGGCACCCAGGGCCCCTTTGCTGTCAGCAGAGCCCCGGGGGAGGGATGCGCAGTCCCCGGGGCCCGCTCCGGCCCTGCTGGGTGTGTTTGCTTGGCAGCAGGGGCCGCGTGAACCTGCTGCTGCTGCGAGCAAACAAACACGAGTCGGGCAAAAGGCAGCGAAGAAAACACCCCGCGAAGCCGGTGTGGGTGAAACTCTGGGCACCGGCAGGGCAAGGGCTCTGACAATGATTAAACTGGCCAACCCAGATTTCCCGGCAAGGCAGCGCTGGGCTGGGACCCGGTGGTTCATATTATGCAAATCACCTGGATCTGGGAGCATGAACGTTTCGGGCTGGAATTCCCCTCGGGCCGCCAGATCGCGTTACGCCGCCCGTGCTATAAAAGAGGAGAGGAGGGCAGGGCTTGCCCATCGGCACCAGCCTCCCCGGGCCCATGAGCAGTGGCTAGCGGCTGAGCAGGGCGCTCCGTCTCCCCTTGCTGCTTTCTGGATTAGCTGCCGCTCCCGGGATTGCCATCGCAGAAGGTACCAAAGCTTTTTCGTCCGGGGCCTGTTGATGACCCCCAGCCCAGGATGGCTGCTTTGCTCCCCTCCCTGTGCATCGTCGCTCTTGCCGGGGGATGCGCTTGGTCTTTTCTTGCTGCATGCCTGTTCTCCCAGACATTTCGAGGGGCCAGCGAGATGGCAGTCTGGAGGGGTGCCCCTCCGGCCCCCAGGTTTTGTCAAGTGAACAGCAAGATTTGGCTCTTCCACAAGGGCTGGGCAGAGGCTTGGTCCCCTCCTGGCTGCAGCGTTACTGGGATGTGCTTCTTGCGACTGGCTGAGAGGACTGGAGCTGCTGGCACTGGAGTCCTTGCAGCGGGCAGCGGGGCAGGTGCTTTGCCAGCCCAAGCACTGCTGTGCTGTGGGGCTGGGGGAGCATTGGATGAGTGCCCTGCAATGCCCGTCCCCACGGAGGGGCTGTGCTGTGCCATTCTCTGCGAGCCACCTGCTTGCTGCGGCTGCCAGTGGGGCTGGTGAGGTCAGGCGGCTGGGGACAGGTCCCTTCTGCAGGCAGGGTGACGCTCTGTCCCCAGTTTGCTCTGGCTCAGCCTCCCTCGCTCCCAGCCCCGGGGTGGTGGTGAGTCAGGCTCCAGCCCCGGCCGGTGGGTGCTGGGCGGATGTTTCTGCTGAAGTGACCTGAGTGGTGACGATGGGTGGAGGGAGGGAGAGCCCGGCCTCACCCAGCCTGGTCCTGGGGTGCTGTGGGCACTGCGGTCTCGAGTCCCACTGCATCCATGGGGCCAGGGCTCACTGTCGTCTCTCGGCACAGGGCTTGATGGCGGGATCTTGTGAGATCAGCAACATCTTCTCTAACTACATCAGTGCCATGTACCAGCCGGACGAGGTGCAGCCAACCTTGGAGATGCTGGGACACCCTGGGGATGACAGCACCCTGGGGCTGAGCCTCCCCACCAGCCAGCCCCCAGCACAGAGCACAGGTAGGACGAGGGGAGAAGAGGTGGCTGCCCAGGGGAGCCAGTACACAAGGCTTGGAAGCACATTGCAAGGTCCTTGTCCCACTGGGGCAGGTCGGCAGGTCAACAGGTCCCACTGCGCCTCAGTTTCCCCAGGGGTGTGTTAGCTAAAAGATTGCTGTAGGAGACAAGGTGGGTGGCACAAGGTGCAACTGCTTGGAGCACATCAGGTGCATACGGAGGATGAAGGAATCATTGCCCTCCTCCCCCTGCATGTCCCAGGGGATCAGCTGCCAGGGGTCACCAGGAGAGCAGCTTGGAAGTACAGTCCTGGTGATGGGGGTCCCCAGTCCACCAGTAGAACTGTCATGGGATGGCCCTGGGGGAGGCACAGGGAACACACCAGCAGAGCAGGGCAGATCCCAGCATGGATGGGACAAATGACACCAAAACCAACGGCGGGGGGAGCGTCAGGTCCTTGCTGTCCCCCAGGACAGGAGCAGGACAGAGCGAGGTGACCTGGGAGCAGGCACTAAGTGTCTGTCAGTCCCACAGCCCTTCAAGTGCAGGACCCGCTGTTCCCAACATGATCGCCACAGGACCGGACCCGGTGCCCAACTGCAGCTGGCAGCCCACGCGCGGCACACGGAGCCCTGCCCTGAGCCCTGCTCTCTGTCCCTTGCAGACAAGCCAGAGTGGTTCAGTGAGCTCCCGTACTTCTGGACCAAGGTGCAGGTGCTGGAGTGGATCAGCTACCACGTAGAGAAGAACAAGTATGATGCCAGCTCCATCGACTTCTCCTGCTGCAATATGGATGGGCATGCCCTCTGCCACTGCACCAGGGACCAGATGCGCCTTATCTTTGGGCCCCTGGGGGATGAGCTCTACGACCGCCTGCATGAGATTAGTGAGTGTCCCAATGTCCCCTTCGTCCCCAGGCCTGGCAGCTTGAAGAATAAAGCTGAGACCCCCCCTCACCAGCCCAGGACCATATACTTCCCTGGCACTGCAGAGGGCTGCCTGGGGGAGGTTTCACTGGGGAGGCTGCGCAGGGGGACATGGGGGCACAGCCCAGGGTCCAGGCAGGGCTGGGCTCGGCTCCCAGTATGCACCATTCCCCTCCATACCAAACAGGCATCGCTAATCCCAGTCCCCCCACCCTTGCAGCCTCCGATGAGCTGAACTGGATCATTGACTTGCTGGAAAAAGAGGATGTGACTTCCCAGGAGACTTTCCTGAACTCCAGCCACCTGGGTAAGAGAGGGGCCCTGGCCAAGCCTTTTCTCCAGGGACCACATGCTGATGCCGGCAGGGCTAACCCCTTCTTCCCTTCTCTGCCCCTTCCAGAGCTGGGAAATCCCTGTGCCAAGGACTCCCTGGAGGACATGAAGCCCACAAACCCTTTCTTATCCACAGACTTCACCTGCTTGCCTGGTGCCATGTCCCCAGGCAGCTCTGATGTCTCAGGTCAGTGTTTTGCCCAGTGAAAAGCTGCCTTCGCTTGCGCTGATCTGGGACATCAGTGGGGAACTGCCCCACCACCAAGGGCGGGTTTGGTTCTGGCACCAGGCTGCTTGCTGGGGACTGGGGCAGGGTGGTGGGGGGAGGCATCTCCAGGTGCCGGTAGCTGGTGGTCTGAGCCCTGTCCCTTTACCTCTCAGGGCCTGTGATGTCCCACAGCCCCAACTCCCAGGACTCCGGTGGAAGTGACCTCGACCTTGACCTCGACCCCGCAGAAGCAAAGCTCTTCCCTGATGGTGAGTCGTTTGCTTCCCGCCTGGAGCTGGGAGAGGAGGGCCTGCTCCCAGGCACTTCCAGCAGCTGCAGAGCACATCCCATCTGGCAATGATTTAGGGGCAACACCTGAACATCCATTGTCACACTGGGAAGGAGGGAGGGGGCTGGTTTTCTGTGTGCCCTGGGTCTGTATCTCTCCATTGAGAGAGCCGGCAACCCAGCAGGCTCCGCATGGTGTAACGTCTGCCCTTGTCTGTGTGCACAGATGGCTTTGCAGGGAGCAAGAAAGGGGACAGCAAACATGGCAAGCGGAAACGGGGACGGCCCCGAAAACTCAGCAGGGAGAGCAGAGACTGCCTGGAGAGCCGGAAGAGCAAGCACTGTACGTGGATCCTCCAGTCCGGGAGCTCGGACTGCCTCTCCCAACGTGGCTGCATAGCGGGGAGATGGGAGAAAGGGCCATGTCTGCTTGGCCGTGCCCCTTGGCAGGGGAGTTTAGGGAGATCCAATGTGCAGGATCTTCCCTCCTCTACAGCTTGCTTTCCTCTTCCAGCCCCAAGAGGTACCCACCTGTGGGAGTTCATCCGGGACATCCTGATCCACCCTGAGCTGAACGAGGGGCTGATGAAGTGGGAGGACCGGCGGGAGGGTGTCTTCAAGTTCCTGCGCTCGGAAGCGGTGGCTCAGCTCTGGGGCCAGAAGAAGAAAAACAGCAGCATGACCTACGAGAAGCTGAGCCGAGCCATGAGGTGAGTGCCCTCCCCTGTCCCCAGGGGGGACCTGCCCCACAGGGCTGGGTCAGGCGACCAGGGCTCAGCCCTGAACCCCCACAGTAGCTCCCCAGCATGTGGGTCTGCATCCAGAGCCCTGACTCCACCTCCATCTCCTCTAGATATTACTACAAACGAGAGATCCTGGAGAGAGTCGATGGGCGACGGCTGGTGTACAAGTTTGGGAAGAATTCCAGTGGCTGGAAGGAGGAGGAGGTGCTCAACAGGAACAAGGAGCTGTAGGAGTCCTGGATGAGCTGGGGTCTGACAAGCCCCTCAGGGCCAGCCCCGAGCCGGGCTCTTCGGCAGGAAACTTTGCCTGCAGCTGTATCTGGAGGCTGCTGCCCTGCGCAGCGTGTGAAACTCTGACTCTTGCATGGGCACGCTCGTGCGTGCTGGTGACTGCTGGCACTGAGGTGTTTAAAGCTAATACTTTGGCTCCGGTAGGTTATTGTAAACCGTTATTTCCCTCGCTGGATTTGTACCTCCAACTGGAGTTGCAGTGACTTTGGCTGTTTCAAAGCCTGGACAAACACACAGGGGAAAATAAGTTCCAGTGGCAGCTGGCACCGCAGTGAGAGCCCAGGTCTCCTGCTGTCACCCACCTCCTGCCCGGGTGGAGGGGCAGCACCACCGTCTCACCTGTGACCGGGCAGAACTTGTCCCAGCTGTGGGGTCCTCTCTCATCATTGTTCCTGCCGTGCTGAAGATGCCCACCGTCCTGTTTGCTCCGTGTGAGATGGGTGCAGCCCCCCTGCACAGCAGCTTCTCAGTGTGGCACCTGCTGAGAGAAGATGGGAACATTGTGGAGCTTCACCTGGAGAGCCCTCAGGCGGGGAGAGGACTTGGCACAGCAGGGTCACTCCACATTTCCAGCCTGGTTTCCTGTATCTAGAAACAGGCCTTTTCCCCAAAAGTAGCTTCTAATTTATGTAAGACCAAAAAATGAATGAATGTACAGATATATTTTTTCATGAGTAAGATGTTCCCTTGTGAGAGTGTGCATTGTAGGACACACACATGTCTTGTGGTGGATGGTGATGCTCAGCTGGACTGAAGCGATGTCACAGGGGCACAGACTGGCTCTGTGTCAGCCACAGGAGGGGGATGCCTGCCCAGCCAGGCACCCAGCAGGTGCATGTGGTTTCCTCCTTTTCAAATGGGAACATAAGAGGAATAAATTGTTTGGTTGGGTTTTTTTTGTACCTCTCTGTCATTTTGCTTGTTTTACTTAGTTGAGATCAGACTCATGTTACCTGGGATGTCCCATTGCATGAACCCCATCTACCACCATCCTTCCTGCCTGCTGTGGCCTGGACTTGCCTGGTCATCATGGCACAGGGTCACAGGGTGTTCCTTAGGGTGAGGTGGGCTGCTTGTCCTTAGGCTGCTGGGAGTGAGATCTGGAGGCTTTGTCTCAAAGCCAGCCATGCAGGGGCATCTCGCACCTGCTCCCAAACCTTGGACCTTCCGAGGACCCTCCAGAAACTCAGCCTTGGTGCTCACCTTTGCGGGAGGGCTTTCCTGGAACACTAGCTCATAGCCAGAGCTTGGTCAGTCACAGGCTGCTGGGAAGCAAATTTCTGGTTCCAGAGCCCAGCCTGCCATGGTCCAGTTGGGGGGTTCTCAGCTCCCTCCGCATTAAGGTGCCAGCCTGGCTGGACCTCCAGCTCTCTGGACACTGCTCTCCTCTGAGATGTGAAGGAACATCAAGGAGAAGCACAGGCACTGTAATATGTTTGAGGCTTGCTCATTTTCCAGTCTGGCTATTTGGGAGCCTCTCCTAGGACCTGGGTGCCTCTCAAGGACCACATCTTCAGGAGGGGGGATTGCTAAGGCCTGGCAATGTGGACAGCCCAAACACATCATCTGCCCCTTCTTGCTCAATGGCAACACCAGCCTTCCCTAGTTAGCCCGGTCATGAGAGGGCAGGGAAGGTGCCCCAGGGGTGCTGGGAGGATCTTTCAGACCCACAGGATATGTCTGTGGGGTAGCAAGAAGGAATTCATGGGACTGGAGGCCAAACAGGTTCTCAGATCTCTTTCTACTGTGAGCCTGGCAACCAGTGGGCCGTGCATCGTTCCCATTGGCATGCATTGCCTGCATTTCATGACAAGTATTTCTCCATACTGCTGGGCACCAAAGGGTCTTGTTGCCACCCTAACCTCTTGCTGGTGCATAGAACCCTGCAGGGGATAGCACTGCTCAGCTCCTGTTCACCCTCAAGGGGAAAGACCCTGGAACCCCTCCTCTGAGCTTGGAGCTTGACCAGGTCTGGGATGCCCAGGCAAATGCAACGCCACATCCTTCTAAATGGTTTCAACCACTGCCTGGAGTGACTAAGGAGGGGAGCCAGACCACCAGTGGCAGGGAGGGGCATGGGGTGGGTGAGGGGAGTTTTTGGGATGTGCTTGGCAGTGAGGGTGCCCTGCAAAGCCTGAGATGCCTTTTCGGCAGGAGGACCCAGCCATTGTTCCCTGACTGCCCTTCATTACTGCTGGAGACACGGTACAGTTAAAAGTCACCCATCCTGCGCTTGCAAGAGTGTGACCCAATGCAAAAAAAGAGGGAGAAATAAGTCCTTCAAAACAAGATCTTACCATCAGTGCTGTCTCCCCTGGACTGTCCTGGCTGCAGCAGCTGGAACTGATCTCAGTCTGCCTGGCCTCAGCTCAAGCATGAAGCTGGTGGCTTGGAGCATCCCTGATGTCAAACCGCTGTGCTGCCTGGGGAGCCCCAAGCTTCTGCTTCACCAGGACATGGATAACAAGAGATGGTTCCAGGGGCTGGGGGAACCACAGGCCTGGCTGCAAGTCTCTTGTTTCACTTCCAAGCTCTCAGTGGCGATGGCCCTAGGTGGCAGTTGAAGGACCTCCTGGAGACGCTGCAGTGGCATCAAAGGCATGACCCATTTGCTTTGCCAGGGGCAGAAGGTGCCCATGGGCCAGATCCAGCCTCTTTTGGGTGAATTCAACTGCTGTTTACATGAGAAGTTACATTACTGGTCCAGCTGGGATGCCTGGTCTCCTGCAGCCATGCCATGCCATGCCCTGCCCACGCTGGCAATTCAGCAAGACAATAAGAGGGGGTCTGCAGTCATGCAAAATCCCGGGGATGACAAAATCATATGGAAAAAGCTCCATCCCTTGCCTCCTGGTGGGCTAGGCTGAAGTTGTACTGCTCCCAGATCTACATGCTGAGATGAGGCCATGAGGGTTACCCTGTGGTGCAAGAAGAGGTCCCATTCCCTGGGTGTGAACCAGGAGCCAGAACGTGGCCTGGGCTGCAGCCAGACCTCCGTCACGTTCCTTGCATAACCTTCCCCAGGGAACAGGTTTTCCCAGCTGGCATCTGCTGGCTCCAGCGAGCAGAGCATGCTCCAGGCCCATCCCTGACCTCCTGGGGCTGCCTCAAGGAGCAGGCTGGATGGGGTGGCTGGAGGGACAATGCTGAGATGCTTGGGCTGCCCACACAAGGGGCAAGTGTGCGAGGGGGCTGGCATGGTGCTTGGTGACGGTCAGCATGTCCAGGTAAGGGACACAGTGAGCAGGGCAAGCCCAGCCCCAGGCCAGGTCTCGCGGGAGCCGTCTGTGCTCCTGGCTACCATCCCTCTGAGTTTGGGGTTGTGGGCGAGGTGTTTATTCTCCATCAATAGATAACCCTGGCAGGCTGGCAGGGAGAGGGGAGCACTTTGTCACGCAGCCTGTTGCCCTGCCAAGCACACCTTGTTTGCTCAAGCAGTTTCATTTCTTTCCCGCTGCGGTTTGTGTTACCTGACTGGCCTGGGACAATGTTTAACCAGCTCCGGCAGCAGCAGGGAACCTGTCTGCCTCCCCTCCCGTGCCCCCGGTGTCCCCACCACCTGCCACCATTGCCATTGCCATGTGGGGGCCACGCCGGCTGGGAGGCTGGGGGCAGAGGCGGGGAGTCCATGGTGCCCTCAGCTGCATGGGCACCCTGTGCCAGAGGAGGAGAAAGGGGCAGGGGTGTGCAGGCATGGGGACCAGATCCTGGAGTCTGCCATGAAGGCCGTGTGGGTCTGTGGGGTGAAGAGCCAGGGAGACCTGGAGGAGGGCGAGCAAAGCCAGACACACACACACGCGCGTGTGCACACACTGACACACACTCAGAGTAATCCCCACAGAAACCTCCAAGCCCGCATTGAACCAACCCAGCAGAGCCTCCCAGCACACTGAAACCAAAAAGAGATGATTTATTTGTTTTTTTAATCTCTTTGGAGGTGCCTGGATTTTATGGCTGTGGCAAATCATGGCAGAAAATGGAGAAAAATAGGATTTTCCTCCAAAACAACTTCCCCTCACACATTAGTGACAGGATGAGGGGTAACGGTTTTAAACTGAAAGAGAGTAGATTTAGATTAGATTTTAGGAAGAAATTCTTTACTGTGAGGGTGGAACAGGTTACCCAGTGGCTGCCCTGCTCCTGGAGGCGTTCAAAGCTGGATTGGATGGGGCTTTGAGCGACCTGGTCTGGTAGGAGGTCTCCCTGCCCAGGGCTTGGGTGGGGGCTGGAACTTGATGCTCTTTAAGGTCCTTTTCCACCTAAATCATTCTGTGATTCTATGATTTACGCTGGGGTCTGCTGGGAGACCTTTCCTTCCAGGTGGTTCCAGGCTGAACGTGTTTCTGCCACAGAGTTCCCATAGAAATATCTTGGTTGCCCTTCAAGTTTGAGCTTTAAAGTGGGTTTTCTCTCCTCCAAGGCCCCCCAAAGGGACATAGGGGCTGTTGCTGATCCCTGGTACCAGTTAGGGAAGAGGAGGGCAATTTGCCCTGAGCAGTACTTGCTTTGGAGCCATGGAGTCAAAGCAGGCTGCTGTGGCTGAAATGTGGCAAATGGGAGCAGAGAAATGGGGCGAGGGCAGAGGTTTCAGCTGGGTCAGCAAGAAGGTGTTCAATATCGCACATGCCAGACCATGAACTGCCCCCGAGCACAACGGCATGACCCGATTTTCCAGCTGAGCCAGACTGTGACCATCCCTGCAGCAGATCAGGGTAGATGGGAATGTGGCGGGGATGGGGACAGTCTGCGGGCGGCAGAGACCGTCTCCCTGGGACCTCTTGCTCTCCCTCTCACTACCACTGCCTTTTCTTCAAGCTCCCTGCAGTGCCTACTGGCTTTCACCCTATCTTACCCTCCTGCCTCTGGCTCAGCGGGATGAGGGAGCAGGACTGAACCCCATACTGGGAGTCACTGGGCGTGTGGGGTCCCAGCTGCCTTCCCATTGCCATGTGTAAGGAAGCTCCCAGTAGGACAAGGATGGAAACCAACCCCAGCTCCACAGAGAGGGCCTGAGGAGAGAGCTCAAGTGTGGGGCCAGGACAGCACCTGACCTAAAATGAAGGTTGGCTCAAAATATCCAATGTCTTCTTTCCTCAGGGGAAACATTTATTTGGTGGGGCATTTCTTTGGTGTGTTTCTTCCTGGGTTACCTGGTCCAGATGGGAATCAGCCCTTCAGACTCTGAGAACAAGCTTGCAGAAAGAGGGAAAGGTGTGTAAATTGCTGAGTCTGGTCCTCCTAAAAACATCCAGGGGGAAAAAGCCTTAGAAGCCTGTGGGAGGAACACATGCAATATATGTATATTGCAGCTGGACTTCTGCAGCTGTGACAAAGCAACCCTCTCCCTGCTGGATTTCACCTGGCACTGCCCTGGCCAGTCCCTGGCCAGCCCCAAGCTTGCTTCATGCCACCCAGGCTAATATCTCCCAGGTTTCTGGACTGGCTGTACCTGGAGGAGGTGTGCAGGATTCGGCATGGACAGAACCAAGCTCCAGAATACCCACACTCTGCCATGGAAATTGTTAGAGAAGCAGCAGTGTCAGACAGTTTGAGCTGCCCAAGTGTTCTGGGTGCTTTTCCAGCAGATTAGCAATCAGCTGGTATAAACATACCTGGAGAAGCATCCTCCTGATGGGGCACCCCATCTGCATAGCCCTGAGCCAACCTGGGAGCAGCCGTGGTTTGTGAGCAGGGGTGGCAGAGCAGGGGCACCACCGTTGCAGGGGGGACTGTGCTCTGGGGACAGACATCTGCTGAGCTGGGAACAAGGTACACCTTGGCGACCAAGGGCATTGCATGGGAGGGGATCTCCACACTGCGCTGGGGGAGTAAAGGCTGTGGGGCAGGTTGCACAGCTGCAGGTTGCAGTCCTGGGAGGGGTCTCATGGGGTCTTTTTAGGGGCTGTGCTGGGGGCAGGAAGGTGAATTGCGCTGGAGAAAGCGCTGTAAGAGATGGGGGTGTTTTATACCTGCACTTCTGGAAACTGAATTATATGAGGGGAGGGTTGATGCTCAGGTGCGATAAGCAGGGCAGAGTTATTGCCCAGAGGGTATATATCCTATATATATATAGGAGCTGGGAAGGACACTGCTGCCAGTCGTTTGTAGCAGGGTGCTGCCACGGCAGGCTCAAATGCAGCCCGGTTTCAGGGCTGGGCTGGGCTGGCATGCCTGGGGCTGGGCAGGCCCCCCAGGGCTGCGTCCCTCTTCCCCGGGGCAACAGCAGTTACCTGGGCTCCCAGACAACGTTCCCCCCTGCCTCGCAGCCCAACAGTTTCTTTGATAATTGCTTTCAGCAGTAGCTGCCCTGGGGGTGTCTGGCTTGTCCAGGAGAGCTACCCGCTCATCTGTTAAAACCCTGGGCTGTTTGGTTGTTAAAAAAGAGTGCGGCTGTTCCTGCTGTAGGAACAGGGAAGCCACTGCGGTGGCTGCCTGGAACCAGAGATAGCAGGTGGCCAGTGGGCTGCGCACTCCGGGAAGCACCTGCAGGGCACAGGGGTACCACCCTGGGGCACGCCACATGCCTCTGCCTGCTCATGCCCATTTTCCCCTTTCCCTATGGTCAGCACTGCATCCAGGCTTCTGCATCCCACCCATCCCTTGCCTCCAGCCAGAGCTCCTAGAAGTCTGTACTAGAAGGTCCTCTGCTTGTCTCCCTGACACTCCAGCACATCCAGGATGGTGCTGGAGGGTTCAGGCTCCCCAAGCAGTTTGCTCCTGGTTGCCCCCATGGTGATTCAGCACCAGACATTTTCCCCGCAGCCTGTGAGTAAAGAAGAAGGGACCTTGTCACCTCCCATGGGGAAGGATAGCACTAGCCCCATCTGTCCTGTCCTGCGCTTGCTGCTTCTCTGGGACCAGGGCTCTGCCTGCGGCTTGGCCGTGCTGCACATGTGGCTCAAGCTGGCCACATAAGCTGGTACCTGCTCCTTAAGAACAGACCTGGGGACCTGCTCCCAGCCCAAAGCTTTATTCCCACCGAAGTCTGACAAAGTTGCATCTCTGCATCTTCCCCAGCCTGTGTTCCCTGCACAGGTGCTTCCCCTCCTGCAGCAAACACCAGATCCTGGGCTGCCCAGGTCAGGATAGATGTTCAGCTCTTGGTCTCTGGCATCCTCAGAAAGGTGGCACTGATGGGTCTTCTTGGGTCTTTCCAGCTTCTTCCCCTCCCCTCCCTCCACCACTGCCACCAAAAAATCCCAGTCCTGTTTCATTGTGAAACAAAAAGAAATATTAATCACATTCTTGTTTCCTGGCCAACTCTACCCTTTGTTATCCACCAAACAGGGCACAGAGCCTGGCACTGCACCAGCTTGCAAATGGAGTCACTGGGTGTGAGCTGGAAAGCCCAGGAACAAGAAAGCATGAACTGAAGGTCCCAATCGAGCTCATGGCATCAGCGGCAGGTTGGCAGATGCTGAAGAGGCTGCCCGGAGTCCCATCACACACACATTTCACTTCAACGGACCAATGCCTCCTGAGATCTCCTAACCTTCTCACAGACGACCACACACCTCTAGCTCTTCTCCCCACTTCCTGCTGAGCAGGCCATGCTGAAACAGACCCAGAAACCTTCTGTCAAACCATTAAGATGTGCGGTCCTGAAAGCCCTGTGTCCTGGAAAGGCTTCTTCCTGGCTTTGTGATGAGAGCACATGGGGATGGGGACAGTTGCAGACACTGCAGCTGGGGATGGGGGGGGGACAGAGCTGTGTTAACTCAGGGGCTGCAGCTCCCAGCTGATATTTTCTTTCCTCTGGCTTCTGCAGACTCATTTCACAGTGAAATGAGTCTTCAGTAGCCCTGATTTCCTCCATTCGTTGCTCACCTTCCTCCCCAGTCATGGCCACGTGCTCACCTTTAAGTTTTCAGCTGAGAATCCAGGCAGTAAATTAAGGTGTTTGAGTCCACGAGAGCATTTTGGGTACATTCTGACCCCAGTTCAGCAAGGCACTAGTCATTGAGCTACTCTTTGAAATCCACAGCTTTGAAAGCACAGCCAGGACTGACCTGCCTTGCTGCAGCGTAGAGGTGTATGAACAAGGGTGTCCCAGCTCCCTGCCTTCCCCTGCTGAAGTACCCCAGCACCCTGTGACAGAGCACATGAACACATGCAGTCAGAGAGGAAGGAAGAAGGGAATGAGGTGGTGGAGAGGGAAGGAAGATGAGGAGCACAGGTGCCCAACACACCTGAGAGAAGATGCAAGGGAGTGATGGGAGCTGGAAGACAGAAGTTGACCACCCCCCTGCAATGCCACATTCCTGGGTGCCTAAAGAATCCAGATACATGGGGAACCATTTGCTGAGCATTTTACTGTGCCCATCACGCCTGGGTGGAGAGTGCAGTCTCTCTGCGTGCTTCATGAAGAATTCTGGGGGTTCCTGGCCTCCAGCACCAGGTATGGCACGAGGGTTGCCGATGGCCAGCAATGTGACAAGAGCACCTTGGGGGGGGGGGGGGGGCGGGACGGGACATGGAAACCATCACACAGTCAGTGTGCCACTCTGTGGTGGGCCAGGGAGGTCAGGACTGCCATGGCAATGGATGGGAGCATCACACTCCTCCTGTGTCTATTTCTGGCAGGGCTCAAGGGGTCAGTGAGCAGAGATGGAAGACATGCATAATGAAATGTCCAGCTGGCTGTACCGTATTTGCCAGATTTCCCTGCCTGCTGGCCCCTGAAGTTGATGGCTGGGCCAGTGGTGACACTCCTCAGCTCAACCTCTTCCAAAGCTCCTAGAAGAGTACAGCACCAGAGAGCGCAGCTGTGCTGCAGGGCAGGGTGACCCCCACAGGCCCAAGTGATGTATCCTGTCATTGGCCACAAACATCAGAAATTTCCAGCTGCCTGGTGTGTCAGCATGCAACGACAGGCATGGCGGTGCCCTGCTGAACTGCGGGCACACCCGCTGAGCACGAGACACGCTCTTGCGTCAACTACACGCTCCTCCAGAGCCCTAGGGCAAAGGTCTGCTTGGGGTGGAGGTGGCAGAGCTCCCTCCATCTCCAAAGGACAGGGTGAGCCAGGGAGATGAAGATGAGGATCTAGTCCTGGTCTAGAAATGAGCTGAGGATCTAGTCCTGGTCATCCTAAGACAAAACCTTTGAGGATGTCCCTTCACATTGATCTGGCTGGGGGGCCAAATCCCCTTGGCTAGGCTTTCTTCATTCAGGGGAGTGACCCCTAGGGTGACAGGGTCTTTGCTGTCACAACACATGCCAGGCAACGTGACCCCCCCATCTGCTGGCAAGCTCCTGTGGCCACAGTGTGCAGGCCACAGACACATCTCATCTGGGGCGCATCCAGCCGGCCAAGGTGCTGTCATCATGGAGTAACATGGTGGCAGCTCCGGTGGGATCTTCAGGCTCTCCAGAGAGCTGGCACTCCTCTAGTTTTTGCCTTCTGCCTTGCTTGCAGGCAAGCAAGTCCAGGCCTGAGACTGCTTTCAGGCAAGGGGTGGGTCCTACAAGAGGATCTCATTGCTCCAGGCCTTTCTAAAAAGAGCTGAGTTTCAGAGCACTGAAGGAGCTACCTCCACCACTGCCATTACATGAGATGTTTTAGGCGGCCAGCAGGCTGAACTGATAAGAAGCCCGGTGCCTGAGCCATAGGGAGGTGAGCCTGAGGGGGTACGGGGACTTTGGGACAAGGTCCTGCAGGATGACACCATAGACCATGCCCACCACCTGCACTGTCCCAATGAGACCTGCATGCCCCAGCGCCGTATCCCACTGGGGCAATCTCTGTACCTGCACTAAGGATAGCCTCTACATTAGTGGCACCAAGCACTTTTTGGTGCATGAGCTGCAACTGATACAGTGGCCACAGTGTGGCTGTTGTCTATCAGGTGATCTGTAGATCAGGCTTCCAGAGGTGGAGATGCCAGAGCTGCTGTGTCCCAGTTTTCTTGCCTGTAAATTCTCAGTGTACCCAGCTGAGCACAGCAAGACCTGGCTCTGTCTGGCACCACGTACCAACTGGTGCCTTTCTGGGGTGCTGGCCTTGTCAGGAGCCAGGGTCAGAGCAGGCAGCAGGTCCATCAGGATGGACAGAAAGTGTCTGGCCCCAAGTCAGCTTCTGCCAACGGCCAGGATGGTCTGGGTAGGATCTATAGGGGCTGATGGGCACTGACTTCCCCAGGACACACAGGGGAAGCCCTTCACCTTCTCCACCCCAACAAGTTGGTGGGACCCAAGTGCAGGAGACCCTGCTCCAGCCATGGGACTGGGAGGAGGGGTCCTGGGATGTTGCTCAGGGGTTCTTCAAGCACAGCAGTGGAGGAGATGGGCACCTGGGGTGGCTGAGTGTCTGTGGGCTGCAGTCCCCTCTCCTTGGCACACTCCAGCCCTGAGGCTTTCCAGGGCCCCTGGTGCTGGGAACCCTTCCCAAGCCATCTCAGGTAGCAGGTCCCAAAGGTTGATCTATCTGCGTGCAGGTCCCCAGCCTTTGTGCTGAGACCCATCCCTCCTGCATCCTCCCTTCCCAGAAGTGACGGTGGCAGGTGGTGGCAGGCGGCCAGCCCCACCTGTCTGACAGGTAGAGCGAGGGTGGGGGCAGCTGCTGGCACCCACTGCCTGTCCCGACCTGCCGGGGCCCTGCCAGGGGTGGCCCCGCTGCCGTGGGCAGGAGGAGCAGTGCCAGCCTGCAGGGACAGCACGGATCTGCCCCTGGCACAGAGGGACGTCGGGAGGCAACTCACTGCTGGGTGGAGATATCCTGCACCGTGGCACGTTGCCCACAAGCACACTCAGTTGCACATGGGTGAGCGCATGCGCAGTGGGTTACACAGCAACAGGCACACCTGCAGACATACAGTTATGGATGCATATAGATGTGTGCAGAGTGTGCCACCCTGGTAGTCACAATTGCAGTTACACAATAGATGCATGCACAGCGTGATGGTTACGGACACAGCTGCACACATACGCACAGCGCATTGCACACACAGTGTGTGTTGCAGGTGTACACACAAAATTACTCACTGCATTCCTCAGGCATGTCAGCAGTTACACACGGTTACTCACATGCAGTTACTCACACAAGCCCCTACACAACTCCTCACCCGCGGGCACCCATGTTCCCTTGGACAGGCTGCACCCAGCATGGTGGCAGCCCAAGATACACCTCTGTCCCATTCCCACCACCTACAGAAAATGCCCAGGTGCCCCGGTGCCCCCCGAGCCCTGCTGTGCCAGCCGATCACTCCCCAGCCTGTCTTCTTGCTCCCAGCTCTCTGGGCTGGGGAGGGCTTTGGGATGGGCAGAAATCCCTGCGGCTTGCTGACGGGGCCAAGGAATCACAGTGGTGTGTCATGCCCTGCTCCAGCCCTGGGCCAGCTGGAAGCAACAGGCAAAGGCACCTGCGGATGCAGGGTGAGTGTTCCCTGTTTGGGGCAGCAGGAACCCCCAACAGTCAGGAGCCAACCGCCAGCCCTGCCTGGTGAAGGTGCAAGCAGATCATGGGTGGGCTCTCCTCCATCCCTGGGTATTTTAGCAAGAGGAGGCAATGCCAGACCTGTACCTGTGGGAGTGCTGGCCAGCACCCAGCCAGCTCTGGCACCATCCACCCAGCATGTCCCCAGCAGGGACTGCGAGGGCCCGTTTGGCACACAGCTGGGCAGTGTCCAAGGGCTGTGTGATCGCATGCTGTTTATTTTCCTAGTTTCAGTCCTCGTTGACCTATTAGTGACCTGAGCTCAGCGACAGACTTGTCTGGGGTCAGACACCTCCAGCATCGCAGCAGATAACTGAGGGTCACAAACAGCCACCAGCATCTGGCCGGGCCACTCCAGCCCCAGGCAACAGGCCTTCAGCATCTTGTCCAGCCACTTGCAAACAAGCCAAACAGCTCAAGGTCTCCCAGACTGGCTGCAGACATCACAACCCTCTTGAAAACAAAGCAGAGGTGTGGGCTCTGTCTCTCCTCCAGGCAGGTCCTGTGTCCTCTTGCTGTTCCCGCTGTGAGATGCAACCCAAAGATCCCATGGAGCCCGTGCTTGACACGCCAACACTGCACCTCCCTGTCCCGTGGGGTGCTGCTGAAGCTGTTCCAGCTCCCTGGGTGCCCCACAGGATGGGGTGGGAGTGCCATGCAGCTGCCCAGGTGGAGAGGTTGGTGGGCAGCCCTCTGCCCCAGCAAGCTGACCACAGTGGGTTGTTCACAGACCAGACCAACCGACTGGTATTTATCTCAGTTTGCCCAGGAGAAAGCCACCAAGCATCCCTGGGGCTGTTGGGTGAGCATAACATGTGAGTCCCAGAAAGCAGGGGCAGGGTGATGGGAGTTCACTTGGATGAAAGCAGCAATCAGGTCTACCATGAGGCAGAGGCGAGAGGCGCTGGCCAGTGTTCAAAGGAGATGACTGCAGCTGGGAGGTGAGGAAGGCTGAGAGTGCAGCATAGCAAGAAGTGACTTGGCACTGCACAGACACTCAGGCTAAACTGCTGGTGCACAGGGTGGTGGGGAGAGCAGATGCTCACTCTGGATCTACAACAGCACTTTGGGAATCTAGATGCAGAGCCTACAATAGTCTCTAGCTTGATGACCCCCTGTCCGCAGTGAGAGCAAATCCCACTTATCCTGAAGAAACAGGCACCTAACACGGATGTGCTGCAGAGAAAGCTGAATGGGGAAGGGGTCCTTGGCCGCAGCTCCCATGACCCTGCGATTGTCCCACGCTGTCCCTGGGGTGGCGATGAGCTCATTTTGCTGTGGTTACTCTCCTTGCTGCATGCCAGGAGCTTTGTCATGAGGCAAGAGGAGTGGGAACAGGTTATTCAAGGTCTGCAGGGCCCAGGGCAAGCACAGGTGAGTGGGAGCCAGGGGTGTCTGGGGGTGCGGGAGCAGGGTAGTCAGGCAGGTGCAGCCCCCTCCTCTTCCCATGGGAGCTCCGGAGGGGTGGGGGCTTGGGAGCCCAGCGCCAGGCACTGCAGTATGGCCACGTGGCACAGATGGGGGGGCGCGGTAGACTTCGCCCCCGCCTACAAGGTGCGGCAGAGAGGCTGAACAGTCTGCAGGGCATAATTATCATCAAACCCGGAAAAGGCAGTTTGGGGTCAGGATGGGTCACATTTGGGTCAGATCGGGAGACCTGACCTGGATGGGATCAACAGAGACCTCTGTGATGAGTTTTGCAGCATGAAAGCATCCCTCTGCTGTTTGGGACAGGATCTCTGTCCTTTGCAGTAGGTGTGTCCCTCACTGTCATCTCCCCAGCCTGACAGCCAGTGGGGTAAATGTCCCCTGAAGGACCAGAACATTTTTCACAGCCCCTGGAGCTCCCTCCTGTCCTCCCCAGATTGCCCTTTGCTACCTGATCACAAAACTGGGCAACATTTTTCATGGGGCCACGACCCTGCAGGGCACAGGGACCAGGCACAGCAGCCCTGCTGGTCTGCCATCCCAAGGCATTGGACCCCCTCGGTACCTCTGACACCTGGTGATGCTTCATGGGAAGCTCATTCTCCTCTTCTTTAAGGCCCCTTCCAACTCCAACCATTCTATGATTCTATGATTCTCCAACAGCTGCTTTTCCCACTGGGACATGCCACGGCCATAGCCCCTGAAGACCTGTGCTCACCCCATGTGCCACTGGGGAGGTTGCAGTGCTGTCCCCTCGCCCCCTGCACCATACACTCCCCTCTGGCCACACAGACCCCTTGCTCCTCTCATGCACACCTCAGCCCTGCACACACACTCCCCATCCTTGCAGTCATCTTTTCTGCGTGCCTATGTGCACACACACGTGCCAGCCCCTGGGACTGTCTGTTTTTTCTCCCCTTTTTGCTTTTGGGATCCCATAAAGCGTGAACCTGCAAACACCCATCTTCTCCCCCTGGGGTGCGACCCAGCGTGGGTGGTGGGTCCAGCCCTAGGCAGGGTAGCTCAAAGCACGTCTGCAGGTTTCAGCAAGCCCAAGGCTCTTCTCTGGAAACAAAACCTAAGGGAAAGAGAGGGAAGGAGCATCCCAGGTACCACAATGTCCCCCCATCCATGTCTCTCCCTGCTCTACCCTTTGGGCTTGTGGTTTGGGTATTAGAGGGGGTCTTGGCTGCTGACCCAGAGGGTCCCCTTGGAGGAGTCAGGGCTGGAAACCTGGTACCACATGTGGTCTACACAGAGATTTGGCCTTGGCCACAGCCTCCAGAAAACTGAGGAGGGACTAGAGAAGCACTGTGAGAGCTGAGGATGTTCCCGATGTCCACCGACCCTGCGCTGCCCCAGACCTGCCCTGTGGCTGCAGAGCAGCCGGACACCAGTGAAAGGCCAGTCTGGCCACGCTGCCCTTGGCTCCATCCCCAGGCCAGGGCAGAGGGCCAGCAGGAACGTCTGCCCCCGGGGTCTGAGGGACCCCACAGGCCCCCCTTCTTGTGGACAGGTCAAGCATTGCCTCAACACCTTGTCTGTTCCTTGCTCCAGCTGCTTATGTGGGAAACGATTGCAGATCCTTCCTGCCCTGATGATGGTTGGAAATCTTCTCTTTTCCAGCCAAAACATGGCCACAGACACTGTTTCCTGATGGCCCACGGAGCCAGCGCCAGAGCAGGTCCCTCCCTGCCTGACCTGGTGAGCGGAGGGACCCACCTGCAGCCTCACACCACGGCCGCCGACCCAGGGCTGGCTTAACCCTAGCACTGTTTGTGTTGTGGGAGGTCTGTGTGTGTGTGCGCACGCATGTACGTGTGGGCAGGGCCCCCGAGCGTGGAGCTGAGCGAGGACGTCATGTCAGCCAGGGGTGCGGCACCGCCCAGACATTCATTTTGCAAACAGACGTTGGGTCATGAACTACATAAAGGGCAGATGTGGGTTCTGCCAGTGCCCGGGCTGAACCGCACCTCCCTCATCCAGGTCAGCCTGGGAGAGCCGAGTGGCAGCGGGGCGCAGAGGGTGGATGAAGGGACACAGCAAACCCCTTTACCCCAGCATACACAAAGCACACCACCAACTCATGTGAAACTGAAACGTGTTGGGACTGAGGATTCCCCCAGCCAAGTGCCTGGAGGGCGTGTAACAGCTGGGACTGCATTCCTGCTCGCCTCCCCCAGCAACGGGCACGTGGACCTGGGGTTCATCGCCTTCTGGCTGCACTCCAGGCAGAGATGCGGGAAGGCAGGAGGTTTCCGGCACCCACCCAGATCTCCAGGGCAGCTGGAGATCTTGCAAGCTTGCTGGGTCTCCCAGGGCTGCTGAGGTTGGCTAAGCTTTTAGCTCAGCTTAGCCACAGTGACCAGCACCACTTGTTCCTTGCTGCAGCAGCAACAGTCGGGGCTGGATTTCCTGTCTGAGGTGTCCCTGCCTGCCCTGGCTTTAGGAGAAGTCCTTGGCCACTCTCTGCTATTCTGCCTTCCCATCCCAGCTGTCTTGCAGCAAGGGACATCAAGGCATGGCATGGGAAGACCCCTGGCCACCTCGTCAGCCTGACCAAGTGGTTCCCCAGGACAGGAACGATGGGTGCAGGTGGCCAGGCATGGCCCAACCTCTGAGCCCTCGGGGATGTGTCAGCCTCACCACAGCCCCGCTTCTCCGGCAGCTCCAGGAGGTATCTTCGCTGCAGGGGGCTTTTAGGGCACAGAGGTGGCTCCGTGCCTGGCTGTGGCTCAGGTCTGCCACATGGACGGGACCTGCAGCGCTGGGGCAGCCCCCTACCAGCAGCACAGGGGCTGCAGGCTCTGGGGAGCTCTGTTCCTTTTCAGACATGTACTGTTCCTGAAACTAATTTTCCTGCAAATCTTTTCCTCACAGAAATAAAAAGCAACACTGAGAGTGGCAGTGGAGACCCCAAACCAAACCCCATGCAAGTGTGGCAGAGCTGCTTACTCCTTTTAACACAGGACTGGAAGAGATACCCATCCTGGATGAAGGCAGAAATTTGCCCTCATTCCCAGGGAAAGAACAGGCTTGCAGGGAGGGGAAGGGCTGCAGGATCTTCTGCACTTCACTCCTGTCTTCCTGGAAGAAGGGTGGTTCATTTGGCACCCTCGGGCAGGAGCCCTGCAGCCTTGCAGGCTGTGCCTGCTGCTGCTACACGTGCCATGGAGTTTGTAGGCTTGTCCCCAGCCCTGCACCTTGCTACCCGTGCCGCTGACTCATAGTCCGACCTTGGGTTGGCCACCACGTCTTCCTGTGTCATTGGGCTTCCCAAGGTGCAGGCTCGGCTCAGCTGCTGGCTGCCTGGCCGTGGAAATTCCCCACCTCCCTCCGATCCCCAGGACCTGCTCCGCCTCGGCACCCAGGCATCCCGAGGGCTCTGCCCCCAGCCAGCCCCACACACTCTCCTGAGCGGATCTCGGCCCTGGAGAAGAGCCCACGTCCTGACTTTGCAAAACCGCAGTGGCCCTGGGGATGAGCAAGCCCTGAGAGTGCCAGAGGAGGAGCCTGGCTGCGAACACTGGCCTCTTTGTAATGGCTGGGAGCAGGCGAGTGCCAGGCTCCTGGTATTTATTTATTTATGGAGGTGAATGCTAACAGCTTGTTTGAAAAGAAAACGTGCGCCTCGGGGCCCCGCAGGCAGCTGTTCCTCCCCTGTGCCTGCGCCCCTGGCCCCTGCCACAGCCAAACCCAGGCTCCCACAGCGTGTGCCCCAGCATGCCCTGGAGCGTGGGAAGGGCTCAGGGCACCCAGGTCTCACTCAGACCCCAGACCAGAGCTGGTGACCCACTCTGACCCCCCTGCAGGCTGTTCGGGAAGGGTGATACTGCAGCAAGAAATGAAACCAAAGCCCCAAGCCCGGGGCCCATGCAACACTGTCCCGTTGCCAGGACCCAATGCAGACACCACATCCAGCCCTTCAGGACTTGTCTGGATCTGCCCTAGCCCTGACACAAGTTCGTCCCACATCTAGATCAGCCCGTGGAGCTCTGCACCCACAGTGGGCAGCTCCTCCCCGAGGCTTTAGCTCACGACCGTACAAAGACACTGCTGGGCTGCAGCAAGACAGTTCGCATGACACCTGATGCCGTGTCTCCCGGCATCCCTCTACTCCTGGGACTGGGGGCAGCCAGCAGGGAAGGAGAACAGGAGCCAAAATAAGTGAGGCCACAGTTAGGTAAAGGAAGGGTCTGGGTCCGCTTTGGGCTACCCTGTGGCCAGAGGAGCTTTATGTCTACCTAAGGCCAAAACTACAGGTCTTGGCTGCCATGAGACTTCACTCCCACCAGGTTGGAGCAGTGAAGCTCTTCATGGCATGAACTTGGCTGGCCAAACCCACCCCCCACCCAAGGTACGGCTTGCTTGCCTGTGAAGACTGGCTACAAACAGAAGCATCTGTGTGTTTTGAGGAGCAGACCAGGTGGAAAGCTGGTATATTTGCTCGAGGGAACTATATCCCTATGTGTAACCTAGGGCTGTGGAAGGAAGCTGCTGAGATGTTTGTATTTATCCTCCATCAGTGAGTGTCACCCCACTAACCACGGTGTCACCCCAGCTCCTGCTTCAGTCACTACATGCCTGGTCCACCTGGGCACTTTCTTCCCCAGCAGTGGGGATGGGACAGCAGTCCTGCTTCTCCTCTATCAAGGAGCACCATCAACTCCTTGTGGGAGTTCCTGGCAGAGTAACACCCAGATGGTCCTGTGCTGATCATGGCTGTAGATACGACTCCATCTGGGAAGTGCAGTATTTTCAAGTCAGGACCAGAGACATGGTGCTGCATCTCCAGTGCCACAGGACCCCCACGTGCTCATTCTTCTCTGCTAGTGACCTGCGGGGGGGGAATGTGTAGTTCTGGGGACACTCCAGCTCTCCAGCTGCTTGGCATCCTGTGGGAGGATTTAAGGCAGGTGCTGATGATCAGTAGGATGTGATGGTGTGAGTGTGTGTGGTCATGCCCAACAGTCCTGCTGCAGCTTGGCTGGTGGTGTCCCAACAGCACACTGTCATGGCCCTTTTGTCTAGCAAGACTGGGACAGGTTCAGTGGGAGGAGGTGAGACTTAAGCTAATCACCAGGAAAAGCTGATCACCAGCAGTGCGTTAGGACTGGGTCCAGTAAAGCAGGGGAGGGCTGATCTACTGCGGCTGCTTCTCTGAGCGCAGCTCATGCTGGTGATGGGGTGGCCTGAGCCAGCCTGGACCACCTCCAGCCTTGTCCACACACGCGGTGCTGGACTTGGCTGGCCTGGAAATGGCCACAGGAGGGCAATGACCACATGGGGCACCCAGACAGTGCTTGTAACAAACTGTATGTTGAGTGGGACCCCTCCTGTGTGGAGCTGATGAGCTCACGTAACCCTAAGGGTCATTCTCCAAGCACAGATCTGGGCTGTTTGTTCTTTGCTGATATACCACTGGCTTTTTCCAGTTTGGCTTAAACCGGCTCACAGGTGACACAAATGAGCACATCAGCTGTCCCATTTCTGCTGAGAAAAGACACCAGCACCAACCAGTATAACTTTACTGCCTTGAATTCACCCCAGACTGAGAATGGAGTGGTTTTGTTCTATTGTCAGCAGACTTTGGTCTGTAGATGTCTTTGCGTTATTCTTCTGGACTTGGAGGAATCAGTGCAAACCAGCCCATCCATTTGGTCAGTGCAATTTCCCCGTAGGGACTTGCCTGGGGGAAGCCTGAAGAGTCTGTTTCTGGCTGAGCCTGCGGCACCAGGGACAAGGGCTCAGGTCGTGGGGTGCTTGTGAGCTCTTCTGGCTATGAGCCCTAGCTAGCCATGGCTCAGGCCACTGAACAGGTGATAACAAACCCTAACAGCAAAAAGAAGAGTTCAGAGCCATGCCATGACTGAGACCTTGTCCCTGGGACAACAATAGTGCAGAGGAGGGATGATACAGGTTCAGAACTCATGGCTAGACTGCTACGGACACAGAGTGCACCCCCCTCCCAGCATCCACCCTGTCGTGGCACATTGCCTTTCCTATGTAGAAATTCTTGTGTCATCACCACCACCATCATATAGGGGTGACAGCATCCACGGGGTAAAGCAGATCGGTTTGCCCCTGAAAGCAAGACTGCTGAATCTCTCCCATTCCCCACAACAACCCTTCTCGCTCCAGCAGCCATGGCTTGCCAGGTCTCCCCACCCTACAGCCTCCCAGCTCAAACTGGATCTGCATTTTTATTGCAAAGCCTGCAAAAGGGGGGAGGACAGGGAGGTGGCAGTGGGGACACAGCCAGCGCTGGCTCTCCCTGCCAGCTGCTCGTCTCTCCCCACGTGCTGTTTGCTCAGCGCCGGGTGCCATGTGAAGGCAAACACGGCTGTGCCGGAAGAATCAGAAATGAGGGCAAACAGAAGCTGGCACGGCTCTGCAGCCTCCCGCAGCCATGAGTGGCATTTGAGGGGTTCCCAGGGCACAGCCGGAGCTGATGACACCCCAGGCCCCTGCTAACCCCTCACCCTTTCCCTGAGACAGCTCTGAGCACAGCCCACAGGCCCCTTGTCCCAAGAGGAGAGCTGGACAACCTGTGGCATGGCAGACCTCAGCTCCGGGGCTCCGGCTGCCACAGCCCCCGCAGTGTTCCCCGGTTCGGCCCCAAGCCATGTTCACAGAGCGCAGATTTACAACTGTGCCATGTCAGCCAGGTGGACCAAGGTCTCAAGGAGAGAGATTGGTGGCTCCTGAGGACCCAGGGACAGTTCCCAGCAGGAGGATTGTTGGTGCCATCAAGCTAAATTTGCCATCAAGCACTGTCCTGAGGAGCAGAACCTGGGCTGGCCAGTCCCGCTGCGGGGGACTGACCCTGTGACCCACCTGCAACATCCCCCCACCCCGTATGCAGCACCCTGCCCTCTTCCCTAAGGCCCAGACATGTCCCATGTTGGTGTCACACCTGCAGCCAGAGGGGCCAGGGTGATGCCTGCCTGGCCCCGTCCATTCTCAGCCCCTTTTGGCTGCACCAGTGGAGAAGAGGGAAGGGAAAGGTTGAAGTGTCTCCCCAGCGCTGCCCAGGGAAGGATGAGCCAGGTTCAAATCAGGGGCAGCAGTGGTGGGCTCTCATTTCCCCCTCTGGGATTGATGTGTGTTGTCCTGGCCTTGTGCGTGAGCTCTCTAGGGCCTGCCTGCCTGGGCTGCCTTCACCAAGGCAGCAGCACCTGGGAGATGCCCATTTGACCTGAAAAGGGTTGTGCTGGGACCATGCACACGCAGCTCCTCAGGAACCTGCAGCCCACAGTCAGAGCTGGCCCCACATCAGTCCAGGACCTGGCTGACCCTTGGCTGTAGGAGCCTCTGATGTAAATCACCTCCTCCTCCTATAATTAGCATGACAATTTGCTGGGGAGCCATGCTAATTTCTCATATGATGTCTAAGGTCAGAGACAGTCCTAGTTTTCCTCTTAACACCCACTGAACCCAACCTACTGAGAACACACCCTGTTCATCACCTATGTGCCGTGATGGGCTTTGCTCTCTGCTGGACCCACAGGCAGGTTGGTCCCTGGCCTTGGACTTTGGAAGCCATTTACACCTCTCAAAAGGGAGCCTGAAATATCTTCTCATCCCTCCCTGATCTACCCTGTAGGTACCAGCCAAGGGGACTTGGCATCCCCGCCATGCCAGGAGCCATGCTGACCCAGGCCAGAGAGATGCGGCCCCGGGGAGCGTGGCCTGGTTGCATAAGAGCACTGGCATTTCCAGGGCCGCCTCTGCCAATTTAATGCAGACAGAGAAATATAGTGTTTACAGGCTGATAGCTGTGTGCATGAGGTGTGTCTGCAGATAATGACGGTGGGGTCTGAAGTCCAGGAGATAAGAGGCTGAGGAAAGCAGTCTGGGGAGCTGCCTGTAGGAGAAATTTTAGGGTCCTGCAGAGGGAGCAGAGCAGGTTCCCAGTGCTCAGTGCTGGGGCTGCCAGGTCATGCCAGGAGAAGTCAGGTCCCCACTGGTCACCGGTCCAGCATGGCCCTGGCTGCTCCACCTTGCTCAGCTGTGTGGCCCCAAAGCGCAGGGGGGACATGCTGGGGGCAGAGGAGGGTGCCTGGCCAGGGATGGTGGGAGGCAGGGGAGGCCAAGGACCACGGCCGGGGCTCACAGCAGGCAGAGTGGGGCAAGCATTGCTCTGCCAAAGCTCCCCGCGCCTGCCCTTCCCTGCACAATGGCCCTTTGTCTGTGCCCCTCACAGCGGGGATGATGTCCCTGCCGCTGCTGCTGCTTCCTCGGCAAGCGCCGAGCCCCACGGCCCCGGTGGCTGTCACAGGCAAAATGAGAATAATTAGAAGGAGGTGCCTTTTATTACAGGTGTCTCTGAAGGCCTGGCAGAGTCCGACCCTGGGGGCCTTTGATCTCAGCCTTTGAAACCCTATAGCTTTGCTGACAGAGCTGCTCTGTGTTTCCAGGTCACTGGGATGATCATTTCCATCTGGGAACAATGAGCTCTTTATGCCGTCGTGTGTGCCGGACCCTCCCTGTGCCGAGCAGGCCGGCGTGTGGGGAGGACGCGCCGCTGTACAAGCCCTCATCAGGGTCAGCTCCTTCTCCGGGTGGGCGACAACAGCCATGGGAAATGGGAGGCTTCTAGTGCCAGGAGGTCAAATTCCCTCAATGCATAGCCCAGGGAGAGAGCCTTTCATCCCCAGGATGTACCATAAAACTGTCCTGCTCCCCTGTGAGTAAACTTTACATCCCAAAATCCAGCCTCTGGGATGAGCCAAGCAGGCACACGGAGTGTTTCTGCATGTGGAGGGTTTCTGTGCCTCCCCGGGCATCGCACCCAGCACCTCAACGTGGGGAACAGGGCACCTCAGGGCTCGCGGAGCAGGGCCCTGAGCCAGCGCACTGCAGGGTGGGCACCTCTGCTGCATGTTGCCATCAGAGAGGAGGGCTCCTGGCATTGTCCCTGAATTAGCAGCTCCTCAGGCACTGTCCTGGGACGCCTTGCAGCTCCAGACTCTACACGCTCAGCCCTCTGGGCTCTGCTGGTGCCTGAGCAGCAGGAGAAAGCCCTAAGCATGTATTTCTCAGAGCAGTATGGACTTTGCTGGTTGGACAGCCCTGCTACAGAGCCTGGGAGCTGGTCACCAGGAACAGAGAAGGACTTGTGTAGGAAAAGCCTCTCAACAGCCTGTTGGGCCTTGTCCCCCTTTGGGACTTTGTCTGAACAGGAAAAACACCATATGAGAAAACAGCATCTTCATGGTATACATGTTCTGTCTCTGTACCTTTTCCAACTCTGCAGCCTTCCCCAGCCCAGGAAGACACAGAGGCACCTTCATCTCCCCTTCCTCTCCCCGCTGCAGCCTGTCCAGTTCCCTTGTCTACCCTGGGGGTCTGCACCACCATCCTTCTATGGGTCCCAGATTGCCATGGGGCTGTGGTTTGCATTTGACTTTGTCAAAACAGCACATTGTTCCCCAGCAGCAGGCACAAGAGACCGGTTGTGCAAGTTCCCTTGGTTTATTACAGTCAGTTTTTCCTGGGGTAAGAGGGAAGATTTTGAGTAGATGAGCTCCGAGGTCTGGTCCGTAGGGAACAGCGTGTCCCCACAAATGCTCTGGGGACATCCACTGAGGACACATGTGGGTCCAATATGATTGCTTTGAGCTGTGCTTGGGTGATGCTTATCATCCCCATACACCATGATGGAACCAAGTATCTCGTGGCTGTTCTTAGCTGGAGGAATGAAATGAGTTATCCTTGGGAAAGCCAGCGGCGTTAGCCACTATCTTCTATCTTCCAGCAGCAGCTGTCTCCACTGTCATACACCAGACCACCTCTTGCCTATACCCATAGAGGCTTGGCAGACCCTGTGGGATGGGGCATGCCAAAGCTGGAGCACAGGTCCTACAGCAGCAGCTGCTGTGGAGACCATGGTCGTGGTGACGGACAGGCTGATCAATTAATGGATAATACAGAGCCAGCAGTGTCCTTGTGTGTGGTTTCTGGGTGCGTTTGTTGCCCTCTTTGTGTGCTGGATGTCACCTTCTGGTTTTGCAAAGCAAATCTAGGCTGTGCAGGGGCGGTAAAGCGGGGACACCTGCTCATTTGCCAGGTAAATTCCCCAGGGAGCAGAGCACAACCGAGGGCCAGAGGCCAACCTCTCTGCTTGGCCCCGCAAAGCTGTTGTCGTCAGCAGGGTGTGGTATGTGGGGGCCCCATCTCCACGCCACCCCCCTGCTCCCTTTCCCCACCATGCTCCAGCAGAGCTATCTCTAGGCAACCTAGCCCCAGCAGGGAGCGTATCTCCCCTGCCGAGCCTGGTGTGCTTGTGCTGGCACATACCTCCCATACCTGGACGAAGGCATCACCAGGAACGCTAACCCTTTCCTACTCTCCAGACAGCAACGCCCACCTGGACGCTGGCCTCCCATGGTTGCTGCTGACCTCCTGACCCAGTCTCAGCACCCTGAGGATCCAACACTGTGTAGGCACCGCTGGCACCCATCTGGGGAAGGAGCCAAGAGCCTCCATGGTGCCAAAACTCGTGCTTCCCTGCCTCTGCATGTGTCATTGCTGCCTGAGAGCTGCTTTACTCCATAAGCAAGCTGGAGGGCAACTTGCCTTGTTTAAACCCTGCTGCCCATAAGCTGCTACAACCCCTCTTGCACTTTGATTGCACCTCCTTCTGGCAGTCCCTGAGGCAAGGATGCTCCCAGTTGCCCCAGCAAAACAGAAGTCAAAGGGTCTACTGCAGGTGGGGGATTTCGCAGTGGCTGTTTGCCTCCCCTAGGCAGCGCTGAGGTGGATCAAACTGGATCCCTGCATATCTCCAGGAATCTCAAAGGTCCACCACGCTCCCTGCAGCATCTTCCACTTACACCTGCAGCCTGACCAGATATGCACTGGCTTCTGGTGGCTGCTCCCAGCCAGTATCCACCCTGTGCTCAGGCCATGGTGATGATATATGTCCTGCACTCAAACCTGGTACATGCAGAGGTGTTAGGAAGGGAGCCTGGGGACAAATCAACTCATGCCGTATGTACCGGTTTGCACTGGGTAATTGCTCTTCTGGTTCAGTAAAGATGTCCCAGTCCACACTTCACATGAAACATCCCTGGAGGAGGAGGGTGTCTCTTCCACTGGTGGCTGAGACCATGTCAGAACAGACATGAAGCTGTCCATGCATGTCGGGCACTGCAGCTGCTGTGTGCCCATTTTGGCATGCATGTGAATGTGTGTGCCTTAATGGGTGGGAGTCTGCATGCAGCTGGGGCCCCAAGTTGCCTGCAGGTGTTTGCATGTTCTCCTGCCTCTGTGTGCTCTCTGCAGGGATGCGTGCATGGAGAAGGGGATTAGCTTATGCCTGCCCAGGAGCTGCAAGTCCTACTCTCTCCATAGGTTCTCATCGCAAGGATTCACAAGATCTCCTCACTCTTCTCTCTGCCAGGTGTTGCTTAACCCACCCTAAGAGCTCCTTCTGGATTATCCTTCAGTCTGCTGGCTTCAGGCAGCAGCCCATGCTACAGGGTCTGAGACCTGGATGTATCAGATAGCCTGGGACTGGCTGAAGTAAATCTCTCCCCTGAACCAGCCTGCCTATCCTGACCATGTCCAGAGACTCACATAATCCAGATCCAAGCTCCCAAGAGCCCTCTATCTTGCCAAAGGCCAAAGTTCACAGAGGTGTGTGAACAGGACACCCTCAGCTGCCCAGCCTCTCTGCTGCAGGTCCAACTCCCTACAGACCTGCACAGCCCACGGTGGAGCAGGACATCTACAGAATGGGGAAAAATCATGAGCAGGATTTTTTTTGTGCCTGAGACCAGGGAAGCTTATGCCTCCATGGCCCCAAGGAGGGACATTTGAGCAATGTATTAGAAGTAGATGAAGCATGGAAGAGCACAGAGACAGCCTGAGCAATGCCATCAGGACACACGTGGCTGTTAGGGATGCTGGGGTTGCACTCATAGTATGAACAGTGTCGTTTTTGAAGGTCCAGCAAGTGGTCCAAAGAAGAAGAGGGGCAGACCAACCTTGAAGTGTGGCATGAGATCATGCAGGTGTCTCTGGAAGACACTAAGGGCGATCTATAGGTACAGGCAGTACCTGGTGTACGCTGTACTCCAGGCCCTTTGCTAGGCAGAAGAGTGGGATGGAGTCTAAGCTGCCCAGGGGCATCAGGAAATTTTTGACTGTTTCCTGGAGAGGTGGGTCCTAGAAGACTTGAGGGACTGTTAGCCCAGGCTCTCTTTGGCTGTAGGTACTGACCACTGACCCTGTAGCCCAAGAGGCTCTACCAGGTGCTAGCTTTGCCAACCTGAGCACAGCTATCCACTACTGGCACCCTCCAGCTGGTGGTTATTTTGCAGATGATTAATGCTAAGTGCCCAGATTACAGGGTTGGCACTGGTCCCTGAGGGCAAGCTGAGTTGGCTTGAGCTGGGGATGCAGCTCTGAGTGCCAGAGCTCTGCTGCAGTGCTGAGTCCAGAGACCATGGCACAGAGGCAAGCAGGGAAAGACAGGCAGGGAGCTCAGGGCACCTGGAGAAGTGCTGGATCTGGCACCTTTGCTATGTTTCCGTCTCCCCAGATGTTATTGCTGTTCCAGTATTGCGAGCTCCTGAGTGAGAGGAGTTTATGGAAATCCTTACTTGGTGTTGAGACCATATTTAGGTCTTGTGGCTGATGAAGGAAGCCTGCTCCAGGGCACCTTCCAGCACCAAGCACCCAGTCTGGAGCAGGTTTCCAAGCCAACAGGTGTCTTGTTCAGTCCCAGGCAGCACTGTTCATGCTCAGCAAGGCTGCTCACGGCCACAGGACAGCCCCACACTGGAAAAAGCGGTGGGTGAAAGTGCCCAGGATGATACACACCAGCATGTGCAGAGCATGGCTGCACACCACAGCTGGCCTGTGGTGTGCTAGCCAAGGACTGGGGGGATCCCCATGGCAAGCAAACCAAGCAGAGGAGGACAGGGCTTCGTGGGGTTTACCTGCCTGAGACAGAACCTCCCAGCAGCCTGGGAGCTGAGCCTGCCCATCACCTCCAGCTCTCCAATCTTGGGGTGCGCCTTGACCAGCTCTGGGCACGCGGGAGTGAGCCGGTAGCTCTCCCCAGCCCCACTCCCCTAACATGGGTGGTGGGGTGAGCCAGGAGGGAGCCCTCCTGCTGCCTTTGGAGGCTGTTCATGCCTTCCCCCCTAAACCCGGCGCTGGCCTCCTGTACCATGCTGCACGCAGGACACTGGCCCAGGAGTTGCACAACGGGCAGGGCTGAGCCCCAGCACCTGCTCCACAGCCACCAGCTCAGGGGAGACAGCCGAGACCCCCATCAGCCCCTGCCTCTTCACCTGCCCAGGGGTTCTGGGGAGCAGTGCCATGGCTGGGGTCTTGGAGCAGCCCAGGCTGGGACAGTTTTGTGGACCTCCCCAAGTGCTTGCAGCCAGCCCAGTGCCCTGTGCCGTGAGTCCTGGTGTCACGCTGCACCAGATGGGTGGCAGCACAGTTGTGGCACACTGCCATGGTGGCTTGTTTCTATACCAGGGAACGGCATCACTTCACAGGAAGGAGCTAAAGTCCTCCCTTGCATGACCTTGGCACAGCTGGCTCTTCTCAGAGGTAATGAAAGGTGTAGAAATTGCCTTGGCGGTCTACCAGCACCAGTCCTAGCCTGGACCCCTGTGATGAAGGAGCAGGGGGACCAGCTGAGCACTGCTGTGAGGGAGACAGTGCCTGCTGGCTCAAAGAGGCAGAGCCAAACTCTCCAGGGCAGAGCAGGCAGCGTGCCTGCATTTTTTTCCTCCCTGCATTGCTTTGCGAGCTGCATCTGCACCGTGCTTTGGTAAGAGGCATTTCAATTCCCCAGCAGCTTTGTCTGGGTGCACATCCTGGGGGTACCCAGGAGGAGCGTACTGCCGACTCTTTGCAGGATGGAGGAACCAGCTCGGAGACCCCTCTGGGAAGCTGCCCATCCGACAGGGTGTAGTGAGTGATGTGCTGGGCCCTGCAGAGGATGTGTCTGATGTGTCTGCCCTCTCGCAGGCTGCTGGTAAACTGAGTCAACTGCCTCCTACCTGGGAGACATTATAACATGGGTGGGGAATCTGAGGCAGGATAGAGGTGGTGACTGACTCCCATCTTCAGGTGGTGCTGTGGAGGAGCCAGGACCCCGCACCATGCTCCGTTGCCCACAGGAGGAGGGGACCCCCCTTGGTGCCACCATGCAGAGGAGAGGGCAGGCTGGTGAGCGGGACAGCGAAGGGAGTAGCCTGGAGCATGGGATGACTCAGCTGCAATGTGGGGGGTGAGGCTCAGGCTCTGCCAAACCCAGCCTTTCGCAATGTGTTTACCAGGACCGGGCTAGCCGGTGCCTTCCAGGATGGGCAGCCCATCCTCCTCAGCCCTGAACCTGCTTGCCAGGCTCAGCCAGGCAGAGGAGGGACCGTATCCCCACCCTGACCTCGCTGTCTCATGGCAGGGAGCTGGGCAAGGAGCCTCTGGACAGGTCTCCGCTCCAGTGCTGGTGCTGGCACCCTCCCCCTGCCCGAGGGGAAAGTGATGTCCCACAGTGAGGTTGGGAGCGTGCTCTGAGGGCAGCTGAAAACTGCTGGGTGCACTGAAACATGGCCCCAACCCAAATGTAGGTGGTGGCACATCAGAGCATTTATATCCACATGATGTCATGTGGGAAAGAGACAGAAGTTCCCCTGCTTTCCTTACACCGTCTGCTAATTGCTGTCCCAACCAACCGGCCACCTTCTGACAGCTACCAGGTTACGTGTCCTGAGTGGGCAGGACGCAGATAGAGATGGGCAAGTCCCTTTTTATGGATGCTTTTAGAGAAAAATATGCTGTTTTGAAAAACTTCCTTAGAGGAAAGCCAAGGACAACAGATCCAAATTATGACTTTTTTCATTTCAGCTTCTTGTGAAGTTTGAGACGGGAAATGCTGGTCAGAAGCAGAAACACCAATATTTCTTTCTGCAATGAGCTGGAATCACAGAATGGTTTGGGTTGGAATGGACCTTCAAAGACCATCCAGTGCCACCCCCTGCCCTGGGCAGGGACACCTCCCACCACACCAGGTTGCTCCAAGCCCCCTCCAACCTGGCCTTGAACCCCTCCAGGGATGGGGCAGCCACAGCTTCTCTGGGCAACCTGGGCCAGGCTCTCACCACCCTCACAGCAAAAAATTTCTTCTTAATATCTAATCTAAATCTATCCTCTTTCAGTTTAAAACTGTTACCCCTCATCCTATCAATCGATTTCCCCACTTTCTTCTGTGGGTGAACTAAGCTTTGCTGCTGCCACCACTGCTGGAGATCAACGCCCAACAGTGCCACTGCAACCCACTGCAACTGGAAATGCCTGCTGTACCACGGGAAGGAGTGCCTGGCACATGGAGGCCCCCAGAATAGAAGCCCTGGAGCCATCAGTGGAGACCTCTGGTGTTTTCAACAGGTCCATGTTGATCCCTGCCACACTGGGTACAGGACATTGCAGAGTGATGCCATCATCTCCTGAATGCTGCTTGCACCTGGCCAGCCGGGACCTTTTGTCACGCCATGCAAATGAACAGTTTTCAGCAGTTAACCTCAAAACGCAGTTCCCAGGTAAGCCAGTTTGGCTCTGGGCAAGGCTGGGCCCTCCAGAGAAAACCACGTGTGGGCCTGTCTCCTGCTGGCCTCTTTTCTGGCTGGTTTCCATTGTGTTGATTCACGTCAGTTCCCAGCGCCAACGGCTGGGAAGGGACCTCTGTCATTGCATTGTCCCTGGGATATTTATTGCTTGATTACCGCGCTAGGCTCAGGCTGGCAGGAGCTCACACTACAGGCAGAAACTGGTGTCCACAGCCTGGCAGGAGCGGTGACAGGGGCAAGGCGGGCACCTGGGCAGCGCTTGCGGCTGCCGGAGAACTGGCTTCTCCAGCACCGTGGGGCCATGGGGACGGCTGTGCAGTGCCACAGCTGGGCATCGCTCTCGGTGCCCGCTCTGGCTGTCCGGGGAGGGCTCAGCCCCCCTCACTGCCCTTGGGGCTCCTGCTGGGCTCCTGCTCTTCCCCGCCGGTGCCCGAGCCTTCACCCCGGCTGCTCTGCTGCCCCAGCTCCACAGCAGGAACATCAGAGAGGGCAGGGCCTGCACATGAAAGAGAAATGTCTTTACCCACCCCATGCCAGGAATATCTGCCCACAGGGTGTGTGCACCCATGGGCATGGCAGGTTTTACACCTGCTGCTTCTCAGGGACAGGTCCCCAAATGTGCATCCAGCCCAGCCTGATGCCCCTTCCCCTCCCAGGACCAGCCCGCAGCATCTTGCCCTCGGCTCTGCCTTGGCTTGGGCTGACCTGCAGCCTGCCCGCGGCAGCAGGACCTGGCAGGCTTCCCAATCCTGCAAGATATAAAGCTCTTGCCCCCATCCTGGGGTAAGAGGGTGTCCAGGGAGGTGGGGGAGGTGTTGCACGGCACATCCAGAGGCCACCCATGCCTGTAAATCAGTAACAAAGCCAGCAGGTCCTTTGCTGCTCCTGTTTTCCCACTCATGTGACTCTCCTGTCTGTGGCCTCTCCCCTGGGATGGCGGTCAGGAACGGTGTCAGTGTGACTGTGACTGCCATGCACCCCCAGGCTGCCACCACCGTGCAGTGCGGTGGCACTGGGGCATGCGCCCATGTATGAGGAGCGGGGCATGGGATGGGATGGGCTCCTTTCCTACAGGGGACCATCCTACCCCATGCTCCCAACGTTGAGTAGCAGATGGCCATGGCAGGGCACGCTAGGGTCTGGGACACAGACCTGAGCCTCTTCTCCTTCTTGCAGTCCTCATTTTGCGGTGCCCCTCATTCAGTACCTGCTCTTCCCTGACCACTTCTCACCACCCTGTGAGTACCTGGCGTGAACCCAGCTGGTCAGCAGCACCTCAGGGGTCTCTGGCACATGGCACCCCCTGGGATACATCCATCCCTCCAGCAAGCTCCAAGGTCTGAACTAGAGTTTTATTTCAATTATCGTATCCATAACAGTGAGGGACAGAGGGGGGAAAAAATGCCCAGTTTCTATGGCAACCAGGAATAATCTCCTTGGAGACAGTGCCATGTCAATCTCCAGTGCAGACCCCGGTGATATCTCAGTTCCCTCATACCGGAGACAGTATGGTACTTTGGCCACACAAACCAATTGAAAAGTCTTATGAGATCTGAAGCAGAGGTTGCAAACAGCTGGGTCTCTCATCCGGGGATGCGGAGCCCTCCCATCCCCGAAATGCCTTCCCTCCTCTCTGTACCAGCTCTCTTTGCTCGCTGTCTTGTCATGCTCTGCAAAAGCCAGAGCCAGGAGGAATTTCTGTAGTTTCACAGCTGGGGGAGGGGGACAGGGACCTGCCCTCTCTCAGCTGGTGAGTCAGCAACCAAGCCTGCACCACCACCAGCTCTTTGCTGCAGACGAGTGGTCCTCACCTGCAGTCTCACCCCAGCTCAGGAGAGCCTCTGCCTTGTCCTGAGCCTCTCCAAGCTCTGATGGTGGATGATGGAGCACCATTCACCCTGACGCACAGTGGCAGGGGTGTTCCTGCATGGAGATCTCACTGGGGCGTGCTGGCAGACCACGACTTCTGGGAGAAGGCAGCATGTGCTGCACTGTCTCATACCTACATGGGGCAAGTCAACATGGGGATGCATAGGGGTCCACCACCCATCCCTGGAGCAGCCAGAGACTTAACGGCTCTGAGGCAGCTCATGGCACTGTGTGGCACAAAGCCCTCCATGCCCACAACCACAGAAAACCCTGGAAGGGGTTACCCAGAGAAGTTGTGGAGACATCATCTGGGCACAGTCCTGAGCAACCTCTTTTAGCTGACCCTGCTCTGAGCAGGCGTGTTGGACCAAGTGACCTCCAGAGGTGTCTCCAACCTCAGTCTTCCTCTGATGTCTCGTGAGGAACCTTAGGGCTCTCTGAGGGGAGCCACCCATGGGAGGTGTCCCCCTGCATTCCCATGTCCAGGGCCACAGGGTCCCAGCAGAGGTGGGGCCAGGCTGGGGAGGAGATGACCAGACACCCTCCAGGTGTGTCACAGGTCAATCGTTTCAGTTTCAGCTATTCTCACATCATTTTTTTCCAGCAACAGGAAATTCTGATCCCCAAGCATTAGTACCCTTTATTAGTAGTCACTTCTGATTGGCTCCAGTGCAGCACAAGGTGGCTCCCAGGGCCAATCAGAACACAGCTGCTGCTCCCACAGGTGTGGCCATGAGAGGCAGTCTCTGATTGGCTGTTTGCATCTCTCCTGAGGGTTCATTGCTGAGAGCTTGGCTCTGATTGGCTGCTGGTGCCCCTCCTGGAGGCTGATTGGTTCTCACCACTGGTTTCTTGCTGGCTGCCCTGTCGCCCCTGGGTGCCCCAGTCGAGCCCCCCGCCCAGCCCCTGGCCCCGCTCTCGGTGGCCCCGTCCCAGCAGCTCCTGGGCCTACCCCTTGCACAGCCCCGGCCCCTGCCCGTGGGGTGGGGACAGCACCACTGGGGCTGCCCCGGTGCCCTGTGCTCGGCCAGTGGGGCACGGGGCAGTGGGTCTCCATGGGGCCAGCTCCTGGGGCGAGGGCAGAGCCTTCCCTCGGCTCGCTCCATGGGTGCACTCCATCAGAGCAAGCCCAGGAACAAACATCGCCCGTGCAGGAGCTGGTGTCACACCTTGAGGATGTCCCTGCTTCCTTCCTGGGGATCGCTGTCTGCTGGGAAGGGCCACCAAAATTTCAAGCATCAGTTCCCTGTCCTTCCTGCTCCACTCTGTGATCTCGGACCGAGCCCCAGAGCCTGAGAAAACACAGCAGTACGGGTGGAAAATTCCCAGCTCCAGTCCTGAGAGCTTTAAACAATATCTCTGATTCCTCAGGAGAACGGTGGAAGGGAGCAGCTCCACAGAGCTCCAGCAGAGCATGGAGCAGGTCATAAAGCACATAGGTAGGCAGAGGCACTGGACAAAGTCAGAGGAAATGGGCATGAGGCATCACTTGTGCTCCTTACCTCTCTGTTGTTGAATCTCCCTTTGTAGCACTAGGTCAGCTGGCGTAGCACATGATAGCAGAAAGGTCCTTTCCTACTCCATCATACCCGCACTGGGGGTTTCCTGAGAAGCTCTGTCTTTGTCATTATCAGATATGTACTGACTTAATCAGCAATGATTTGTCACCATAAGGTCATTCTGTAGCTTTTAATGCCATCAGCAGCACTGGCTCCAGAAAGGATTCCCCCTGAGACTCAGCTGGTGAGCTCAATCTTTAGAGAGCATTTCACTGCCAAAATCACTCTGACTCTTCCCCATAATGTACTGCTCACCACATGCCGTGGATCCCCTGCTAGTCAGCAGCACCACCAGAGTTCCCCAAGCCTCTGTGTGAAGACATTTTTCTGCATGAAGGCCTTGGCATTTTTTCTCTCCATTCATGTAAACTAACATGTTCTGAAATTTTCTTCTACCACCATCCCCATTTGAGGGACCTCATCTAACTTCTTCACTGTGAAGAAAGAGTCCAGCCTGGGAAACCCCTGGGTGCCTCTGCTGGGAAAACAATGTGAAGGATTCATCTCACTTCTCTTTACAGCTTATCTTCCATGAGTGTTCCTGTTGTACTCCATCGTTTGTTAACTCCAGCCTCTTTGGCAGGCAACCACCTTTTGTGTACTTAAAAAACATGTTTGAAAGTTAGTTGTTATGCCTTTAGCAAGTTGTTTCTCAAAAAAAAAAAAAATTGGCTTGTCTTACTGTGGTTTTACATTTCACTTGCCCAGATTTACACTCTTTGCTGTTTGCCTTGTTTGGACATGGCTATGGCTTATTCAAAGATATCACTTTACTTCCAACAGGCTCCCATACTTGCTTTTTAAAAACATTTGCTATAATACAGCTAGAACCTCTTTGGCAGACGGTGTATATTTACTCTGTCCCTTCAGTATCATATTTACATAATGCCCATGCTATTGGTAAATATATTACTCTTTTGGCTGCCTTTAATTTCTTAATTCCCCTTTTTGCTTAGTTTCTTAATTTTAAGATAGTCCCTCTTCTTGCACATAACTATTGCTGCAGGCTTTATGCTGCTAATTTTCCTGTCCAAGACATTGCTATGGTCATCAGAATAACGTTTTGGACCAGGTTTGTTGTCCTGCTTGTTGAGTTATGTAACAGATATACTGAGACTGGCATGGAGAAAGTGTGTGTGGGAATGTCTGGGTGTGAAAGCACCGGAAGAAACCCTAAAGAGGAAATTATGAGAATGGCCTACACTGATAACCAGGGGCACAATCAACATCAGGCAGATGCTGAGAAATCTGGTGTTTGCATCAGCCCAGATCATAGAATCATAGAATTGTTCAGGTCAGAAGGGACCTTAAAGATGGATATCCATCACCAGACCAGGTTGCTCAAAGCCCCCTCCAACCTGGCCTTGAACCCCTCCAGGGATGGGGCAGCCACAGCTTCTCTGGGCAGCCTGGGCCAGAGTCTCACCACCCTCACAGCAAAGAATTTCTTCCTGAGATCTTATCTAAATCTATCCTCTTTCAGTTTAAAACTGTTCCCCCTCATCCTATCACTCCACTAATGGCTGTGCTTTGATAAGGCCTGGGTGTAGAGGACTCGCCAGCAGAAGACTTGTGCTTTGATAGCAGGAAGATGGCAACAAGCTGCAAGCACATCCGTTACATCTTCTGCCTCCCTCAACACCATGATGGCACCTGTTGCCAGAAAAAGGGCAACAGCCCTGCCTGAAGCTCTTGGAGGGTGATGTGAGCAAGGATCAGAGGCTAAAGATGCTGCCATGAAAATGGTTGATTCCTAAAGGGTTTTAAAGACCTGTCCTCACCAGTTTGCTGGAGCCAATAAATAGGATCCCATGAGATACATTGAAGACCCATCTGCTACCATCCCTCATCCTAGGTGCCACACACTGATAACCTGACCAGACCCCTTCTGTGGGTTAGTGGGGGCATAAGCCAAACTGGGAGAGTGGCAACATGAGAGAACAAGTCAGTTTGGTTTAAAACCAAAATCCCCTTCCCCAAGGACAATGTGCTTGGCCCAAAGGCTGGGTACTGCTTGAGTGGAAGTCCCAGCCTGCATCCCATTGGCATGGCCTTGGAGGGCTTTCCTGGGGCTGGTCCATACCCAGGTTGTGTGGGGCTGAGATGCCTTGGTGTCTGTGGGTATTCAGTCTCTGCAACACCACCTGGTGACTTGGCTGGGTGTATTCCTGGAATTGAGGTGCATTCACTCAGCACTGTTGTTTGGGAGCTGAGAGAGTTGAAGGTGTGCTGGCCAGGCTGATGATGCTGCTTCTAGCAGCAGCTAGGGACACAGTCTTGGAGGGTAAGGTTGGATCCTACCACAGCAGGACCCTTTTGAAGTCCTGGAGAGCCGCAAAGAGCCACCACAGCGGCTGCCAGCTGGAAATTGTGCTGCAGAAGGCAATGGCTGGTGCTGTGCAGTGCTCAAATCTACCCAGACAGATGGAGGTCTTGGAAAGGGGGTCTCCTGAGGGCAGTGTAGCTGCATCGGCTGGGGTTCCTCCCTGCCAGACAGCATTGCTTCTGCATCATAGAGCCCAGGAGTGCCCTCCTTACCCAGCACTTGCTCTCCTTACCCTGTCTCCAACACTGCAAGAAGAGGATAATGCTTGAGAGAGGATCCATGCTGCCAAACACACTAATTCTGCTGAAACCCAGCACATCTCTGGCTGGAGAGGCTCACACAGGAGAATATCCCTGCTGTGTCATCCCCACTGCAGGGAGCTGTGGTTTGTAGGGAAAGGGGTTGTACAAGGGTACACATCGGCAGAGGTGGTGTGTGTGTTCACAGCAAGGTGCAGGCGTGGGCAGGAGGGCTTCTGACCATCCCCCACAGACTCAGGGCTCCCCCGGCACAGTGCATATTTGTCCTTCCACTGCCACTCCATCCCGACTGCATTCCTGCAACCTGACTCACAGGTTTGCAGATACCACCTACAGATACCACCTACGCCTGCCCAGCAACCCGGGAGGGCTCAGCTCCTCCTTCTGGCACAGCAGGTTGGCAGCATTCTGACATCCAAGGTCAGAAATTTTGGGATTAGGGAAAGAGGGAGAGAGAAGAAGGCTTGGAGCTACAGTGGGTGCATCTTGCAGGGCTCCTTGCTCCTCTGGGAGGAGGAGAATATTTCCCCTCTGTGTCTGGGCACTGCTTTTTCCTCTTGCAGTTCCCCCAGAGTTTATCTGCTACCAGGCTGCTCTCATGTGAATGCCCTGAGTGTTGTGCCACTGTGCTGACCTTGGGCTGGCTGGGCACATGGCTATTGAGACCTGGTTCCCCCTGCAGTGACTGGTCAGGTGCTGGCACCCAGTAGTTAACGGCCTTGTCACTTCCCACTCACGGAGTGGGAAAAGACCAGTGGGTACAGAAGGGTCCATCCATCCTCCAGGCTGAGCTCAGAAAACTTCAGCATCCTCAAAAGAATGACAGGAACAAAAGTGAGAGAACTGTGATAGGGAAAAAAGTCATTTCAGCAAACAGAGTGCCATTTCAACAAACCTCATTAAAAAAATGCCCAAAGATACGTTCGAGTTAGGGACCAGCAGTATCTCTGCCAGTGGCAGAGGAGATGAGATGGACAGAGAAAGGCATCATAGACTAAAAACTATGTTGGACAGTGAAAATCACAGACTTGTCCCCAGGTGCCAGGAACTATTTGGGACTGAAACTCTACCTCAAAGCAGAAATTGTCTCCAATGAACTACTGACCTCCTAACCAGGACTGCAGCACTGATCAAACTGGAGATCTGAGCAGAAACACAGGAGAAGCAGTGACTTACTTTTGAGCATCTAACAACACTCAGTGCCAGAACCTGGTGATGGGGGATTTCTATTTTAAACAAACCTGACTCAGTCTTTCACTCTTCTTGCTGGTCTCTCCCACCCCAATGTGTTTGCACAAGGGGTATGGCCAGGCCTTCAGGAGTCAAGTCCTCTCTGCATGGGATCCTCTCAACTGGAGATGACAAACTAGGTTTTGGGCAGGTTTTGGACAGGCATCAACAGTTATTATGGCAGGATCTTTCACCTCCAAACCTTGCTCACTTTGTCCTCTGCAAGAGTCAGGCAGAGCTGCTTTTTGTCAGTTCATCCTCATTTTGGGTGTCTTTTTTGGCTGCTGTCTGTCAAAGTGGTGGGATAGGAGGAAGCCACAGGGTATCTGCTGGCATCATCCTCCTGTTACAAGAGTACAGGCCTCCTGAGCTCAGTATGAACACTGCGTTTCTCAGTGTTTATCAGTTTGCCTGTGGTCACTTCCACTGCTGGTTATTGATACAAGCCATTCGCAAAATCCCTGGTGTTTTTTCAGGTTCTTTCACATTAGGATGTTTCCATCCATACTTCAGCCAATTTTATCTTTTTGGTTACAGTCTACACTATGATCCTGCCAAGACCCTTGCTTTGTGCTCGCCCATACTAGCTTCAACCTGGGATCCACTGAAACCCATCTGAGTAGTGTTGCCATTTGATAAAGGAGCATTTGCATTACTACAAGGCATAAGAGGGCCACTCTGCAAAAAAAGCAGCACATTTAAGAAGGCTAGATCCGGTCCAAGGGTTTGTTGAGTGCCCAGCAAATTAGCAAAAAATTCTTCAAGTGAGGTTTGGTAGTTTAGGTTGAAGAGATGGGAGCTGGTTTGACCAGGTGGGGTTTTAAGACCTTTTTAAGCACAATTCTAGGTTAAAAGTTATTTGAACGATGTCCTTCCTTACTACTTTTGGAAAATGTCCTATTAAAATCTTCCAACTACTTTCCTCAACATGTTATTTCTAAACCCAGCACATTTGGTGAAATAGGCTGCTGCCCTGTCCCAGTGAAGACAGAGCCCTGCGTGCCCCATGTAAAGGGAAAGGACATCCTCACACAGCTTTTCCCACAAAAGTCTGACGAGTTGGTGCCACGATCTGCTGGCAGGAGTGTCCTTGCACCGCCTGGCAGCGTCACCATCTGCCTGGCAGCCGGCCCTTCCACTGGCCCCGGAGCCTGGCATGGTGCTAGCTCAAATACCTGCCCGCGGCAGCTTATCTGCCAGTCTGTAGCAAGTGCTGGGAGTAGGGACACGACCCCAGATATTCCCACATTTCATGGGTTTTCCACACCCACAACCATGAGCTTGCAGGACCCAGGCATGCAGGGCAGGAACGGCCTGGCTGTGCCCTGCTGGCTCTGCTCAGCGCTGGCTCTCTGCTCCCCCCTCCTTTCTTTGGGGGCTCACTCAGCACCCCACAGGTAAAGGGATGCCAGGTCCTGAGGTGCTGGAAATCATCCAGTGCTTTGCCACACATGATGCTCATGGGGTATCACCATTTGCATCCCACTCTCTCTCTTGCCCCCTCCGCCTTTGGTCTCTGCTGGCAGCCCCAGGGTTGCCCCCATACAGTGAGATGATCAGATCTTCTGCAGTTTGGAGATGGAGATGTCAGGTTTTTCAAGGAAAAGAAACAGCATCTCTAGTTTTAGGCCAATGGGCCTATGGCTGTCCAGCACCAAGTGGCCAGGTCCCCAGTGGGAGACATGCCTGTGGCACGCTTCCCTTCAGCCTGAACGTGCCCTCTCTGCCTGTACAGCATCTACCAGGAACCACCTTGTCTGTAAGTGCTCACCAGCAACAGAAAAAGTCAAAGCATGTCCCAGGGACTCTTTCTCCCCATCCTGAATGTGCGACATGGTTTAGTGATGGGTTTTGTCAGTGTTAGGTAGATGGTTGGACTCAATGGAGGAAAGGAAAGGTCCCTTCCAACCTAGACAATTCTATGATTCTATGCTTGCAGCATTCCACTGCTGTATTTGGTGTATCCCCAATCTGGGGGCTCCAGGATCCCATGGCTTGGTGCTGTGGCCTTGGGGAGCACAGCTCTTCACTGCTCACAGGGATGCAGGGTCCGGGGCTGGCTCTGTTACCAGCTGGTGCATCTGCCTCAGTGGAGCAGGCGGGGAAGCTCCCAGCATGACAATCAGTACATGGCAGCCAGCAGAACGTGTCCATGGCCACGCTGTCAGGGACAGGGGGATGAGGAGTCTGCTTCAGGCACGAGCCTCAGACAGCACCAAAAGGGTTCTTTGGAGATCGACAGCTTCTCCCAGGTCCAAATGGTCCAAATCCTGGGAGACTTGTGACATCTGCCAGCCAAGCAGTCTGTCTTACCAGCTCCACAACAATTCCCCAAAGCTGTGAGTAGCAGAAAGATATCCCCCACCTACAGTGACAAGTGCCATCGGCAGCAGGCTGCAATTACTACTGCATCACCATGTCCTCTGTGCTCGTGAGCCAGCTGGCCTCACGTCACCTGTTGAGCTGCCACACCTGGGAGATACCAGCTGGAGTGGCTGTGTCACCTGGTGACTCAGGGCCACTGGCTTCAGTGTGAAGCTGGAGCTACTGCCCTGAATCTAGGGGAGAACATCTTACAAGCTCTTGGCTCCTGCCTTACTGCAGTGTTGAGAAGATCCAGCCCTTTGTGGGCTGCTGACTGGTGGCCGTGTGGGTCATTGTCTCAGTGCTGAGCAATTCACTGCGTGAGACTGAGTCACAAGGAGAGCGGGGAAAACTTCACAGGGAGCCTGGGGTTTTCTCCATCCCTGGGGAGAGGACAATCTCTCCCTCTTGCTGGCCAGCTGCCACGGCCATGGCTGACACCTCTGACCACAGGCAGCAGGGCTTGGAGCTTTAGATGGACCATGCCAGTGGCCTCAGGAATACTGTTTCACTGAATTTCACTGAATTTCACTGAATTTTTAGAGTTGGAAGGGACCATAGAGATCATCTAGTCCAACTCCCCTGCTACAGCAGGATTGCCTAGAGTATGTCAGAGCATGTTACTCAGGACTGCATCCAGGCGGGTCTTGAAAATCTCCAGAGAAGGGGACTCCACACCCTCCCTGGGCAGCCTGTTCCAGGGCTCTGCCACCCTCACCGTGAAGAAGTTTTTTCTCATATTTGAGTGGAACCTCCTATGTTCCAACTTGTGCCCGTTGCCCCTCGTCCTCCCACTGGGAACCACTGAAAAGAGTCCGGCTCCCTCCTCCTTCAACCCACCCTTGAGATACTTATAAGCATTGATAAGGTCTCCCCTCAGCCTTCTCTTCTCCAGGCTAAAGACTCCCAGCTCTCTCAGCCTTTCTCCATAAGGGAGATGCTCCAATCCTTGAACCATCCTTGTTGCCCTTTGCTGACTCTTTCCAGTAGTTCCCTGTCCCTCTTGAACTGGAGAGCCCAGAACTGGATGCAATATTCCAGTTGTGGTCTCACCAGTGCAGAGTAGAGGGGGAGAATGACTTCCCTCGACCTACTGGCCACACTCTTCCCTACGCAGCCCAGGATTCCATTGGCCTTCCTGGCCACAAGAGCACACTGCTTGCTCATTGTCATTTTGCTGTCTACCAGGCCCCCCAGATCTTTCTCTTCGGAACTTGACTCCAGCAGGTCCACGCCTAACGTTCTTCTTCCCCAGGTGCAGGACCCTACACTTTTCCCTGTTGAACCTCGTGAGGTTCTTCCTTGCTCAGCTCTCCAGCCTGTCCAGGTCACACTGGATGGTGCCACAGCCCTCTGGAGTGTCGTCCAGCCCTCCCAGTTTGGTATCATCAGCAAACTTGCTGAGGACACACTCTGTCCCCTCGCCCAGGTCATTGATGAATATGTTGAACAAGACTGGACCGAGTATTGACCCCTGGGGGACACCGCTGGTTACAGGACTGTAACGGTGTAACCAGTGTAACAGTGTAACCAGTGTAACGGTGTAACCAGTGTTACACTGTTTGCACCTCTGTGCTTCTGGATGGCCTTGCTAATGCTGCTGGTGTTGGGGTAAAGCAGCTCCAACATCGATGGAGCCCATCTCACCAGCCCGTGGCTGTGTCCTTGTGGCTATAACTTGGGCATCCCAAGATGCAGGGAGTCCAGTTCCTCCTCCGCAGGATAACAAGCTTGGTAGGAAGGTTTTTCCCTCCCTGCATTATCCATCGTCCTGCAGACATCCCAGGCAGTAGTGCAGCCCTGGAAAACAGGACTTGTAACGCAAAGGCTTAGGTGATTCCCTTCCCATGCTCTGCCCTCTCCTGAGCCTGCTCTGTAGATACCTTCAGAGCGTGCAGTGCTGATTGTGTACATCTCTGGGTCCTGCCCACCCCATCATCAGATGAGGCCTGGCCACACAACATCAGCACAACCCCAGCACCACGTTGCCCAGCACTTTGCAGTGGGCACAGGTACCAATCCTGCATGACACAGCACAGACAGATGCCCGTCCCTCCCCAGGAGCTCCTCCCTCCCAGTCCCTGGGCACTGTCTTCTGCCCCACTTCCTTGGCCACAGCGATGAGGATGTGACCAGCTCCACGGGACACCCATGGTCCTTGGGGTCTTGGTTTGGCCCTGCCTGTTTGTGTCTCCAGCGAAGGATCCTCTGGCCCCAGAGAGTAGGTCTGTCAGGAGGGGGTGTCTGTCTGGCAGGGCATGGGCACAGCCCACCCAGATGTATGGACAGGCTGTGGGCAGTGTGTGCTGCCCTGGGGACACAGCCATGCCTTGTGACCAGGACATCTCCAGGGTGGAGGACAGGTTTCAGGGCATCTGGTCTGCCATGATGGTGGCCTGGGTGGGGGCAGCACCGGGAGCCCCCAGCCCTGCTGCGGCTTGGAGAAGGAAGGGGAGTTGCAGGGGGCACAGGGTCCCCAGCCCCAGCCCTCATTTGCATGAGCAGAGCAGGGAATTTCCCCATTTTTCCTGTCAGCGAACAGCCGAACTTTCTGCACGGTGACCTTCATCCCCACCCAGGGTGGGGCGCCCACAGCAGCTGCCAAGTGTCACTGCAGTGCCCCACTCCCCACCGGCAGGCTGGGGACCAGTCTCTCTGGGAGGGGGGGCAGCAACACTGCGTAAGCTGTGGGCAGCCAGAGGGGGCAAAGACGAGGTGTCTGGACCCTGCCCCTGGCACCCACACACTGCTGGCTCCGTGCACAAAAAGCAGGGAAACCGCCCCTGCCAGCCCCCCCAGCATGCCCCCCAGGGAGGGAAGGGTCCCCCGGTCCCCAGCCAGGCATCGGTGGGGTCGGTGCCCAGACAGTCCCCGCTGCCCACCCTGCTGCCAGCCCCGGGTGCTGACACCTCACCCCACAGGAATGGGCAAGCAGTGGCACCAGCTCCGCAGTGTCTGATGGCCAATGTTGGCACAGATGAACATTTCTGGGGGTGCTCAGGACCTCACAGCATCAGGCCTGGCCGCTGTGGCCAGGTGCTGCCCATGGATGCAAGAAAGGGCAGCACCTGGTCAGGATGGCGAGGATGAACTGTCTGGTTTGAAGGCGGGGGGGGGGCACCAGGAGAGGCCACTCAGGAGACCGAGTCCAGATGTGGGGTGGGGCAGGACGTCTCTGACTGGCACCCCTGCAGCATGGAAACACTGCAGATGTGGCCATCCCTCCCCAGGAGTTCAAGCCCTGCCAGGCTGCTCCCTGCAGGCAGGACTGCCTGCACACCAGGTCTCCCTGGATGCACCATAGCTCTCACAAAGCTCCCAGCCCATCTGTGCCCAGTGCTGGGCACAGACTCCCTCCCGCAGGAGCTGTGCCACTGGACCACCCTGCTGCCAGCCTCGAAGCCCAGCAGCCCTCAGGGGGGTCCATCGCCCCTGCCCAGGGGCACCCGTCGTCCTGAGCAGCGCACCCAGGCACAGACTGACAACAGGCCAGCTCCCTCCTCGCTGCTTTCCAGGGAGACAAACCGTGGTATTCCCTGTAAGCACAAATCATCCTGACTTTTGCTTGGAGACCTTGAATGGTTCAGGCAGGGCATGGATGGAGGCCAGCACTGTGCCTTGCTCAGGACTGCTCGGCATCCGTCCTGCTGCAGGCAGGTTATTTTCCACCAGTGTTTCCCCAGCGCCCGTGTTTTGGCAGGCCAGGTGGGTTGCAGTCACAGGTCACCCAATCTGCCTCTCCCTCTGCCGACACAAGTGGGGATGGCAGCCCCAGCACAAGCCACCTAACACAGGCTCTCTGCCCTCGAAGCTCCCCCAGACCTTCCTCCTGCTCACCTGGAGCCCCAGCTGTGCTCTGAGAGCAGTCAGGGATGCGAAGCACCCTGAAAGTGACCCTAGGAAACAGGAGGTGACAAGCCCACAACCCTGCCCCATGGTGGTTTTCACCAGTTCTCCAGCTGTCGTCCCCCAGAACTTAGAGGGGATGCTGCAATAGTCCCTGTGTAACTGTCACCCCAAACCCAAGCTCTATATGGCTCTGAAGCCCCAGCTGCAGGGGGCCAGAGCAGGGGGACACAGCAGTGAAGGAGCATGAGGTTGACCCCAAAGCAGGGAAAAATGGAGGAGTTATTACTAGAGCTGGAGGGCCTGCATTGAGGCAAGTGGAGAAAACAAATATGGCGTCCCCCCCAAAAGAAGAAGGTGATGGACTTGAAAATGGTTTATTTTCTACATTAAACTTTTGAGTGGTTTTGCTCCAAGTTGCATTTTTGCATTTGTGAGTCCTCGTGCATTTAAAGGGAACTTGAGGGTGAATCATCAAATGGGATCCAACAAAGGGGCCAAGCTCAAGGCCTCTCCAAACGGCCTCTTGCTGCTCCCAGACCATCGCTCATTTTATTCCATGGGAAAATACTGCCTTGCCCTGACCTGAACTTGACTTGGGTTCTTGGTTCCTCCCCCTGAACACAGTTTGACTGCCCTGTCGCAAATGGAAATGCAGCCCCTGCTCACACGAGCCGTTAACACTTCCCTGCACAGACATGGCTGCATCCGGCACCGCGGCAGCGACCCACAGAGAGCCCGGATGTCCCCGCGGTGGCCCGTGTGAGGAAGCCCCGGGAACTCGCCTCCTACTGTGGCTCAAGGAAAATACCTCCGTCATTTTGGTTTCCTGGTTGCAAAATGGGGTTGAGTGTCCATGTCCTGGTTAAAACCCAGTGACTACCGGAAACCTGCTGGCAGGGAGCAGAGCCAGCATCCCGCAAGTGACTGGGGAGGCCACGGGGAGCGAGTTTGCTCCCGCAGTGCTGGCTGTGGAGAGCGCAGCATGATGTGTCTGTGGTCGGACCAGAGAGGCTCCTCACGAGCTCTGGGAAGGAGAGGTGGGAGCAGGGGAGGGGGAGCCACAGGCTCCGGAACCTTTCAAGGCTCCTGGGTGGAGCTTGGTGACACCGTGGTGGGCTGGGAACAGCTGGTCAAACATCACAGCCTTCACCCCCAAAACCCCCAAAGTCTGGGCTGAGCCATTGCATACCACCCCTGCAGAAGACAGCAGCTCGCAGGATCGGTGCCATCGGGACACTGATGGGAACTCCAAGCACCACTGTAAAGCACTGAGTGAAGCAGGGTCAGCCCACCACACTGGGAGGTAATTTTGAGACACAGGAGCCGGGATGAATGCAGATGCTGGGCTGGTCGGGAACACAGGATGGGGGGAGAGAGCATTATCAGTGGGAGTGTTTCATCATCCTGTCCCAGGGCATGAAAATCACACAGGAGCATCTTCACTGAGGATGAGGGGTGATAGCAGTGGTGGGGAGCCCCTCACTTGTGCCCACCTGGCACAGCCCTGCCCTCAGAGCAGGAGCTGCCTGGGCACTGGTTTGCCCGCACCAGCCGTCCCTGTTTACCACGTCCCCTCCCTGCCCTCTCCCCCCTTTCCAAGGAACCACAGAGATCACTAACAGCACAGGGCAAACAGGCGTGTACCAGCCCTGTTATTGCTTTGCTCCCGCACAGCCCGGACTGTTTGCTGGAAACAAAAGCCAGCCATTTTCTTCCTCTCATTGGGTATTTGGGTCTCGTCTGCCTCTAGTCTCTCTAGCAACATGGACGTGCAAGATGCCACAGGGCGAGGGGCACCCGTGGTGACACGGTGGGGGTTGGGGGTCTGGAGCAGCTCGCCCTGCCATGTCTGCAAGGCAGCCTGGGCAGACCCACTTCTGCTCTGTGCTGTCAGATAGCTTGTGGTAGCCCTGAGGAGTTCATCAAAGCTCACCAGAAGGCAGGCTGAAGCCTCAGGGGGGGTTTCTGGCATTTATACTGATTTAAGAAAAAGAGTGTTTTCATCAAGGGAGCAAAATGGGGGTTGAAATTGAGTCTGAGCATGCCCGCTCTTCAGCCACTTCAGCCCGTTTGTAGTTACAGGGGGCTATCCCCCACTTGCAAGGCTCTGGAAGAGGTGAGCTGCGCTGGATCTGAACTCCCTCTTGGCATCTGAGGAGGGCCACGCTCCTGCTGAGAGCAGGCAACAAGGTGGATGGCTTTGGCATCTCCCAGAGCCCTTGGTGAGGATGGTCTGTAACACCCCGACTTGGCAGGGCACAGACCTGCCAAGCTGGAGGTGCAGAGCAGCACGAGCAGGGCCGTGCAGAGGAACAGAGCTGCCGGAGGTCATGGACCTTGGCCTCAGTGCCAGGGTGCCAGGGAGGCGCATCCCATGGGGAACAGGGCAGGTTGTCCCTGCCACCCTGCTTTCCCAGCCTGCCTGCAGACTCAGCTCAGCACCACTGGTGCTGTCACCTCCTAGCAAAAATGTTTCTCATCCCATACACAGACAGTCCCAGGTCCCTGCAGACAGCACCCGTCCAACTGTCCATCTCAGCACACGGCATTATGCTCATGGGTACAGCTATCTTACTGCTGCCCAGGCTTTCAAGCTTCCTACACCTCAGCCATGCCCCTGTGCACAATGGAAAGCTCTGACTCTGATAAAGTACCTCCAAGGAGATGTCTGCAAAGCCCAGACACACACTCATCTCCTGAGAAACAGTCTCAATCTGTCTGTGAATTTGGGCTGGGGAAGATAAATGCACGGTTCCCAAATAGTCTCCAGGGCTGCTGTCTGGCTCCCAGTTTGAGGTCAGCCAGGGACCCATGCTGACCGGGAGCTGCTGGATAGAAAGGGAAGGAAAAGGAGCATCTCAAAGAGATTGCTTGGGCAGTGATTCCCTGAATGACAGAGCCCACCCGAGGTCACTCCCGTGCCACCTAAGTGTCACCTTGCCCCAGTGAACTCTGCTGTTGTCTTCAGGCAGCTCCGTGACACACCTGGCCGTTGTGCAACAGCCATGAAACGAAACTAAAAATAGCTCCCTCTCCTTACAGGGAAACAACCGGCTGCCCTGCACCGGGAGGGTGCTGGGTGCCAGCACCCTGCGAGCAGCCACATCCCTCCTGGCAGGCAAGGAGCGCACCGAGGGCTCCCTCCTCTGAGCCGATGTGGGCACTGAGGAAAGCCCTCATCCTCCTTCTCTGTCCTCCTGCCCCAAGCCCTGCCTTTCTGTTCTTCATTCCTCGCTCAGCTCTGTCACCAGGCAGCGTGCTTTTCCTCTGAGCCTCACCAAGGTGCAATGGCATCACTCCCTGAGCTGCAAGTGGGGACTGATGCCACCATCTCTCTTTCATGGCCTTTGTAGAGGGAGCTCGGATCAGCAATGTGGGTTCACTGGGGAGCAAGCTCATGTTATCCGTCCTTCAGTTAATCAAACTTAATTAAAATGCTGGCAGTGCCTGGCTGGACAAGTTGCCCATGCCCTGGCTTTGCTGGCATCCCCACATCTGGGCACAACACTGTGCCCCTGTGCAAACTGGACACAGTTCAGCTCTTTTCGGGCTTGTTCTCCACTAAGAATAACAGTTGGTTCATTTTAGGTATGGGATGGTGGGCCAAGGCCAGAGCAGTCATGAACCCTGGGGTTGGTCCCCTGATCTTTCACAGATCCCCTTGTGTCCTTGCAGCCAGAGCACCTGAAGCCGTTGGCAGTGCACAGCAGTCCTGCGTGATCCTCGGGTTGTCACTGCACTCAGGCTCAGTCATTCTTCCTCTGAAGTTTGGTGGGCTCCACTAACATCAGGCCAGTGATCACTTTGAGTCACCGGTCCCTCTGCACCCAGGACAGACCTCAGGCATTGCCACTGCTCCTGTAGAACCCTGCTTCTGTAGAGCTGAAATCCTCCTTTCCCCCTTGGAAATATCCAAATGATGTTCAAAAATCATAGCATTGTTGAGAGTCAAAGAGTAGCACCTGGCTGCAGAAGAAGTGTTGTGGGAGAGCAGAGCAGCCCGACACCTCTGCCAGCTCCTGCTGCGGGGCCCTGGGCCCACCAGAGGTTGGGACTTCAAACGAAAGCACCCGGCTGCTGGTGTGCCTCTGACTCCTGTGGCCTCTGCCGGCCAGCACTGTCACACACAACGGCTCCACCGCAGGAGGGACTAAGTGCTTCCACTTGGCTGAGCCAAATTATTTTGGGGCAGAGACTCCTCCTGCCCCACCATGGAGGGGTGTGGGACAACAAGAGTCTCCGCCAGCCCAGCTGCGGTGGCTGAGCACCGAGGAGCACCGAGGAGCACCAGGGCCAGCTGAGTACAATGTGATTTTGAGTGGAGCAGGAGCATCGCACCGCTGAAACCTATGTCAGTCAATGTCCTGCTAGCTCACCTGGAACACGCAGCCTCTGAGCTCTGGGACTCAGTTTCCCAGCGCTGGCTCCACTGCCATCAGCTCCCCAGCTCGCAGTGATGCAGCAAGAGGCCCACGTCCCCCTCAGCGCTCCGGGACGTCAGCCCAGAGGCCCTTCTGGCTCGGGGAAGAGCAGGCATGGGGCCAGATGGAAACTGCAGGGGGGTCCCAGCTAGGGGGAAGCTGCTGTTTGCTGGCTGCAATGGATTGAGGCGTCCCAGCCCCTGCCACTGCTCTGTGCAGGAGAGGGACAGACTCCTCGAGCTCCCCAGGTCTGGGGTAGCCCCATTGCTTCAAGCCTGGCATTGCTTCCCCATGGGCTGCCTACATGCCACAGGGCATGTCCCTCAAGGGGCCGTGGTCCCTCCAGTCCTACAGTCATGGAGAAGAGGTGACAGCACAGGGAAAGATAACAGGTAGGGGAAGAGGAGACTGGACAGAGGAGAGGTGGTGGGTATGGGGAGAGGTGATGGAAAGGGGGAAAGATGATGGGTGTGAAGGAGAGGTGATGGATATGGGGAGAAGTCATAGATACAGGGGATCAGGAGCCACAGTTCTGTTCAAACCCCTGCCCCAGGTGGGAAGGCAGTAGGGAAAGCAGCAAGAAACCTTGGGAGAACTGGGCCAGCAGATCTGACACCCTGATGTGACCTGAGGCCAGCCAGTCCTTCCTCTCACCCTCCCGCCAAGGGCAGCCCTGTCAACCCTCCAGCCCCGGGGAGGTGGTCTATTGTTCGAGGGCATCCTGAGTCCAGTCTGAGTGTACAGAAGACACGCCACATGGTGCCCAGTGCCAGACCTCACCTTGGGCATCCTTAGTGCCATCTGCTCGGGGGGAGGGTTTGGGAGACCTGGGGTGGGAAGAGCTGAGATGTTGGGAGATGCTGGGGGGATGTTGAGGGGTGTTGGGGGGATGTTGGGGTGATGTCGAGGGATGTTGGGAGGTGCTGGGGAGATGTTGGGGATTGTTGGGGGAGATGTATGTCAGGGGATGCTGGGTGTGGATGTTGAGAGGGATGCCGGGGGATGCCGAGCTGCCTGGCCTGAGCGCTGGCACATCTCTGAGAGCTTGGCAGCCTCCCTGGGAGCGGGTGGGTGACCAGCAGAGGGCCTGGCTCTGCTGCTCCCCAGCGCGGCTTTTATTCTGTCCAGAGCTCTCCGGAGAGCCCAGAGCAGCGGCCGGAGCCAGACAGACCGGCTGCTCCTCCGGATCACTCCCTCGCTGCCTGCAGCCCCGAGGTCCCTGCGCTCGGGGCTGCTCTGTCTCCCACCACACGCTTTCTCCAGAAGGTGCAGAGGCGACCATGCCTTCTCTGCTGCCACTTGTCCTCCTGCTACTGATGCTCCTGATGCCGAGGGCTGCAGCGATGCAGGGCAGGGCTGTGGAAGGCAGCACCCATCATGGCCAGGGTGCAGATGGAGTTAGGACTCTGCCGATGATTTCCCGGGACAGTCCAGAGGTCCAGGTGAAGAAGGAGAGGCTGCGCCGGGGGACAGAGGAGGACTCCAAGTCAGTGCAGCACTACGTGCCGGGGGTGCGGGTGGAGTTCCCACGGCCCCTCAACTCCGCCAGCCTGCACCCAACCAAGGCCCTGCTGCCATCCAGCACAGACCCATCTGAGCAGCAGCAAGGAGTCCCCACAGACAGCGAGGGGGCAGAGCCCCGAGCCAATCTCACCACTGTGTCTGACAAACGGTTGCAAATCCAGAACCCCTTGTACCCGGTGACAGAGAACTCCTACAGCGCCTATGCTGTGATGTTCCTGTCCCTCATCGTCTTCGCCGTGGGCATCATCGGAAACCTCTCCGTGATGTGCATTGTGTGGCACAACTACTACATGAAGAGTGCCTGGAACTCCATCCTGGCCAGCCTGGCTTTCTGGGACTTCCTCATTCTCTTTTTCTGTCTGCCTGTAGTCATCTTCAACGAGATCACCAAGAAGAGGCTGTTGGGGGATGTGTCCTGTCGCATCGTTCCCTTCATGGAGGTAAGGGGCTGCACAGGGCTCTGGAGGGTTCAAGGACTCGTCTCCACTCTCCCGTTGTGCTTTGGGGGCAGTTCATGCTGCCCATGGCCTGGCACAAGGGCTGTGTGCCCCAGAGACCCCTACTGTAGGGCACAGCAAGGAGCTGAAGGACAATCCCAGTACTGACCTTCCCTTTGCCTCTGTGCTGGGCTCTGCAGCCAGCAGCAACACTGCCAGGGCTGGGGAGAGCCTATGAAACCCTCCTTTGTCCAGCCAGCATGGGGGCTTCTGTCCATGGGGTCCCTCTGTCTGTCTGTCCCTGTCCTGCTGTCTGACAGCCCCCAGCCTGTGGGCTCAGTCCCACAGCATGCTGGCCCGGCACTGGCCGTGGTGGGCTGCTGAGGATGTCCCCAGGGCAGGAGGCTGCAGGTGGGGCAGTGTTGAGCAGCAGTGGGGTGGGAGAGACCAGGGATTATGTTTGGGAACCTGAGTTCTTTGCTTGTCCTCAAGCAATGCATGATTGTTTGGCCACATTCAGGGTGAACTGGGGACCCACTGAGAAGGCTGAAGGGACTGTGGTGGCAGGGGAAGGCAGAATGACTAAAACCACCCCAGATAGCATGGTTTTGCATGGTTCTGCTCTTGCATTGAAAACAAATCCGCATTTGTGGGGCATCTCCCCATCCTGCAGGGATGGCTGGGGTCAGGCTGCTCCCCTCCATGTCCGTGTACAACAGACAGACCCCGCCTGCCCGTGTGTGTTTTCTGGGGCTCCAGAGCCCGGTTTATCAAAGAAAGGTGCAAACAAATGATTGGAAGTGATCAGAGAAGGTTGAAAGAGTGCCAGGTCCCTGAAGACCCTCTCAGGCTTGGTCAGGCCAGATAGGGTTCAAAACCTGCCCATCCCACTGAGGTCCTACTCCCATGGTCAGTGCCCGCAACAACGTATGAAAACCAGATGCAAGCTGAGGCCATGGCATGTTCCCGAGGACCCCAGGGCTGCCGCCCTCGCTGTCCCCAAACCTGATTGGGTTGTGTGGGACCACTGGCACCTCTCAGCACCCGTGCCCAGGCCAGCCCTGCTCCTCCCAGGGTTGTTACCATGCTGGGTTGGGACCTGGCCATCTCTCATCGCCAGACTTGTCTGTGCAGCAGGGCTCAAGCCTGCTCAGAGAAATAACAGCTAGAGGCGACAGAGCGCAGTCGTTGGCATTCAGAGAGAGAAAGCTTGTGGCTGCCAGGAGCTCAGTCACTGCGGGCAAAGAAAGGGCCCTGAGACATTGACTTGTCCCATCACAAACCCCTCCCAAACATCCCCCTCCCCAGTCCAGGTTTTGCTGGGACCCACAGGGCTCTCGGGTGCAGGACCTGGCTGTATCCCACTCCCTGGGTGGCTGGGCTGTCCTCTCCTGCTTCACCCAACAGCAGTTGTGCATTGGGGTGACTCCAGCATGGGCTTGGGGGGGTAGATGGGCTGGCACGCCCCCCACTAGCAGGGCTGTGAGGTGAGCAAGTCTGAGGCCACCACTGCCCACCAGTGGTCCTGCTCTGTCCCGCTGCTCCATCACCCCGGCACTGTGACAGTCAGCTCCCGGGTGTCTGTGCCTTTGTGCAGAGTCTGCAGAGGTGTGGGGGCCCCTGGATGCTGCCGAATGGCTTGGCTGTGCACACCCCCAGCAGGGGACCTCAGCGATGCCTCCAGGTCCTTTGGGCACAGGCCTGGGGTGATGGACCTGCATGCAGGATGGCCTGCCAGGCACAGCCCGAAACCTGCCCGCGGCAGCCCAGCACAACAATGTGGTGTTTGCTGGAGGAGATGGAGATGGGCAGCCCCCACCTCTCTGCACTCTCTCCCCTGCTCCGCAAGCAGGAGCTACTCATTTCTGGAGGTCTCCCAACCCAGCCTCTATTAAATGAAGTGCTTGCCCCATCCTTGTCCTCCACCTCAGGCCCCTGACATCGCGGCCAGGTGGAAGGAGGACTCAGAGAGGGGCAGGAATATGGACCCGTGTTTGCCCAGCCAGGCAGACTCAGTGCCCCAACTGGGGATGGGAAGGAAAGGGTGATGTCCCCAGACCAGACCCCTTTCTGAGGAGGGTCTGCCATGGCTTGTCTCTGAGCTGCCCATGGGCTCCTTGGCCATGTCCCTGTGTGGGATCCTTGGGGGTGGCACCTCCAGGTGCAGTGATTCAGCAGCACTGAGGTGCCCCTGGGACAGGTCAGTCCCCAAAGGAGGCAGGAAGGTCGATGGGGTGTTGGGGCTGCTGAAGGATGGGCATGGCACAGCCCCGTGGGGAACACGGTCCTGGTGTGGTCCACCCAGGAGGCTATTCCCGCTCTGCCACCCCAACTGCCAATCCTGCCCTGTGCTCCTGCCTTTGGGCCCCAGAGCAAGGGCTGAAAGGGGCTTCAGGGCTTCTCTGTTCACCTGGGACCCAGCACCATGGACCCTTCAGCCTGAGTGGGAGGGCACGGCCAGACCAGAGCTAAATCCAAAGCAAAGAGTCAGCCATGAGAGAGGACTCGGTTTGCAGCCCAGTAGTTAATGGGGCTGCCTTTCTGTATGGGGCTGTGCAAGCGTTCTGGGCTGCTGGATGAACTCTGTAAGGAGCACATATTCTGTCCACTTTGTAGATAATCAGATCCTCTGAGAGGCGGGGGGGGGAGAAGAGGGGTTGCCGGGAGAGGGAAGGGGGCCACAAAGCCATGTTTTTGGAGGAGAGCTGGCTACATGGGCTCCTGGTGCCAGGCAGTGTGCAGGGATGTGCCTGGGGTGACCAGTGGCACCAGTGCCTGCTAGGGCACTGGGGAAGAAGGATGCTCTGCTCTGTCTGAATTGCATGCTAGGACCAAGGGGACCAGGAGAGAGAGAAGAGCCCACGGGAGGGTGTAGGGGGAGAGGAGAGGCAGCAGGGCAGCAGTGCTGGGGGGGCTGCAGGTGCTAACCAGGGAGCTGGGCAAGTGCGATGGGTGTGCTGGCTGTGGGCCAGAGCGAGGGTGCTGGTGGCTCTAGGCGTTGGGTAGAGGAGCTGGGACACGAGCAGCATTGTTGGGCGGTGGTGCTGGGTGCAGCATGATGACACTGGGCTACTGCCCTGATGTGTCTGGGGGGCTGCTGCTGTGCGTAACTGAATGGTGACGCTGGGTGTTTGGCATCAGTGCTGGTCACGGGCTCCTGCGCTCTGCATCGATGAAGGGGCTGACCCAGGACCACTGGAAAAGGCTGGGGGTTGTAGGAGGATGGTGCCAGACGTGTTCAGGGCTCCTGCCCAGGCATCATACAGAGCCCTGCATGATGGTTTTCTGAGTGCTGAGAAGGCCCTTCAGTACAGGGTGACGTTTGATGGCTTCTTGAGACCAGAAATGGCTACAGGGCTGGGGGGCACCAGCATGTGACTGCCGTTTTCCTGGTCGAGGGCTGTGGGACTTGGCTCCGAGCAAAGCTGCAGCTCTGGAGCCGGGACCACGACTGCTGATTGTGACCCTCGGTGTCTTGCCAGCCCTCCCAGAGCCACCGCAATTCCCCTCTCTCCTTTGGCCTCTTCCCTTTGGCAAACAGGATGTTTTTCCTGCAGTTCTCAATGCAGCGGAAATTGCCCCAAGCTGATTTGTGAACACGGCGCCTTCAACTCGTTTGTCCTGTCCGGGAAGCAGGCGGCAGCTCAGCAGAGCAGGGCAGGAACAAGCCAGCCTGGGGCACCTGGGGGGCCTTGGGGACCCTGGGAAGGTGCTGGCGGGTGTGATGGTCTTTGCTTTTCCTCTCCAAGTGCTACCCAGAATAGAGGAAGAGCCTGAGGGACAATCTTGCTATTCCCGCCCTGGCTGGACAGACAGACAGACATCCAGCAAAACCTCTCCCTTCTGCAGAAAAGGGAGCTGGGCAGGGACAAATGGGTCAAGGGACATTTTTATTCACTGCCATTTCAGGAGTCACAGAAAGCTGTCTCCAGCCCTGGGATGCAGCCACAGGCCGTGACGCCTCTAAAACATTGGAGGGTCCTGGGCTGTGGTCTTGGGTAGCCAGGGGTTTGCCATCAGCTCGGTAAAGCCAAGCCCTCCGTGATGTCTCTGCAGCACGGCCCACTTGTTCTGCCGTCCCTTTCACCAGGTATCATCGCTGGGAGTCACCACCTTCAGCCTCTGTGCCCTGGGCATCGACAGGTTCCACGCGGCCACCAGCCCCCAGGCCAGTGCCCGGCCCATCGAGCAGTGCCAGTCTATCATCGCCAAGCTGGCCGTCATCTGGGTGGGCTCCATGACGCTGTCGGTGCCAGAGATCCTGCTCTGGCAGCTGGCGCAGGACACATCGCCCGTGTCTGGCGTGGTGACAGAGTATTGCACCATGAAACCCTCGTCCAACCTGCCCGAGTCTGTCTACTCACTGGTGCTCACCTACCAAAATGCTCGGATGTGGTGGTACTTCGGTTGCTACTTCTGCTTGCCCATTCTCTTCACTGTGAGCTGCCAGCTGGTGACCCGGAGGATCAGTGGCACCGAGAAGACTGAGTGCCGAGGGACCAAGCACAGTCAGTGCGAGAGTCACTTGAACTGCACCATCATCGGGCTGACTATTATCTATGGGCTCTGCACCACTCCTGAGAACGTCTGCAACATCGTGGTGGCCTACATGTCCCCTGACATGTCCAAGCAGACCTTGGACCTCCTCAACCTCATCAACCAGTTCTTCCTATTCTTCAAGTGCTCAGTAACGCCCGTCCTGCTCCTGTGCCTCTGCAGACCCCTGGGCCAGGCCTTCATGGACTGCTGCTGCTGCTGCTGTGAGGGCTGCAGCCCCGACGCTGCTTCCAGCGAGGGTAGTGCTGACAGCAAGCTCAAAACAGAGATGTCCTCCTCCATCTTCTTTGACAAGCCCCGGGAGTCCCCTCCACCCCTTCTGGCCCTCGGCACACCTTGCTAAGCGCCACCAGGGAGCTGTAGAGATCAATCCACCACCTCCTCCCAAGACCAAACGTTTTGCCATTAGTGCCCATATCTGGACGTGGAGCAAGCAGAAGAGACAGCTCAGGGGGCTATGCCATGGGCTTCAAACCCCACATCGGGCAAGTGGGACTTGAAACCCCAGTCCCCGTGGCTGCGCTGGCGGCCTTCTTGCCTCTGCCCAAAGGCCAGCAAGGACATCAGCACCTCCCATCCTGGCTGCCCAACCAGGCTCAGAGGGGTTGCTGCTCTGGAGATGGAGTTGCGCTGGAAAGGTCCCATCTGAAACTACGGAGGGTTTCCATGGTGGCTTGCAGAGGACACAGCAAACACAAACTGCCCTCGTCTCCTGTCCCGTCTGCTCCTGCCAGCCCCCTCCCACAGTAGGAGAAGGTCCCAGTGACCACATCCCACCAGATCCAAGCAGTGCCCCGTAAGAGCTCAATAAACCAGTAACCTAGAGCACGTCGCACACGCGGCTGTCTGGCTCCGCCGAGCAGAGATCTGGAGAGCCAGTACTTGGACGGCTCTTCCCTAAAACCTGGGGGCTCTGGGGTGGGCATGGGCAGCAGGGGGCAGGAAAGCAGCGGCAACAGGTCAGGCAGCACCAAAGGGCAATGGGGAAAGGCCCCTCTGCCCTCCTCCCTCTGGGGTGAAGCTGGTGCCAAGCCAGCCCCTGGGAGCATCCCCTCCAAAGCACCAGGCTTGGGGTGGTTCGTAGGACTCAAACTGGTCCCAGTAAAGCCCAGCCAGCACAGCACTGGACTGAAGTGCCCCGCAGCCTACAAGGCACCCGGTTTCTCACCACACTGTACAGGACCAAGGTGCTGCTGCTGCACAGTGCTGCCATGAAGTGCAGGGGGGGGGTCATGTGGGACCACCACCCCCAGCACACCTTGGGGACCCGAGGGGGTGAGCACATCTCATCCCCTGTGCAGGGCTCCTGGCCTTCATCCGCCTGCCCATCGTGGGGACAAAATTATACCAGGATGGTTTGAGGGCATCAGGGTTTCCAAGCCCCACATTCACCCCCTGCCCAAGACTCCTGCACCCAGGGGCGGTCCTGGGGAGCAGGCGGGGTGGTGGGATCGGGCTGAGGACAGGCTGGCCACACCAGCCCTGTCTGCCGGAGCTGTTAAAGCTCCTTGTCCTGCTGCTGGCACCGACCCCAGCCTGCGAAATGCCAGGGCGAGGGAGACGGTTGCCATGGCCGGCTGAATGCGAGGGGCTCACTGTGGGCTTTGTGCGGCATCAACACCCACCGGGCTTTGCTTTCGCAGCCCTGTTTCCAGGGAAACAAAAGCCCCAGTTTTCTTCCGAGAGCACAAAACTGGGTTTTTCCTTTCCTTCCCCCCAACCCCCCTGCCAGTGCTGGGCCCTGCAGTTTGGGATCAGCCAGGGAGAAGAGGGGGTCTCGTCCTGGCAAGGCATGACGGGGGGGTGCAGAGCCCAGGCTGCCCACCATGCCCTGACACTCTTGCATACCCATGGGGTGAGCGGGGTCCCCTGGGGGGAGGGGGGTGGTTCGGTGGCAGTGGGAGGATGGGAGGGAGGGCAGCTCTCATGCGCTTGGTCCGTGCTGCTCCGTCCTGAGCCCGGGCCAAGGGCGAACAAAGCCAGGCTTGTTGCTGCGGCCCCACGGGGCTGGGTGTGTGGGGAGGAGAGCTGGGGGGGGGTGCAGGGAGGGCACAGGCAGCACCATCTGCAGGCAACATACGGCCCCATTGCAGGCAGAATACCCCACGGGCGGGGGTTCACCACCGGTGGTCCCAGCCCCAGTGCCCAGGTACCCAGGCAGGCCGCCACAAGGCAGAAAGCACAACCAGGGGGCCACTGCCCAGAGGACATGGGGCAGGGGTGGCCCCACCAGCAGTGGCCACAGACCCCCAGAAGGGAGCTGGTGTGGGCGAGGGGAGAGGGCGAGGGTGCAGGAGCCCTGAAGCAGCTCCGCTCCAAACCCAGCATTGGAGCAGGGCCCTGCACTGCCCTGGGACACGATGTGGGGGCAGAGGAAGGTCTGGCAGCTGGAGGTCTCCGAGCTCATCTTTGCACCCAGACCAAGAAAATGAGGCACCCAGAGCAGTCAGAGCTGGCTATGGCACCTCTTGGGTGAGCACAACCACGCAGGTGTCCGGTGCTCCTGGGGGACAGGGACCCTCGCCCTACGCTCAGCACCGAGGAGGGAGAGGTGGCAGCGACAGCGAGGCAGTAATGTGACTGCAACCACACCCCCAACGCAAAATTGTTAATTTATTATTATTAGGAGGCAAAAAAATTGTACAGTTACAAGAATCATTTCCCAACAGAGGTCATATCTGAGCCAAAATATCTCTTAAAAAAAAAAAAAGGGGGATAGGGGGTGACAACACTTTACAATTCATTAAATAAAAAAAAAAAAAAGAAAAAAAAAAAGAAAAAGGAAACCTCTCTTTGTGCAATTCTGCAAAAACGAGAACAGAAGAGAAACCCCGGCCTCACCGCCCCAGAGCTGAGCAGGGGAAGGGGCAGCAGGAGGGGCCTCGCAGCCCCCGCCCCTGGGCCACTGCCACCCTCTCCCAAGCCATGAGCTGGGGACAGGCAGCTGCCTCCCCGCTGTGCCGCTGTCCTGACCCTGACCCCCCTATTCACCCACCCTCCCGATGCCAGCGCGTCCCCCCCAGACTGGCTCCCAACAACCTGGCCGGGCCCCCCAGGCTGTGTCTGCAGAGACTCAACAACTCATCACACGGCACAGATGGGCACAGCCTTCCTGACCTCCCCCAAATTTCCTCTCGCCCTCTCCCCACCTGCAGACAAGGACCAAACCGTGTTCCCCCCCTCCTCAGCCCCACCGCCCCTGCCCCACTGCTCCACACGTCCCCCCCCCAGCCAGGGCAGCAGAGCTGGGGGCCAGCACAGGGCGCAGGGCACGGGCGCAGGGCAAGCAGAGCATCCCCCTGCCCGATGGGCAGCTCTGCAGGAGCACAGGGCGCTCACAGCCCCCCGCACGTCTCCATGTGTCCCCCTCTCCCCAGGCCCCCTGTGCCATGTCCTCAGCTGGGGCAGAGCCAGCAGCCCTCAGCCAGGTGCAGGCAATGCCTTTTGGCACATGGGGAGCCAGCGTGGCGCCCCCCAAGAGACTAACTGGGGCCGAACACCTCTGGCAACAGCTGGGACAGGCAGGGGGGCCACCGGCATCATTGCCCCCCCCCCACTGGCACTGGCCCCTCGGATCGCAGCCCCAGCACAGCAGAGCAGCAGGACTGGGCAGTGGGGCAGGATTCGGCCCAGGCACGAGGACCGGGGACACACGGGGCAGTGGGACAAGCGGCTCAGGGCAGTGAGGGGTTGGGGCAGTGGCCACGGCAGCTGGAGGTGATGGGGGAGAGGGGAGGCTGATGGCAGCGGGTCATGACTATTCCCTGTCACCCTGAAGGGGTGAGGAGCCCAAGGGGGTGGCATCGCCTCCCCCCAACACCCTGCCCATGGGGCTGAAGCCCAAGAAAGGGCAAGGTGGGGATGGTCCCAATCCCCTCGGGATGCTCCCGGCCTGGGGGTACAGGCAGGACACCCAGGGAAGGGATGAGGGAGCCCCAGGGGACCTGCCCACAGCCTGGCACAGCCCCATCCCCAAGGGGTTGCCTTCTGCCACCACTCTCATCTTCCTCCCAGTGCTGGCCCTTGGCCAGCCTCGGGGAGCCCACAGCCTTCCTACCACTCACAGGGCCCAGTTTAGCAACAGCGCTATCACTTAAATTAAAAAATTAAAATATATATACATATATATATATACTGTATACACAGACAACAACAGAATAGTGCCAAAATGGGAGGAAGAGACAGAGAGAGGAGAGGAGGGCAGAGTCGGACATTTTCTTTACAATAAAAACAAAGGCTCCACCTCAATGCGAGTGGAGTCTGGGGTCCCCTAAAAATACCCATCTAGAGAGAGAGCTGGAGGGACAGAGCAGGAGAAAGAAGGGGCATGGGCTTGTACAATGGCATCTTCCCGATCCAAGCCGCGGTCCACGGGTTCTCAGCTTCTCCTAGACTTTGAGTGCTGGATAAGCCACTGTAGGGTGATGTCTGTGAAAGCAAGGGGACACTTACAGCCTCTCCCTCCGGCTGTCACCCCCTCTTGTACTCAGGCAAACAGGATGGGCACGGGCTGCCCCCCCAGCGCCGCACCCCCAGCCTCACTACTCACCGATGTTGTCCTTTTCTTTGCAGGAGATTGAGTAGCAACAAATCTCTCGGTCCTGGATGGCGGAGAGGTTCCTGCAGGAGAGGAACAAGCTCTGGCTGCAGACCCCCAGGGCTACGCATTGGCAGCGACAGCAGGTGCCTCCTGGCAGCCTTTTCTAAGGGTCCCTTTGGACCCCAACTCCGAGACAGGGGCACTTTGCAGGGGCAACATCTCCCCAGGCTCCTGAAGACCTGCATGTGGGTTGGGCGAGGACACCAGCACACTGTGCCCATGACTGATGGCCACGTGTGGTCTGTGGGGGTGACACGATGGGACAGGAGGGAGTCGACCCCAAGGAGAGCCTGGCGATGAAATCACACAGCTTCCCTCCCTACACCTGGGCTGCACGGCCCTGTGGTGAGACAGGGCAGGCAGGGTTTGGCACAGGGCTGGCAGGACGGAAGCTGCATAGGTGCTCACCAGGAGATCCCTGAGGGGTGGCCGGGGGAGAGCAGAGATGCCGCAAGTCAGCACAGTGTCCCAGACCTCCAGCTGCAGGGGAGGGAATTGCTGCCGGCAGCGTGGAGGTGGGCAGGGGGCAGCACCAGCTGCAAGGAGGCCATGCATCAACACGGCAATGGGTGGCAAAGTGAGGGAGAGGTACATGGTGGTGTCACCCACTGGAGCAGGATCCAACCTCCAAGCACAGAGGGCTGCCAGGGGTACAGGGCAGAGCTGCTCTCCAGAGGGTGACAGGAGCAGCACCGCACGGAGCCCAGCTCCACCACCCAGCGTCGGGCCGTGCCGGGCCCCAACGCCACCGTGTGGCACATGAGACCCAGCCGTGGCACTGGCGGCCATGGGTCCCAGCTCCTCCCCATCCCCACTAACGTCACCTCTGCCAGCCACTGCCTCAGGATGTCCCCAGTCACCCGTTCTGCCAGCCCACCCCAGGCACCGTGATGCCACCCTGGCTGGGGAAGGAGTAGCAGCAGAACGTGGCAGGGTGACCCTGCCGGCGGGGACATGACAGGAACAGGGGGGTCACACTGTGTCACACTGCAGCTGCTCAGGCCACCAGCACACTTACATCTTCTCAATGAGCTCCTTCTCATCCAAGGCACCGGGCAGGTCTCGCTTGTTCCCCAGGACTAGGACCTGCAGGAGAGGAGAGGGGATACCTGAAGCTCCTGGCCACCACACCAGGCGGGAACCTGCTTCTGTCACCCAGAAGCACACCCTGCTTGAGATGCAAGACAGTCCTGGCTACTTCACCAGGGTGTGCCCAGATGAAGAAAATCCCTTCAGTTGGCAATCAGGGGGCACGTCAATTAACAGCCTTAATTAGCCCATAGACAGCATGTCCTGTGTACTCTCCAGTCCCAGTGAGAAGCTGGCCCCACAGCACATCCTTCCTGAAAGGCACCAGCATCTCTCGTGCCATCTAGGACGTTCTCCTAGGAGCCTCTTGCTGTCTTTGAGCAAAAAATCAAGTGAAATGGCTAAAACTGACATTATCAGAAAGGAGTGAGATGCAGATGCCGTGCAGAACCTGCTCTCCGCAGGAAGCCAGTCCAAAAAAGCAACGGCTGTTTGCATCATGCACTGTTCTCTCCTTACTTCAAGGCTTTTCACATCCACAAAGGCATCCTCAGACTATGCAAGGAAAATAATCACCCGGCAGGATTCGTTCATGCCTCTGGAGTGTGCCATGCGACTGTCATCTGACAAGGACAGCACTGAGGCTGCAGCTGCTTTCCCGGGGTGAGCCGGGGCCTCTGCAGCAGCACAGTAACGCAGCATCCCCCAATTTAAATTTGAAGATTTGCTCTCAAAAAAGAGCACTCAGAAGGGCAGCAAATGCAGCACGTTATGTTGGGAGCTTAATTTAGTTGGCAGCGAATGTTTGGGATCTGAGCAAGATCCCCAATTAGCTCTTTTCAAAGGGTGCCGATTTTGGATGCTCCATGAGCATCCCGCCCCGGCACATGCAGCATGCCCCGTGCCACCTCCTGCAAATGCCACAGCACAGCAGCCACTCTCCCAGGAGATGAGACCTTAATGTCCCACCATAAATAAGGTGCAAATTCATGCGAGAGGACAGATCTCACAAATCGAGGGTTTTTTTTGGTCTCTTCTCAAGCTCGAGCTCTGGTTGGCCCAGCCCTGGGCTAGAAAGCATCATTGCCCCAGCTCCCGCAGAAGTGGAGGGGGGAAGGAACCACTCCTCCCCAAGGAAGGTGTTCCCCCACCTCAAATCTGCTCTGCAAGATGCAAGCCCCTGGCTGCAACTCCTGGCAGGCAGCAGCCCGGGGACCGCGAGCAGCTGGGGGGGACCTATCCAGACAACAGCTCACCGGGATGCCCTGGAGCTGCGGCTTGTCGAGCAGGTTGTGGAGTTCATTCTTGGAGGCCTCTATCTTCTCCTGGTCGGCAGCATCCACCATGTACCTGCAAGGGAAGGGACACTCCTGAGCACAGGCACCGAAGTCCCTGTGCCCCGGTGCTGTGCTGAGGTCCATGCCACCACCAAACCTTGCTCACGCAGCAGCTGCATTGCCTCCTCCAGCTTCTGAGCCAGTGCATGGAGGTGATGGATAACAGGATCCTTCCCCCAGGACCCCTCTTCCCAAGGAAGGCTGTGGGGCTGAGAGCCCCTCATGTTTCCAAGGGAAATGGGGGACCTCCCTGTCCCTATCTCCACAGGGCTCCACCCCTGTTCACAGCAGGGACACAGCGGGCAAGGAGAGCCCAGGTACTGCCTGGAAAGAAGAAGCTGCAAAACACATGTTGTCCCCAAGTGCCCAAGTAAGGCTCATCACAGAATCACAGAATGGCAGGGGTTGGAAGGGACCTTCAGAGATCATCTAGTCCAACCACCTGCCAAAGCAGGGTCACCTCGTGAACACATGGCAGCTCCTTATGGAGACACCCAGAACAGAGGACAACAAAATGTCGACCCAAGATCCTGGCAGGCGGAAGGACCTGTTCATCCTCTCTAAGGGAGCAATCCTGGGCATGGGACATAGAGCAAAGGACACATGAAGCCAGCAGTCAGCAACGCTTGCTCTGAGCAGACAGGGGAGATTTAGGGAAGGATTTAGATCTTACAGGTGGACACTCGTCCTGCAAAGGACATAAGTGAAGCCAAAACTGGGGAGAGGAACTGATCAAATCAGCCTCTATTTTAAAGATCAAGAAGCTGGGAGAGAAGTGAGAACCAACATCAAGCTTCATCAGGCCTTGTGGGGTTTATTAAATATAGGCTCTTCAGCTACAGAAGCGCTGAACACAGGAAAATGTATGGCTGTACCAAGAGGGAGAAGGAAAAGTACCACCCAGGCACTGACCTGAGCCTTCGGCACGCTAGACGGGGGGGAGAGCTGAAGGCAACATAAAAAGGATGTGACGCAGCTCGAGGTGAGGAAGGCAGACAGGACCATGACCTGGATGGCCACCGGTCCTTTCGTTTCCTCTCAACCAGATGGGCCACTTTGGAACAATGATGAAATTATGGAAGGAGGCAGTAAAAGGAGTGGAAAAAACAGCATTTTTTCATTTCCAGCAAAGCTCACTGTAAGAAAAAGTGTCAAGGACATGTCCCAACATGGTGACAATCAGCAAGGGTTGTCCCAACAAGCAGGACAAGTGGTCCCTCACTCCTCCTCACCAACAGTCGGGAGGGGCAGTACAGAAACCCAGCCCTCCAGAGTCTCAGGGCATTGTCAGATGGTGAAGATCACATAAATCTGATTTTCTAATTGGGTTTAAGCAACACCGATGTGGTCTTCTAGGGTAAATTCTTGTCTTCAGGAGCAGGCAGCCTGCTCCCCATGAGCATCTTGCCAGTCTCATCCCCAGCCTGGACTGCACTTACTGGAAAGTTTGCAAGCAGGGGACATGCAGGGACACTCGAGACTTGCTGACAGTCAGCAGCAGGCATTGCAGCAAAGGCACTGGCAGCTTCCAGGGCTCAGCGCTGCCCAGCACCCTTGTGTGGGGCAACAGGACCGTGCCCCCACCCGCTGGCGGGGCTCAGCATTGGCGCATGAGTGACGGGGTTCTCGGCTCCCAGGGATACTCACACAATGGCACTCACTCCGCGGCAGTACCGTTCCCACATGCTGCGAAACCGTGGCTGGCCACCGATGTCCCAGAGCTGTTACAGGGAGAAGGCGGTGTTACCACACTGTCTTGTCCATGACCCTTCCCCACACGGCCACCCAGACAGAGCACCAGGTGTGCACCAAACCCACCCCAACCCCTCCTCTTCGGCTCAAACCAAACGAGGAGGCTCGTGACTCAATAAAGAAAGGAGACGTTTCAAGAAGGGCAGCTGGAGGCTGTTGAACACCTCGTGCGATGTGCCTCGGCTGGCACAGGAGGAACCCCCGGCCCAAGCTGGGGGGCTCCTCCCCATGCCCACTGCACCTCCTGGCCTTTCACCAGTGCATTTGCCATTTCAAAACACACATTATGGTCTCAGAAACGTTTCTGCAGCAGGCAGAGATCCCCAATCAGCTTTTCAAGCCCTTCCTACTGTTCCTTCCCAGTCCAACCTGGAGCCTTTGAAAGATCCAGGAGGGGTAGGACCCTCCTCTCCCTTTGCTCTTGAGGCAGAGACCACCACTGCAAGCCACGACTGTTTTTCCTGGCGCTCCCACTTTCAGCAAGGTGACCACATCCTTGAGTCCCTGCCAGCAAGCCAGAGGTATAAGAAAACCTCCAGCTTTGCAGCCTGGACTGGCTCTTACTGTGGAGGTCTGGATCTCCTACATCCCTTCCCACCACCCCCTCTGGTAGGTACCTGCAGAAACCTAACAGGGCAGATCTTCCCAACTGCAGCTGGGGCTGCTGACATCTTTCAGCCTCCAGTGGAAGTCCCACCAGTCTCCCTTCACCCCACCTTTCATCCCAAGAGCCCACATTGGCAATAACATCTGCACTTTACCTTTATGGTAACGTTCCCCTTGGTGATCTTCCTCATGTTAAAGCCCACTGTTGGGATCATGTCTTCATTGAACTGTCCTGACTGCAAGGAACAAGGTGAAACAGCGTTAGGAGGCACGGGAACTCCGCCAGCCTGCCCCGAGCAGGGCAGCGAGGCTGCCTAAAGTAACACCAAACGCTCTGCCAGCCCTGCAGCAGGCGCAGCGCGACCCTCCTGCTGCACACCAGGAGCAAAATTAGAGCCAAGGAGATAAAATACCCGCAGGAGGGAAATGCTGCTGCGGCTGCTGCAGCTGCAGGGGATGCAGGGTGCCATGGGTGCCCCAGGGAAGTCCCCAGCCCCACAGTGAGCTGCTGCCTCCAGCACCAGCCCCACAGTGAGCTGCTGCCATCTCGGTGGGGTGGCAGAGGCTCACCCAACCCATCCCTTTCCAGGTGGGATTCCCAAACCCTTTGCGGTAGGATGCAGAGACCTTTGCCTGCTGCAGTGACCTCAGGTCAGCCATGCCAGGTCCAAACCTCTCCTGCAAAACCCGCCGGCAGCCCCGCAAGGATCGGGGTGCAGGCAGGCAGCCAGGCTTCCTGCCTGGGGAGCCACCTCCTGCAGTGGCTCCTTCCTGGCTGCAAGTCCCGGGGGCTCTGGCACATTTCCTGCTTCGAGTCATTTAATGGCCCAGTACAAACCAGACTGACTTCTGCTTTCCTGCATGCATGCTGCCTGCCTGCACCCTGCCCATCACGAGAGCCGGGTGCTCATGCTGGGTGATGTTGGGGGGATCTCCCTCTCCCCAGAAGCTGCCACCACGTGTCCTCCAGCAGCGCAGCTCCGAGTCACGTCAGGCATGAAATGCAGATTTACAACATTTACACTGTGAAACTAGGTTAGTCTTGTCAGAGTAGTGAGCAGAAGCGGTCTCTCTGCCACCGTGGGGAGATGCCAGCTCACCAGCTAACATGCCTGGCACCGCACCAGAGGGACAGGATGGTGCTGGTCTGTTAAAGCCCACTCCACCTCCCAGTTTTCTGCTCAAATCCCAGTGCCGTGAGATGGTCCTGGGCTGAGCAGCAAAGAGGGATGGTCCAAGCCGCCCCGGCAGCAACCCTGAGGCAGGGGGCAGGAATTGCCACAGCCCTTCACCCTCTGCCTCTAGCAGCCTCCCACCTCCAGGCATCCTCCCCGGGACTCAAAACAGGATAACCTTCTTTGCTTTTTAAATGCATCCTTGTGGAAGACCTTGCTGTGGGATGCCAGGGAAGCTGATGGGAAAGAGGGTTTGATAACCAGGATAACATGTTGCTAGGACTTTTGGCCAGCATTGCCAGAAACCTGCAGGAACCACCAACCACAGCCAAACTCATCTCAGCAGCTCTTTACTGGCTTAAAATCTGGGTTTCTTTAGGACTTTTCTGGGTTTTCTTTCAGTTAACACAAACCTCAAAAAGGGAAGGCAATTTATCTGTGTTCTGATAAGCAGAATTTTGTGCCTTGTTGAGCCAATGGCTTCTCCAGACCTACATCAGCAAGTCCCCAGGGTTTTCCTGACCTCGTCCAACGGTGCTGCAACTGTACCGCTTCCCTTTTTCATTTCCCTTTTGCATTCATCAGCAAAGCCTGGCAGCCAAGGGATCTCTGAGCCACAGTGCACCCAGAAACCACACCAGGGACTGGCGGGGAAGGACCCAGGGGAGAGGAGAGGAAGCAGACAGGAATCCCTCTACCACTGGTCGCCACAGGGAATGTCTCCTGTGGATTGAAGTTCAACACACAATTTGGCTTTATGGACCAAGTCTTAAGGAATTATCAGGCTTTGATCAGAAGACGTGGAGAGAAATCACTGAAGAGCTCTCGGAAGCTGCATGCACCTCCATTGGGGATCCCAGACCACACCACAGGAACTGCTGGCTGTGCAAAAGCCACCTGAGACACAATTCAGGAGCGATGGCTCTTCTAGGAAAGGATGGGCTGCAGGAGCCAGGAGTCACCTCCGCTTTCCTCCAGTAGAGATGGGAGCAAGCACACAAGGAAAGCACGGCCTTGCTCCCTGCCCCAAATCCTTCCCCCACCGCGGCACCTGCCTCCAGGCTGCCCACAGCCGAGGGGCCAAAACAAAACCACATGTGCTGTCCAAAGCTGGGCTGAGAACGTGACACATTGTGGTCCATGATGGCTGGCACGTGGTCCCTGCTGTCCTGGCGCCCACGGCAGCATCTTCAATGTGCTGCAATGTGTTCAGCTCCTTCTGCATCAGCTGCTCTCTGAAAGCAACTTTGAACAGTGGAAGCATGACGTCCTCTCTTCCCTCTCCAACTGCCCTAGATGCTGATGCCTTCGCCACATCTTCAACTTCCAGCAATCTCCAACTCCACTGCCAGGGAGAGTGGAGACCAGCCCAGCTGCAGGCATGCAAAAGCTTTGCTGGACACATCTTTCCTCCAAATTTTGGTTACACAATGGACAGCATCGGCGCTGACCCCGGAGATCAGGCCCAGCCGCACCAATCGCTTGGGAATGGGATTTCTCCAGGAGGCACAAAAATCCTTGTAGACAAGATGGATTTTGTGGCTACAGTGGGTGGATCAGGTCTTTGCAGGCTCTAGTTCATTGCTGGTTTTGCCAGGGCCCCCTCAGCACCCTGGCCAAATCACCCTGCCTCAGTGCCCTGGCTGGAAGACAAATGACCTTTCTGCCCAGCCCCACCACTTTCCAGTTGAGTTACTGGGAGAGGTGGCCAGGATCCAGCTTTTGCGAGAGTGAGTGGTACCCTCAGCTCACTCTTGAGCCACATCCTCTGCCACATGCACATGGATACCATGTCACCTGCCACTTCAGCCATCATCCCCTGCTCGGCCAGCACCCAGGACCTCAGCTCACTGGCACACACAAAGAATGAACCTCAGCCTCCACACCACAGCCACCAGCTCTGGCAAGCAGCATGCGGAGCCAAGGTGGCCAGGCCCTGCTCCTCACCACGGCCAGGCAGCTGTCACCCTCTCCTAGCACAGGATGACACTGCTTTGATGCGACCTGCTCTCAATAAATCACTGCTGGCTGGTTTGCAGCCCCATATCCCCAGGTGCTCACAAACAAGCCATTCCCTGGGGTCCGGAGATGGTAGCACTGAAAGCCTGGCCCCTGGTCATCTAAAGTCACATCTCCACCAGAACATGGTCCTCCGTGGGACAGAGGCAGATGTCCAAAGTGTCCTTGGCTGGATGGCTCCCACCAGCACCTGGACTATGCCCAGAATCACCCAGCCTCATGCTCCTGCAGGCATCTCCTGCTGTGTGGCATGGCGCCAAACTCTGTCCAAGCTCCAACACAGAGAGAAATGCCGGGGGTTTAATTTCTCACGTGGAATCTCCCCGACCAGCTTTGTGCACAGCGCAGGGCAGGAGCGCCTGGCAGCCAGGAGCTTCACTTGCAAAGCTGCCGCTCTTCCAGGAGTTAAAAAAGTTACTCCGAAACAGTTAAAAAAGACCAGTGGCCACTGCACAGGCTCGTTCCAGCCCTCAGCACGTCGCATTGCCAAGCAGAGCTGTCACAGCCCCACAGATGGATGCTTGACTCCAAGTACCCCACTTGGATGGGAAAAAGGCAAATTCAAGCCAAGCCTTTGCAACGCTTTTTCAACAGCAGGTCATACAACGTACAGCTCCTTGGAGCTCTGAGCACCGCAGGGCACCTACAGCATGAAGCCCTGTGTCCCCTGCAGAGCATGCACTGGAGGGGACAGGGCTGTCCCCGAGCGCAGCACAGCCTTCCCTGGGAACCCAGAGACCCAGGAAGGGGGGCTGCCACTCCGAGCCAGGCAGGACAGAGCTATCCCAGGGCCAGCAGCAAGAAGGAAGAACTACGCAGGTCTGAGAATGAGACAATCCTGACTTTCGCCCCAAATCCTCAGCATGCTTTGGTCTCAAATCCCTCTGTGCAGAGGGATTGTGCTGAAGGGACTCGTGTCAGCTAGACACCACCACCGTGGGCAGGCTGCTGCTGGCCCAGGCTTTGCGGTGCTGGATGCATACAGCCCCCACCAGCATCAGCACTACTTGATGGCAGCACAGGGTCTGTTACAGAAACTCTGGAGAAAAGCAAAAGCCTCTGGATGTAAGCAAAGCACTGAAAAGGTGCCCTCCTGCAAGTGCAGGGAACAATGTGGGACAGGACCAAAGCAGAGCTGCTCTCCACCACATATCCCAAGGCAACGCTGCAACACGGGGGCAGCAGGCAACACCTTCGGAGGACTACAGGTCCTTTGGGACAAGGTGAAGGTCACAGCTTTGCCCTTTCCCTCTTGAAGGAAACAGAAGCGGCCTCTCTGCTATTCAGTGTGCATCTTCAAACACAATGGACCCACACAAGCTGGCTACATGGTACCTGCCACCCTTGGGTCTGGCTACCCTGCTGGGCCCGACAGATGGCCCCAGCAACAGAACCTTGAAGACATGGTGGTCAATCCATCCCCAACCCATAATGTCTCCATGCCCATGCTCTGTCACTGCCAGCGTCCATCTGTCTTCTCCCCATGGTCCAACCCAGCTCATACAAACTCAGCACTGGAACAGCTTGGCCCAACTCTTGCTGCTGAGATTGTTCAGTCTCCCTTGGTCTTCTACTGAACTACAATACTGAGGTTTTCCTCTCTTCTTCAATCATTGCTCCGGCTCCTTGGAGACCTCCAGCCATTGCCCTGTTCTCAACTGGATCTTCTCCCATCCCACTCCTTCCTCCCCCAAGCACAGCATCCCAAACCAGCCATGACGCCCCAGTCAAGGCAGGGGCAATCAGCAGCAGGGCTGGGGGTTCTTGCACCGTGCAGGACACTTGATGTCCCTGAGGGCACAGCACTACCGGTAGCTGTGCTGTAGGTCTGCAGCCTGGCCAGGACACAGGTGGCACCTCATGAAGACGCCTTGTGCTCTCCTTCCTGAGCTGGGTTTAATCACGGGGAAGCTGCAGGGAATCTCCTAGATGAGTCTGGCAGAGGTAATTATTAATTTCTGAGATAAAAAGCTCACCTGCACACACACAAAGGAGCACAAAGAGGCAAGAACAGGTGGACAAACCCAAAAAAACCCTGGTCAAGCTACTCTCAGCACAGGAGAGATAGAGCAGGTTCCTCTACCCACAGACACAACAGCAGGTGGGGAACCTGAAGTACGGCAGGGGAGAAGCACCTTGGTATTACACGAGAATTCTTCTGAGATGTCTATGGGAACAAACATGGGAAAACAGAGGGATAAGGGGACAAAAAGGGTTAACAGGCTGCTGGTCAGGATCTTTGGCCATGCCTCGTGCTCAGCCAGCATGGTCTGTCCTGTCTTCTTACCAAACTGCAGTCCCCTGGGTAAGGGTCTCTGTCTTCTGTGTTCATGTGTGTGTTTGGGGGTCTGAGCACCAGCAACTGGTCTCCAAACCAGGGTTCAGAGGCCCCTTGTCCCTTGCACAGCAACTGGAGAGAGCACGGGTAAGTGTGCAGTCACTGTCGAGCAGGTGGAGCAGCCCAGGAGCCAGAGGGTGGGTGTCCCCAGGGGCGAGACCGTAGGACAAGGTGGGCTGCTGGAGGCGCAGGACAACTACCAGAGCAACTGTAGGGTCTGACGGTCAACTCTGTGTGTGTGTGTCTGTGTGTGTGTGTGTATGTTAAGGCGGGCAGAGCTGGCAGCCACTGGTAAAACTGAATTTAAGTGAAATCCTTACTTTCTTCAAAAGGAGACAAAAGTAAATCTTTCAGCAGTGCCCATAGAAACCAACTCTTTCACCTGCTGAAGCTGCTGCTCCTGAGAAGTAAACCATGAGAGAAAATCTGCATAATGGCAATAATTAAAAAGCAGGCATAATGAAGCCCGGAACTAGAGCAATGTTGATACATTCTCCACTTTTAGCGGAAATGAGGACTGCGTTTGTTTTTTCCATTGGAAAAAAAAAAAAAGCAGAACAAGAAAAATGGAGAACCAAGCAGTAGGTGCAGGCTGTGGAAAGAGAGGAGAAAGCTGAGGACAAGGACAAACCTGTCAGGAGGCTGTAGCTGGTGGACTTTTCACTGAAAGGCCTGAGAAAATGCAGGAGATTGCTCCTTGGCCACCTGTCCACAGCTCTGAGCCTGCACAGCCATCGGCTCCCGATGCACATGTTGTTTGTCCCTCTATGGCAGCGAGCATCCATCAGGCACAGGCGCCAGGTTTTGAGATCCTACCTGGCCTGACTCTGCCCATTCCCACCAGGCCCTTGGGCACCAGCTCCTCCCTCAGACCTCTGCAAAGCACACAAGGACACTGAGTCCCACCACATCTTCTCAAGCAGTACCTAGCTTCGCTGCAGGGGTAAAGGCTGATCGCTGAAGGGTTAACAAAACAGTGATACATCCATATGGGACCTCTCAGGCGAGGGGCACCAGAGCAGAGACCGGCAGTTGCTATAAGGACCAGGCAGAGAAACAAAGCCTCCGCTGAGCCTGGTAGACCATGGTTATTCAAAGCTGGATCAATCTCCAAGGCTGCCCTGCTTTGAAAAATCAGAGATCTCCAACCCAGGCTGCTCAAGGCTCATGCTGCTCTTTAACTTCACAGTCTTACTGGTGTTTATATTCTTCTGAGGCTGCCTTTTAACTTCATGCTAATTAAAAAAAAAAAAAAAATAAAAAAAAATTACAACACTCCTTAGCAGGTTTTTGCTATGTCCGGACCTCGGGTGATGCTGAGGGGGAATTCAAGGACTACGCTTGGGTTTTCCAGGATGCACCGGTGCTCTCGCCCAGTGGACGGCACTCACTCCACAGGACAAGTGTGGCTGGGCAGATGCCTCCACACCCGCTCAGCCCCGACACCTGCACACGCCTGTGCCCAGGAAAGCCCAGCAACGGACACAGAAGCCCCAAATCCCATCACCTGGGTGCAGCGTGATGCTGGTGCGCACCAGCCCCGGCATGGGAGAGTTGCTCTTCTCACCTGTGCCCTGGCAAGGACACTTCAATGAGCCCTAAGCACGGTTGTCCTCTGCACCAGGGACAAGGGGCCTCTGAACCCTGGTTTGGAGACCAGTTGCTGGTGCTCAGACCCCCGAACACACACATGAACACAGAAGACAGAGACCCTTACCCAGGGAAATAGAAATGCAGTTTGATACAATAGGACAGACTGTGCTGGCTGAGCACAGGGCACAGCCAGACAAAGGCACTGACCAGCAGCCTGTTGACATGCAATGGGCCCTTTTTATTCCCTTATCGCTCTATTTTCTCACGTTTGTTCTCACAAACGTCCCAGAAGTCTTGTGAAATACCAAGGTGCTTCTCCCTTGCTGTACTTGGGGTTCTCCACCATGCCTCCGAGGAATGGCTTGGAGACGTGCCACAATAGTGTTTTGTTTTCTTCAAGGCAGCCTGAGCACGGCACAGAGCATCCCACCAGGCTCACTCCCTCTCCGAGCATCCCCAGAACCCCTCACGGTGCACAGCAGGTCCTGCAAACCCTCATTCCGAGCTGGGCAGCAATACAGCCACGGCTCTTCTGGCAAAACCCAGAGCACAGGCAAGAGCCTCGTATCCCCGATACACGGGGACTATGCTCGGAGCAAGCCAAGTGGCTTTACTCACCTGGGCTGCACAGAGCATCTCTGGATTGAGTGGCACTGCGGTAAGCTGAGGGCTGGTGCCGAGGATGCCGGGTTGGGTAGACGGTAGATCTGGTAGATCCAGCTGCAGGCCGGATCCTGGAGCACCCGAGGGGACCAGCTCAAGGCTCTGCAGCATGCTGCGCTGCAGGGCAAGCAGATGGGCTTGTTTGGGGTTTCTTGCCAAGCAGGACAGAGATGCTGCCACTGCCCACCTGAAGGACTCTGGTCAAGCCCTTCAACCTGCTTACATTTCTGGTCTGGACAACGTGACCCACGCTCAGGCATCACTTGTCCACACTGGGACCAGTACTGTTTAACATCTTTGATGACATGGATTGCAGGATGGAGTGCACCCTCAGCGAGTTTGCTGATGACACCAAGCTGAGTGGTGCGGTTGACAAGCCTGAGGGATGAGATGCCATCCAGAGGGACCTGGACAGGCTAGAGAAGTGGACCCATGTGAATCTCATGAGGTTCATCAAGGCCAAGTGCAGGATCCTGAAGCTGGGTCGGGGCAAGCTCTGGTATCAATACAGGGTAGGGGGTGGAGAGCAACTCTGCCAAGAAGGACTTGGGGGTGTTGGTTGATGAAAAGCTGGCCATGAGCCAGCAACATGCACTGGCAGCCCAGAAAGCCCCCCACACCCTGGGCTGCATCCCCAGCAGCATGGAGGGGGGGGGGGATTCTGCCCTTCTGCTCCGCTCTGGGGAAATCCCCCCCCCAGTGCTGCCTCCAGCTCTGGGGCCACCAACATCAGAAGGACAGGAACCTGTTGGAGTGGGTCCAGACAAGGCCATGAAGACGGTCCAAGGGCTGGAGCCCCTCTGCTGTGAGGACAGGCTGAGAGAGTTGGGGGGTTTCAGCCTGGAGAAGAGAAGGTGCAGAGGAGACCTTGTAGTGGCCTTCCAGCACTTAAAGGGGGCTTATAAGAAAGACCTTTAAGTAGGGCCTATTGCAATAGGACAAAAGGTAACAGTTTTAAACTAAAAGAGTAGATTTAGACCAGATATAAGGAAGAAATCTTTTATGCTGAGGGTGGTGAGACACCGGCCCAGGTTGCCCAGAGAGGTGGCAGATGCCCTATCCCTGGAAGCGTTCAAGGTCAGGTTGGATGGAGCTTTGCACAACCTGATCTAGTTGAAGATGTCCCTGCTCATCGCAGGAGTGTTGGACTTGATGGCCTTTAAAAATCCCTTCCAACCCAATCCATGACTCTATGATCCCAGAAAAAAAGCACTGTCCATTTTTTCTTAGTTCATGCTGACAGAGCTTGCAGCAGCAAGGGAAGACAGTGCCCCAGCCAGCTCCTTCTCCTCTTCCAGAAACATGGAGAAGCCTCCCCCAAAAAAACCTACCACCTTCTGTGTTAGGAAGTTCAGGTGCAATGGAAGCAGCTGTTGAGGGCTCAGACTCTGCATCTCAAGGCAGAACGAGCACCCAGCAGGACCCACATCCACCTCCCACCCCATCCTGGCTCTGCCAGCCCCTACACAAGGGGCGCACCCAGAGTTACTGGGAGAGGTCGGTGCCAGACTGACTGGTGAAAATGCATCAGAATAAGATCTCCTTGCTTCTCCCTCAGCGTCTCCATGAGCATCTCTCTTCTCTACCTCCCCAGCAATCCCTGCAGACCTTGCAGGACCTCCCCTCCCAGGCTCAGACACCCAAGCGCACCCTGCAGAGATGGGTCAGCAGAGGGGGACGGTGGCTCTCTGGGAACAGGTGGGAGCAGTCACTGAGTTCTGCGGTCCTCCAAGCTGCTGTCGGGACATGCCTCCACCAGCAGCGCTGTTGGAGAGCTGGCCAGCTGCCACAGCATCCATCATCCTACCTGATGCCATGAGGCTGACGTGGTTTCCTCTTGCAGCATTGATTTGAATCAGTTTCTAAGTGGAGTACAAGTGCAGGATGCTGCCCCAGTTCCCCCACCATGCAGGTCCGACACCCCAGCACCCAATCTCTGTGGCTTTGCTCCCTTGCAAGGTTCTCTAGCGCAGGCGGAACACATGCAATGTTGAATCAAAAGCAGCAAATCAGTCACTTTTTCTAAACACGTCCTGCACTGACAGGTTTTGAGCCCCAGCATCCGTTGAGGGGCTTTCAGCGCCCTCAAGTCTTGCCCTCATCAATCCTAGACTGGGGAAAAGGCAACTAAAAGCCCTCCAGCTTCAGGTTAAAACTAAGACCAGGTGTGTTTTACAGCCTTTCAACTCCTCCTTGCACACAGGACTTCAAGCTTCAGCTCCCAACAGCCAGAGAAAGGAAAAACAAGCCCTAAAACATAAAAACCCCAGCCAGGTGACCCAGAAGGAGTCATCCTCTCCAATGGTGGCTGCCTTCAGCCAAGCCTTTGCCCAGCGCAGTCACGGCTCTGGGCTGCTGTAGGAAACCACCCAATCTTCCAAGCAACCGGATTCCATTTTTCAGGTGCAGCTAAAAATCCTGGAAGATGAGGACAGTGCCAACACAGAACAGCTCCAGCTCCAGTGCCCGTATCGCTCTGCAGGCTGGGGAGCATCACCTGCACCTGCAGAGATTTCTTGGGAGATCTCTCCAACAATTCCAAAATCTGATACCTTTCAGTTCAGGTTTTTCCCCTCCCCAAAGCCCAAATCACAGCTATTTCCCCTTCTCAAAGGTCAGCACCTCTTTTTGGTGTGCATCTGCCACAAAATCTGAACTTTTCAAATAAATTCACATACAGAAGCAAAACTGCAGCAGAGTCTGAGCTCCTTGTTCAGCACCCTGAGCCTGACTCTCTGCAAGGCTGTTGAACACTCCACCACAGATCTCCTGATGCACCACCAGACCACGAAGCCAGCTTCAGCCCATGCACGGAGAGCTTCCCTCGAGAGCTGCTCTACGTCCTGGATGTCACTTTTCCTTCCACAAGCAATCTGGCTAAGTGGAAAGAGCCCTGGTGCATGGGTCTTGCGAGCTGGATCTTGCACATAGCAAAACTGCCAGGTAGGAAGCATTTACTTGCAGAAGCAGGACCCCCCGACGCCCATGCTAGACCTGTCTGCTGCAGACATGGCTGGGAGAGGAGGAGACACATGGAGATAGGGAAGCCGGGCTGGCAAAAGAGCCGTTGCAAGAGGATAAGGACCATCCCCAGTGATTTCCCGCCCTGTTCAGGAAAAACAGCCCAGCAGGTTTGGGATAAAGCTCCATTACCCTTTAAAGCTTATCCAGTTATTTAAAAAGGTGTTAAATTACTTTTCCATTTTTAATGCAGCCTGTGTTGCTATTAACAGGCTAGCAGTGTATGGTGGGTCCAGAGCAGGACCTGTCCACGTGTGTCACAGCCGTGTCCCACCCCAACATGGAACTGTAAAAAAGGACTATTAAACACGCAAATGGTGGGGACACAGTCAGCCCAAAAAAGGACTGGTGCTCGTGGTCACTGTCTCAGAGCCACAAAGCTGCCTGTCCCCTGAGGCTGGCATGGGTCTGCTGGGAGAACCACACGAGACCTGAGCACCGAGTGGTGACTGCCAGCAAAACAGCTCGAGAGCAGGAGCTCCATAGTCTCTGGGGTAAAAAGCATTTTAGGGTGTCCTCCCTCTGCCCCTGGGCACTTCAAGAAGGACGTTTCCGTCCCTGTAGCACCCGGCACCAAGGGAAACCCTCCCGGGGAGCACAAGTGCAGTGCAATGAAGCCTCCAAATTAGCTGCAAAATCACCTTTGACAGCCCAGCAGCTTCCAGTGCCCCGAGCAAGCAGAAATAACTCGCTGGGCTTTGGAACCGAGGCACCGAGTGAAGTAACGTGCACGGACGCGGGGGGCGACGGGGGAGCCAGCAGAGCCAGAAGATCTGCATCCGCCTCCCTCCCTGAACCCCCCCGGGAGCGACAGCCCAAACCTGCCCCTTCCCTCGCAGCGTTGTGTCTGGAGAGGGCGAGAACAACCCAAAAAGCAAGAGAGGAGACTCCAGTCGACCACCCCCATGGGTGAAACTCCACCCTGGGCTTCGGGATCCAGGGCCCCCCATCTCCTGCTCTTCCGCCAGATCCAGGGACCCCGTAGAGGAGGCCGGGGCTGAAGGGTCCCTGGGGCGGGTGTTGCTGCCCCGTCGGGGCACCCACGAAACGCTGCAGCTGGTGGGTGCTGGCCGAGGAAGGGACGGAGGTCGCAAGGCAAAGAACCTCCTACACCGGCCACCAAGCAAAAAACCCTGGCGGCACCGAGCCCGGCGGGGTCCTCCGTGGCGGCTGGGCCCAGCCATGACAAAGCGCCCGCTGTGGAGGGGAGAAGGACAGGAGCTTCCCCGGCTCCCGGGGCCGGGGCCCCCGCGACGCCGGGCGGCAGCAGCCACCCAGGGACCGGCGGCGGCCAGCGGCGGAGTCCCGGCCGGGAAGGGCAGGCGGGGGCCGGGATCCCGCCGGGGCCTGCTCCGCCGGCGGCCCCCGGGGATGCGAGGAGGAGAGGTTTGCCTGGGCCCTGCCGGTGCTGCCGGGCCTGCACCGCTCCCCGCAACCTGCACCCACAGCCCGACCCCGCACCCCCCGTTTCCTCCTGCGTGTCTGGGCTGGGGTGCAATAGGGTAGAGTAACCCTGGGGACAACCGGGGGGTGCGTGGCGGGGGTGCGGCGGGGGGGGGTGCACGGTGGGTGCAACGGGGTGTGCAGGGAGCCAGGGTTCCGCCCGGGGGTAGGCGCGGAGCCGAGCCGCTGCCCGGGGAGGCTGGGGGAGGGGGGCAGGCGGGGCTCACCGCGATCACGTTGACGAAGGTGGTCTTGCCCGAGTACTGCAGCCCCACCAGGGTCAGCTCCATCTCCTCCTTCCAGAACAGCGCCCGGAACCAGTCCAGCAGCTTGTTGAAGAGCGCCAGCATGGTGCCAGGCCGGGCCGGGCCGAGCGGGGCCGAGCAGGTCCGGGCCGAGCCGAGCAGGGCCGAGCGGGGCCGATCGAGGCCGAGCCGAGCGGGGCCGGGCCGCGCCGAGCGAGGCCGAGCTTGTCCGGGCCGTTCGCGGCCGATCGAGGCCGGGCCGAGCCGCTGCCTCCGCCCCGGTATTGTCCGCGCGCCGCGCGCCCTCCTGCCGCACCGCCGCGCACCGCCCCGCGCACCGCGCGCGCCGGGTGGGGCCCGCGCGCCACCCGCCGCCACCGCCGCCCCCTGCCGGATGGGAGGACCCACCGCACCGGCACCGTGCCTGCGGTACAGCCTGGCCCGGCACCCCGCACCCCGGGCAGCCGGCACCCCGCACCCCTACACCCCCGACACCCTGCACCCCCACACCCCGCACCCTGCACCCCCGGAACCCCTACACCCCCTGCGCCCCCACACCCGGCACCCGGCATCCCTACACCCCCGACACCCTGCACCCCCACACCCCGCACCCTGCACCCCCGGCACCCCCACCCCCGGCACCCCCACACCCGGCACCCTGCACCCCCGACACCCTGCACCCCCACACCCCGCACCCTGCACCCCCGCACCCCGGGCACCCGGCACCCTGCTCCCCGGAGAGCCTGCACCCTGCACCCCCTGCACCCCCACATCCAGCACCCCCACACCCTGCTCCCCGGACACTCTGCACCCCCAGTACCCTGCACTTCTGCACCCCTGCATCCAGCAACCCCAGCACCCTTGAACCCCTACACCTGCACCCCACACCCCCTGCACCACTGGCATGCTGCACCCCCAGCACCCCTGCATGCCCCCACGCTGCATGCTGACACCAGGCACCCCCATACACCCTGCACCCAGCACCTCTGTGCCCCCTGCGCCCCCTGCGCCCCCAGCACCCCTGCAGCTTGCACCCCCAGTTCCTCTGCAGTGATCACCCCCTACACCCTGCCCACCAGGACTTTTGCAGCCCCAACAGCACAGCAGGCTGGGCTCCTGCACCATGCACCCCTGAACACCCATGCCCTGTGACCCCCCCAACCCTGCACCCCCTTTACCCCTGCAGCCCGCACCCAAACCATCCCTGCACTCAGCACCCCAGCACTCCCAGCACCCCCAATACCCCCGCACCCACCACCTCTGCACCCCGGACACCTACCACATCCTGCACCCCGCACCCCGGTACCCTGCACCCCCAACACCCTGCACCCCCAGCACTCCCACCACCCTGCACCCCCACCACCCCTACACCTGGGAGCCTTGGCGTCTTCTTGATTCCTACACCCTCTGCACCCAGTGCACCCAGACCCCCATCACCCCCTGTGCCCTTTTCCACCCAGTGTCCTCTGCCCCTGGCACGTCCTGCACCCTGGGACAGAGCCTCTGCAGCAGCCGGCACCTGCCCGCTCCAGCCACACCAGCTGGGCAGACCCCCAGTCCTGCACCCTTACATGTCTCCTCGCTTGGACCCCAGCTCCCCCAGGCACCTAGAGGGTCCCTCAGGGCACCCAGCACCCTCAGCTGGGCCAGCCTGTGGGGAGGGCAGGCTGCGGCCCCTCCACCGTCCCACTGTTGTGACCTGCCTGAGATATGGCCATGGCAGGGGCCAAAGCGGCTTGGGTGGCGCAGCAGGAGCCACCCCTCTGCCACATGTGCCCCTTCCTCAGGGCTGGTGAAAGTAGCCATATCGAAGTGCTGGATGCTGCGGAAGGAAGATGTGGCAGTGTGACACCAGCGGTGGCGTGGGTGAGGTCCCAGCTCCCGAGCCTCAGCAGACACTAACGGGTGAGATGAGGGTGACCTGGAGGTCACTGTGGTGTGAGGCAACCTCATGGGCACAAAGGGGACGACGGTCACCTGCTGGGTTTTTTTCAGTCATGGGACAGTCACTGGTGGTGTAGATCTGGAGGCTGTGCTTTGACCTGGCCCATTGCCCTCAGGCCTCAGTTTTCCCAGGCAATGGGCTGCACACGCTTTTGTACTTTTACCCTTTGATTTCTCAAGCCCTCTGCAGAGCCAGGAGCCCAGAGCAATGTCACAAGAGCTGATGAGCAATTTTCCACATGCAGAACGAGACGCAACCCAAAGTCACAACTTCCTCCAGGCATGTTTCTATAAGACCAGGGATGTTTCCAGGGATGATCCCTATAAGACAGGGATGTTTCTACAGGACCAGAGGAAATGGTCTGAAGTTGGGGCAGGGGAGGATTACATTAGGTATTAGGAAGAATTACTTTACTGAGAGAGTGGTCAGGCACTGGAACAGCCTGCCCAGGGAGGTGGTGGAGTCGCCATCCCTGGAGGTATTTAAGAAACGTGTAGACGTGGCACTTCAGGGCATGCTCTAGTGCCCGAGATTGTTGGGTTGGGTTTTGGTTTTTTTGTGTGTGTGTGTATGGTTGGACTCGATCTCAAAGGTCCTTTCCAACCATGAAGATTCTGTGATTCTATGAAGATATTCATACAACGTGCTGCAACACCAGCCTTTAGAGATCAGGTTGGGCCCTGCAGCCTCAAAACCCCCTCATTTTCCCCCAGCTAAGCTCTGCTGGGTTGCATGGGATGCTAAGCTGCTCCTGCACTTGAAATACATGTGCTGGCTGTGCTTTTGCTCTGCTTTGCCCTTTCATGTTGATGCTGAGTGTCCAGGGAGCCCTGGCTGGCTCTGCAATGCCAACAAGGCTGGGTGACATCCAGGCTGGATTTGAGCCAGCCCCAAAGTTGCAGCAGTTGTTGGGGAGAGCCTGCGTGCAGAAGAGGTTGCTCAGGCTCCCACAAGAGGAGGATGCTGAATTCGCTGCTGGGGCTGCCTGAGACTAACGCACGCGCACAGGAAATAAAGAAGTTGAACTGGAGTTGGATCTGCCTCACAGTGGGTATTGCAGAGCCCATGACAATTAATGGTGGGGAAGAGTTTCCATCAACTGCTGTAAGTCACTGGGAAGCTGCCTTGTTTTCAGAGACAGAAACCATTTTGTTTTCAGAGCTGCTGCATCCTGCTAAAGATCCCCATGCTCTAAAAGGGAGGCCTAAGGAAGCAGGAATATCGTTGCTTTCTGTAATTACTCCATTGTAGCTCCTCCTCATATCAGTAAAAAATTACACCGTCTTGCATGTAATTTCTGCCTGAAGATGTTGGGTTTTTTAACAGATTCCAGCCCAGGGAATGTCCCTACACCACTTTGGGGCTTCCCACCCAAAATGCCTGTGGCACTCGAGTTGTTAGCAGAGATTTCCTCCTGATAGCAGGTGTTACTGCAACCCCTGCCAGAGAAATTGTCCATCCAGTGCTCAAACAAAACACACCCCTCACAGCAGAGATGGGAGCTGGATGAGTCCATCCCCACGCTGGGAGAGACATGAGTGAATGAGCAAAAAAACCCCTTTTCACTTACTGGTTCCCCCCTGCCCATCCCCATTTCCCTTATTCCCAGCAAGGGAAGGGTCTCACACCAGCCGTGGCAGGTTTGGAGGTATCTGGCTGTTCCCAAGCTCTGCTCCCTGCAGAGGAGCCATGGAAGCACACGTGGGGATGCATAAGCTGGATCTGGTCCCTGCAGCTGTACCTCTGCAGTGCTGTCCCCCCATGGCCTCCATGCCAGGAGTGTGGGACTGGGCAGAGCATCTTGAGTAAGAGCTATTACCACTCCAGGACCTCCCCAGACAAGAGCATACTTGAAATTCCCAGAAGGCTTTGATGTGGTTGCTCATCCAAGTTCCTTAAAGAAACTGAATTGTCAGGGCTGTGCTCCATGTTACTGTGGGGTAATGGATGGCTTATTCTCCATGTTCTTCTGTCTCACTGTTTAACCACCGAGTTTCCAAAGACCAGCACGAACAGGTGTCACTCCCATGCCCCACAGTGTCCCTGATGCTCCCAGTCACCAGGTCAACCTGTCCATCTGGTGCTGGGTGAGGGCTCATCCTCTGTGGGGCCCCACCTGCTGCTGGTGCTCTCATGGACCCTCCATGAGCTCCTGGGACCCCAGTGCTGCCCTTGCAGCATCCTTGTTCCCCAAGTGCTGCCTTGAAATTTCTCCTTCCTGGGTGATGGCTTGGTCATTGATTACTTGAAGTCTATGAGGATGCTGTTGGAGATTTGCCTGTAGTTACATTGCTTGCCTGAGTGAAGAACTGTTATTGAATACCCAAAATGCTGTATTTGGGCACATCATACCCCAGTGCCCTGCTCTTCCAAGAAACTGGCTGAAGCGGTGCCCTGTGGCAGCCTGCAGTGGTGTGCGCTGTGTTTGATGGGGATGCCACTGGCGCTCTCCGCAGCTGCAGTGAATTTGGACCACCTTGGGTCTCCCCGCCACCAGCAATGCCTGTGTGTGCCACTAAAGCGATGCGCAGCATGTGGCCACCATGTTCTTTTCTCCCATCCTAGGCAACCTACAGCCTGGCCAGTTGTCACAAGGGTAGGAAATGAATTACCAGCCTGGGAAACCCAGGCCAAAATTACAGTCATGTGGAGAAAGGGCTTTTTCTGAACCCTGGGGATGACCTGGCCTGCCAGGGACATGATTCACAGGAGTCTGCAGCCCAGGGCCCCCAGTACCAGCTCCCTGCCCACTGGGTGGGAATGTCTGAGTTGCACATCCAGCAAAGCACAGAAATGCCATGAGAAGGAAAAACACAGCTGGGTCCATGCCAGGGTTTTAAGGGAGGGGAAAGAGGAACAGGAGCAACCTCAGCCCTGCTGAAACCCCTGGCCAAGCTTACGGGCTTAATCTCAGCCCAGGGCATGGGGGGACATGAGATTTTGGAGTGATTCCTTTCCTTTGCCTGCTGGGCACCCCATGGTCCTTATGGGCAGGGTGAAGCAGTTTCCCAGGACACAGGTATAAGCCTGACACAGCCAGATCAGGTCAAACACCAGGTGAGCCTCGGGATGGGGTTTTGCAATAATGCAAGCAATAGACCAGCACAGCCCTAGGGAGGACTTGGGAAATAAATACAGGGAGGATGGAGAGATACTCAGATAGTGCAGTGGTAATGGCCTGATGAGTTTCATGAATAGATAGAGCTGGTAGAAATCAAGATTGAAAGACAGGTGTCTGGTTTGAAGTAAAACAGAACCAACTTTCTGTTTAGCAATTTTACATTTTAGCTAGGCCTCCTCTAACTTTCTGAAATTAACGGCATATTGTGGAGAAAACTGCTCGTTCAGGAACGGTGTGCAGAGAGGCCCTTGCTTATACTTATTGCTATAACAACCAAGGGCAGCCAATTTCGTTATTTGCCCCCTTAGAGGGTCGGAAACAGAAAAGCGTAGAGGGGTCACATCGGTGGGGAGGAGGGGACAGGAGATGTGACCCAAACCTGACCAACTGGGGTATTCCATCCCATCTGCCCCATGCTCAGTATAAAAGCTGAGAGATCAAAGGGTCAACTCTCTTTCTTCAATGGCCAACGTCCGAAGAGGACTCTGTTCATCTGCCTTTGATCCTGATCCATGTGTTCCTGACTCCAGAGCTGGAACCCAGTTCCCATCCATCGCTGACTCCAGTCTGGGACTTCCCCAGTGCCTGCCGGTGACATCATCCTGGAAGCTTGATATGGTTTTGTATATATTGTATCTATTTCATTATTTTCTTCTTTTTGATTTTAATATTAAATTTCTTCATTAAAGTAGTTTAGTTCATTCTAAACTTCTAAATCTCTATCTCTTCCTCTCCTCTCTTTTAGGGGGAGGGGAGGGGAAGGGCCATCCATCAGTCTGGTTTTGGTAAATTTGGCTGAAACCACAACAACAGGAAAACTGCTGAACTGATTGTAATCTGCATCAGACAACTGAACTGCAAGACTCCCAGCACCCAAAGGGAGATCTGAAAGGGGGTGACAACACTCCCTACCCAGCCACCAGTCCCAGCACTGCTCCTTGAGTGTCTTGTGAGACCCTCAATGCAGCTCCTGCTGCAAGTCTGCCCTAAGAGCTCTCCTCTTGAGCTGAAAGAATAAGAAAAATGGTGCATGTCCAGGAAGTGTGGGGAAAGACTATGCCTTGGAGCATCTAACAGGGTCTTCAAGTTCCCCTGCCTGATGGCAATGTGGGGAGGAAAGACTTGGAAAACAGGATGCTGTGGGTCAGCTGAATAAGCCTGTCTCAGAAGAGCTGAAAACTTCCATTGGTGCCTTCAGAGACACCATCAAAAGCAACATTAACAGAGAAGGCAAAGTCTTGAGCCAAGCTTTGACCTTCAAGGGGCTTGTGGAGGCTCTGTGGTCTCTTCAAGAGCTCAGGCACCAGGCAGGAGCCCTGCAGAGACCAAGATCCCCCAGCAGTGCCTGGCTGGGCAGGCTCAGTGGCACAAGAAAGGGTTGACCTGGCAGCTGGTACAGGGAGATTGCACGGGCAATCCAGACATGGCAGGTTGAAGGACATTATTTCAAATCTGGGGGATTTCCTGCTGCAGAACCATGGAGTGGTTTTGTTCCTGGTGCTGTGGGAGGGGGCTGTGCTAGCAGAGGGTCTCCCACTGTCTGTCACTCTTCCATACACTCTCTGAGACATTTCTCCAGAAGGATTTTCTCCTTGGAGTGAGCAGATGCTTCAACATGGCTTTATTGTGCTGTTGGAAGTGCCCTGGCAAGTATTCTATCTGTAGAGTCTGAAAACACATTGAAAAACACTAATAAGGACTACTAGAGCTCAGTAATACATGAAAATTTCCGTAATATTGGGTATTTTCACACAGTGGGACATACCTCGTCTGCCACTGGGTTTGCTTCTTATGGCCAGTGAGATTAGGGAGAAGATGCCGACTTCGGCTCACTACCTGTCCCTGGACAAGGCTGCTTCACTTGTTCATTTACAGCTTCTATAGAGCGTAAATGGAGAGGGGCAGGAGAGGAGCAAGGAGAGGAGCAGTGAGGATGGGATACTGGGTGGGGGACAATGACACAGGACTGAGGACCCCCGGCTTCCTGGACTGACGACAAGTCAGGAGAACTGCAGAGTTAAGGATGAAACTTCTCTTTTTATTCCATCATTTCTCCTCCCAAGAGAGCCACAGAGCCTGAATAACAGGCACTAGGGCAAAACCATTGGCAGCCATTCAACTGCATTTTGGGGAACCTCAGAGAGGTGGAGGGGGGTCCACGCACACAGCCTTGATCTGGGGGATGCTCCAGGAGACGAGGCAAGCTCAGACTCTCTCAGCAAGAGGATTGACCCTTTTTTTCCCTGGATCTCACCCACCAAGTGGGCCACCTCAGGGCTTTGGGGGGCAGTCAGGCACAGGCGGCCCCCAGCTCTTTATCAGTCCTCACTGCCCAACAGCCTGTGCAACACCCACCAGCTGAAGGCCAGCTTTGTATAGCTTTAAAATATTTTACAGAATATTTCCTTCTCCATGCTTTGTGCCAAAATGTTTCTCTCTCGTCTTCCTTTTTTCCCCTGAATTTATCAGTGAAAAAATAGTCTAACAAAATCCAAAATTTACCTTGTTCTGATTTCAGAAAAAATCCAAGAATGCAAAACCCCCACCATCACGTAACAAAAGGGAATACAGAGCATGCAAAACTGCAGCCGCACTTAGGAATCTCCCCTACTTTAAGGCCGTTGAGAAGGTGTTGGCCAAAGTTGGAGAGGAAAACAAAGCCACATACCAAAGGCAATCAACTGTGCACTTATTGTGCTAAATCATCAAGGTGTATCTTTAGCAAGGAAAGCATCTTGGCACGTGTCAGGAGCAAGCCCAGCCCTGCATGCAGCACAGCCTCTGCCCACAGATGATATGAAATCAGGAGAGGGGCTCTGTTTATTTGCAGGGTAATTGTACCAGCTTCGCGTCTAACGGGCTAAACGTTTCTCTGCAGCTATAAGGCAAACTGTGCTCCCAGCTCCAGTTCTTCCGCACAGCTTGCTTTTCTGGTTGAGGATATAATGTTGCACATTTCAAAAGCCAAAGCTTCTTTCCAGGGGTGAAATCTGCCTTGAGCCAGCAGCAACAGCCACCTCGAGCACCCACCTGTGAACCCACCAAACCCTGCTCATCCCCAGGGTCGCAAGGCTGTAATCCCCGTGGGTTTGCTCAGCTGTGCTCATCCTGGGATACTTGTGCTGCTGCTCTGTGGCCTGGCAGCAGCAGGAGGGTTTGTGGTGGAGGTGTCCCCGCAGTTGGCGCAGGAGAGGTCGGAGCGGGGAGACTGGCGGGAGCCCTGCGCTAGTGGTCTCCTGCCTCCAGCAGCTGGGAGGCGTAGAGAGCTAGTGTGTGATGGAGGAACTGGTACTGCTCGCTTGTCTGGATCATCCCGCCTCTGCAAGGGAAAGGCAAGTCCTGCTGACACCTCGCCAAAGCCCACGGCCCCATCCCCGACTCCCTGCTCCTGGGGCACAAATATTCCTGCTTCACCCAGCACATCCAGGTACATCTGAAATAGGCACCAGACCTGCCTAAAATGTATTTGGGTGCAGAAGCATTTCTTGGCTGTTCAAAATGCAGATTAGCAACTGATTTGCCTCTAATTTTTACCAGTACTTCTCCTTGAAAAGTGGCAAAATTGAATGTTTCTGAATTTAGTGGCTGAGCTGGAAGAAGCAGACCCGCTGCCAGGTTCAAAGCCGCTCTCCTCTCCCTCACATCCACAGGTCCCCAAAGCTACAATAGACCTGACAGCAAAACCAGCCCGGCACTGGGCAATCGTTTGCTGTCACCACATCTGTATCTTTCAGCAACCCTTCTGGTTTTCCATCAAAAATTGTCCCCATGCCCCCTCGTGTTGCCCATCCCCACGTCCCTCCCACATCCCTCCTCCCCAGCTTGGCAGCCAGCAGGACCTTCTGAGGAGCAACCTGCTCTGAGCACCCACCTGTCTATGCGGAGGCGGCACACAATTCCCAAGATATCCACCTCCCCCTTGTTCTTCAGCTGCTGACAACCCATCCTGGTGGCGATAAAGCAGCCCGTCCGGCCAATCCCTGCGCTGCGGGACAGAGACAGCCGTGCTGAGCACCAACAACATCCACTGCCTGGGCCTTAATCTGTCTGAGCTGCACATACCCCTGGATTGGTTTGTTGCCATTTCTTCCTAGAGGGATGCTGGGGTCCTGGTCCCAGACCAACTGGGGACCAACTTTCTCAGGCAGGGACCAAAAGATGGGGGCTGGCGTCATTCTGCCATGGCAAGGGGGTCTTGCCATGTTGGCACAGCCCAGATGAGGTGGCTCTGGAAGCACCAATCCAGTCTGTCCCCATCCCTGCACGGTGCAGGGGTCTCTGCACCCCCCTCCCAGCTCTAACCCCAGGCACCCAGCGGTTTGCCCTGGGGTGGGCCAGCCTGTGGCATCATATGCCACGTGTTTTGCATAGGGACGACTCGGCTCTCTGCTCCACTGTCCCTAAATTCACTTAGCAGTGAGAGAAAATACACAGAGGCCACCTCCTCCAGGAGGACTGCCCCGAAAAAGTGTCATAGCTGAGCCACGGGCCATGCTCAGTGGCAGAGAAAGCAGGAGCCTGAGCTGTGGGTCTGGTGGCTGGGTCTCAACCCTGCAGAGTTCTCCTGCTCCCACCTTGACATCTGCAGACCCAGGTGCAAAGCAGATTTCTTTTCGGGCCAGTATGTACCATGCTAATGCCACCATCCAGATGCCAGGACAGGATTTGCTGTTTGAATACCTCTGCTATGGGGACACTGTGCCTTGGGACTTCTGCACCACAGCGCAACCGACTCAT